>NW_006305429.1:0-211 GCF_000327345.1 Myotis davidii | reverse complement strand
TTCTCTTGAAAAACTGGAGGATCTGGCCTCCCCGGGCCCGCACTCCTACAGGGCAGAGGCACCTGGAACCGAGCAGGCCCCTCCCTGGAGAAGGACACGGGCTCCTCACCCAGCCTGTCCCCCTGATGACAAAGCAGCCACCCCCCTCGGTCACCTCTGACAAGTTCCACACTGTTGGCAACTATGAGGCCAACCTAGGTGCCCCCATGTC
>NW_006305428.1:0-211 GCF_000327345.1 Myotis davidii | reverse complement strand
CTTAATAATGCTAGGAGTCACAGTGAGAAGTAATATTTGAGCTGACTTCTGCCGGATGAGTTAGAATTAACTAAGGTTGATTTGGTCTGTCTGAAGCATTGGAAGAGAGCAAAAGTTGTACAAGTTGAGGCTGGAGAAGCAGGTTGGGTTCTGGTCAGTACAGTGTACAGAGTCTTAAAGGCCGAGGTAAAGAGTTTTTTACTCTTTTTAA
>NW_006305427.1:0-211 GCF_000327345.1 Myotis davidii | reverse complement strand
TGAAAGAAGCCATCAGTGAGTGAATGAACTGAAGTTGTTGTCTCTCCTGACTTGCCAATAAGCATGATTTTGCAATGTAATTATTTGAGGGTATTGGGGAGGGGACTTACAACTTACCCAGGAAGGGATTGGGACCATCCATAAAGCAAGGAAATATTTTTTTATCACAGGGCATACTTATCAGGTGTGGTTCTGAGAGCAGTTACCTAGA
>NW_006305426.1:0-211 GCF_000327345.1 Myotis davidii | reverse complement strand
AAAATAACTTAAATATTAAAACATTGGTTGCTAGACAAGTCTTGGGTTCACCTGCTTTTGGCCTTTTTACAAAGAGGCTAGGAATGAACTTGGAACTCTTAATAAATGTCTCGTGCTTTGTTAAAGTTGTATTTCATGAAACTGTGTTTTCCAATAGAAAAACCTGTATTTCTAAAAGTTATGAAATATGTTCATTAAAGTCATTCTAGGG
>NW_006305425.1:0-212 GCF_000327345.1 Myotis davidii | reverse complement strand
AATTTAGTGATTTTGTGATCCAAATAAGAGGGGAAAAAATCTAAACTATACATATATTTTAAAAGAGAATAACAGGCAGAATAGGACTTTGGTGTCGCTGAGACAGAAGCCTCATTCCTTAACCCTAAAATTCTCCCAAATCACGTATAATGCTTTTCTAAGGTCTAAGCATCGGATCTTTATGGCAGCACCATTTTATTTGAGTTGTTTTG
>NW_006305424.1:0-211 GCF_000327345.1 Myotis davidii | reverse complement strand
AATAATGCAAAAGTTGACACTAGCATAGTGAAATTTATTCTATATTACTAATAATGAAGTAAATTGTCATAGTCCTTTTAGAAATCATTTTGATAATATGTAGTATTCATAATGCTTTACCTAGTAATCACACTTCCAAGAATCTAATTAAAAGAGAAATAGTCCTACCTGACAGGCATGGCTCAGTGGTTGAGCGTTTACCTATGAACCA
>NW_006305423.1:0-211 GCF_000327345.1 Myotis davidii | reverse complement strand
CCCAGGATTTTCACATTAAAAAAATTATTTTTCAGGGAGATTGGGATGCATCTGGAGGATACATACTGCCAAAGAATTATTACTATAAGGCAATAAATAAAACATTTTATCCTTAAACACACAAAGACAACCAATGGGTCCGAGCTTCCTGTCACTACTTGAGCCAGTTAAGCAGGCATTATTCCAATAATGCTGGCAGTATGGGAGAGCA
>NW_006305422.1:0-211 GCF_000327345.1 Myotis davidii | reverse complement strand
TGGTGGCTGGCGTATATACGCAAAAACTGAAATACATGCAAATGAAGTAGAAATCCTAGGTAAGTTTAGGATCTCAGGGTTACAAATTTCCGTACAAAAACTCTTATTCTCCTTTGAGAGAATGTAACTCTTAACAGGGGCAATATTGCCTTCAAGGTAGGGGGCAGGGATTGGTTCTTGAGGATCCAAAAATCACACTCCTTTTATGAAT
>NW_006305421.1:0-211 GCF_000327345.1 Myotis davidii | reverse complement strand
AAAACCAGGGCCCCAAAAAGGATGTGACCTGCCTGGAGTTAGGGACAGGTTAGCCTAGAACCTGTGCCCATGACTTCCGAGGCCAGAGCTGTTGGCTTGGGGCGCACTATCTCATCATGTCCCTGTATACGGCAGCCATGCACATGCAAGCCAGTTAGCTTCAGAGGATGCCGGGTTAGACTCTAGGCCATGTTCCTGCCTATCCTTGGAG
>NW_006305420.1:0-211 GCF_000327345.1 Myotis davidii | reverse complement strand
TGGGACTGCAGTGACAAGCTCTAATGACAGGCTTGGGTCTACCTGGCAAAGAAGCCCATCAACTCAGAGTTTGTGGAAGGTGGGACCCTGTTCTCAAGGAAATGAAACTTAATTGAGGCAGGAGGCAGAGGAAAGTGGGGAGAACAGGGAAGACTGTGGAAAGCCCCTCTCTTTCTCATTGGGTGGTTGAACAATGGTTTCCTTGAGTCCT
>NW_006305419.1:0-211 GCF_000327345.1 Myotis davidii | reverse complement strand
GGCGTTCTCTCGCCTTCATTTCCTCCCGCCTGAGGACAGCCACCATTGCCTGTGGACAGTGCCCAGAGCTGTCGGGACTGTGGGCTACAGGGCTTGCTAAGGCCTTCCCGGGATCCCCCGGGCATCCATGGCTAAGCTTCCCAAATGGCACACAAGAGAACTCTTCACATATTGAGCTTCTCTGGGGCAATAAAATAGGATTTGATTATCA
>NW_006305418.1:0-211 GCF_000327345.1 Myotis davidii | reverse complement strand
GCAGCCAAGGTTGAGAACCACTGCTTTAAAAAATCACACCAGTATCATTTTTCGCTCCTATCTCCACTTAGATAAAAGAAATTTGCACTCTACCTGGCCTTCGAAGGTTCTCAAAGTGTGACTCCCCCGCCCCAGGCCAGCAACTTCTGGGAACTTGTCACAAATGCATGTTCTCGGGCCTTGCCCCAGACCTAATGGATCAGAAACTCTG
>NW_006305417.1:0-211 GCF_000327345.1 Myotis davidii | reverse complement strand
AATGAGGCAAAATAATGCAGCTTAAAGGCCAAGTACCAACACTATTAGATTCATACACAGCCATAGCCTACAGTATAACATAGTATCACAGAATAAACCAGACCTTAGAATACCTCCTAGCTTTTGCATTTGAGTAATGTCGAATCCCCAGTAGTGAGAATAATAAATTAACCAGGGGAATCAGCTATGAAGTTACAGAATCCCAATAAGA
>NW_006305416.1:0-211 GCF_000327345.1 Myotis davidii | reverse complement strand
TGCGAAGCAAAACAAAACAGCAAGCAGGCTTAGAAATTGAATGGAGCTCACTGGCTGTTTCTCGGATTAGAGGAAAGAGCAGTTGCGTTCGGAATGAAGCAGATCCGAAGCGCTACAACGATAAAATAACTCAACAGAAGAGACGAATACCCGAAGGTCAACTCGCATCTTACAACTAACCCAAAGGCGCAGCAAAATACTTTCTTTTTTC
>NW_006305415.1:0-211 GCF_000327345.1 Myotis davidii | reverse complement strand
TTTTCCCATTCCATTCCCTTTTCTTCCTCCTCCTCTTCCTCTTATCCCTTCTCTTTCTTCTTCTTTGTCTTTATTCCTTTTCTCAATTCCATCCTGAGGAGCAAAGCATTTATATTCTACCCTTTATTAAAATGTCAAAGTCTTCCTAATCCCAGTTTTCTCAGATTTCCCCCCAGAATATAATAGTCTTCATTTAGCAATCTATGCTGAA
>NW_006305414.1:0-211 GCF_000327345.1 Myotis davidii | reverse complement strand
CAATCCTTTTCTATGAGTTTCTGTCAGGTGTTAGAGGGCATAGAAGCGAAGGACTGACTTTAAGTATGAGCAAATCTCCCACTCTAAGCTTGACATGTGGCAAGAGATGCAGATAATCCACTTTCCAGTTGCTTTATAATAAAAAACAACAAAAACCCCCCAGCCCATCCAGGGTGTTTAAGTGGTTGAGTATCAACCTATGAATCAGGAG
>NW_006305413.1:0-211 GCF_000327345.1 Myotis davidii | reverse complement strand
TACTATCTATATCCACATCAGCACCAATATCACATACCAGCATTCGTTATCAATATCAATATCCTCATCTACGTTATTATCAATATCGATGTCAGTAACGGCATCATTATCAATATCAACTTCCGTATCGTTACCATCAATATCCACCTTCATATCAGTATCAATATCCCGGCTCCGTGGGGTCCCGGATGGCGAGAGGGCGCAGGCCAGG
>NW_006305412.1:0-211 GCF_000327345.1 Myotis davidii | reverse complement strand
AATCCTGCTAATAAAAAGCTAAATGATCTGACATGGTTTTTTTCTTTACTCAAGGCAAGACCTCAGCGGAGGGCTTAGCTACGCAAGGCTGCTGAAACGCATTGTTGATTTTTTAGCTAATATGAGGGTCAAATAAAATACTGTAGGTAAAAATGGTAGACAAGTAAAATTTGGAGTTTAGAACTCCTAGATATCATATTATTTGTATTGT
>NW_006305411.1:0-211 GCF_000327345.1 Myotis davidii | reverse complement strand
TGCACTCAAAAGGCCTTTCTCCAGTGTGAACTCTCATTTGATGGTAACGGAGGCTACTTCTATATGTAAAGGATTTTCCACATTCACTGCATACATGAGGCTTTTCCCCAGTGTGAATTCTCTCATGCTGATGAAGGACATTTCTCCGAGTAAACGATTTCCCACATTCACTGCACTTATGAGGCTTTTCTCCAGTGTGAATTCTCTGATG
>NW_006305410.1:0-211 GCF_000327345.1 Myotis davidii | reverse complement strand
ATGTAAAATACTTGTAAACATGTGAGGAGACAATTTGAGACCATACATAGCCAGATTCCCATCAAACTTTCATCGACTAGTATTAGCATCCATGCATGATTTTTGCTCAGATCAATTATGACAGGACAGAAGTGAAATAGTGATTTTTTTCAAGTCCATCATTCCTTCAACATGTATTACTTGGTATTCTATGCTTAGGAAGAGCCAATCT
>NW_006305409.1:0-211 GCF_000327345.1 Myotis davidii | reverse complement strand
TCATAGTCACTGCCACTAATCTTTCGTCATAGAGGGTGTTCGTGGGAATGCCCGGCCACGATGAAAGGGCAGGCCCCCGTACACAGACAATTTGGCAAAAAGGGAAAAAAATATACGAGAGAAACAAGCGCAGAAGTTACTCACTAGATCACCTCGTCAGAATTTGGTGGCCCGCTGAGCCCCAGCTACATCTTTTTCTTCATACCATCAT
>NW_006305408.1:0-211 GCF_000327345.1 Myotis davidii | reverse complement strand
GCTCCAGCCTTTCATTCCTGGGGTCCCAGTGCAGCCTGTCACACAGGCCCCGGGCGCCCGGTGCATGCTGACCGGCCTGGGGCTGAGGGGCCTGGGGCTGAGGGGCCTGGGCTGACCGTCCTGGGCTGAGGGTCCATCCTGGGGCTGAGGGGCCTGGGGGTTTCTTTTCTTCCTTTTTGAGAGAGAAAGGAAGGGGGAGAGAGAGAGAGAG
>NW_006305407.1:0-211 GCF_000327345.1 Myotis davidii | reverse complement strand
CAGGAGCATAAACAAATATGGAAGGGTATTCAAATTCATTTTACAGAGCTAGCCTCTGATTCTAAAACATGACAGAAAGAGGAAAGAAAGTAGAGATGGAGGAAGAGAGAGAGGGAAGGTAGAAGGGGAAAAAAAAACAGGAGGGAAGATAGGAGAAAATTTACTCCAACTTAGATTTTAAGCAGTGATGCCAGAAGCTAAGTAAGATATT
>NW_006305406.1:0-211 GCF_000327345.1 Myotis davidii | reverse complement strand
CTGGGCGGTTGAGAAAACTACATTACCCAGAAGAAACTGCACTCATGTGGGCGGAGCTAAAGGACATTTTGGTGTTTGCGCATCCGTTTAAGGCGGGACTTCCGCCTTCCTATTCGCGCTGGTCTTTTTAACTTTTTAGGTGTTTTTTCACAGACTCACAGGCTTCAGAGCACTGATGGTGAGGAGGTCGAGGCCTGGGAGGCAGCGTGCC
>NW_006305405.1:0-211 GCF_000327345.1 Myotis davidii | reverse complement strand
TATATGAAGTGATATTTACAAATTCCAGGGACCGGTACCTGATATCTTTGAAGCTGTTATTCTGCCCCTCACACCATCCCTGTGCATAAAGCTTCTATGGTATTCCTAACAGTACATGCTTGAGAAGTTAGGGGTATATCTGGAAATACGCACAACTCGGTGCCACATGAGTGGCATCGGCAGTGCTGTTGGGTAGAAGAAATCACTTGAA
>NW_006305404.1:0-211 GCF_000327345.1 Myotis davidii | reverse complement strand
GGTGGGTTCGGAAGGCAGTGGACTCCTGGAGCTAGGCTCAGAATTGGTTTGGTTATCATCAAACCAATCATTTCTCTCCTGGCATTTTTTGAATAAAGAAATGAGTATTTGCGACACTTGACTTCTGAAAAGCTGGTTCTTGAGTTGCTACCTGTTAAGGCCTGGCTTTGTCAAGCAATTCTTGCTTTTCTTAAAGATCTTTTCTTTTCTA
>NW_006305403.1:0-211 GCF_000327345.1 Myotis davidii | reverse complement strand
AGGCTAGTTTTGTTTGTTTAGTTCTCACAAACCCAGGAAAATAAATGTATAATTATGAAAAGCGTTGACATGTTGCATTTCATCGCCACCTCAGTCCTCCCTTCTCTCACCCTTTGGAAGACCCGGTGCTCTCCCTGGGCCATTCCAGAAGGGCGGTGGGCATTTCCTATCTCAGCGTCCCAGGCACTCTCCCCCTCAGAAGCCAGTTTCC
>NW_006305402.1:0-211 GCF_000327345.1 Myotis davidii | reverse complement strand
TCCAAGCCTTTGAACCCAAAAGCCACGCTGGCCATAGACTTTCACAATTGGCGTCCGAAACAGGATCTTGGAGGAAAAGGATTCACCAGAGCGGAAAAATATCACCAGACCCAGTGGTGGAAGGTTAACTGCGTGCAAAACTCATGTCAGCTGCAGAAGCCCATGGATCCGTAAGTGATCAAGTGATTTCTTTGGTTTCAACCAGATCAAA
>NW_006305401.1:0-211 GCF_000327345.1 Myotis davidii | reverse complement strand
TTAGAAGAGAGAGAAAAGACCAGTCTAAGGACATTGTTTGCAAAGCACCCTACGCTTTTATTTCCGTTGCATAGGGTGGAATAGACAGTAATTACAGATAGACATGACCAAAGGTTTCACATTTTGTGCTTCTCTTTAGTCACTCCATAACATCAGGGCACAATCACTCTTCATTTACGATTTTTGTGTGAACCTCGCGGCTCTTCACCCG
>NW_006305400.1:0-211 GCF_000327345.1 Myotis davidii | reverse complement strand
CAGAGGTCATAAAATCAGTAGGTTACTCAGATGTAACAATTTTATTTAGAAAAAATACCATAAAGAGAACTTATGCCATGAATTAGTCTCTAAAAAGAGATAGGAAAAAACCTGTTTATTTTTTCCCCCAATACTAGATTCTATTTCAAATAAATATTTACCAAGTACAATAAAGAAAGTTTTTGGTCCAAATAACTTTGCCTATACATTT
>NW_006305399.1:0-211 GCF_000327345.1 Myotis davidii | reverse complement strand
GATGAAAACGCTGCCGGAATTTTTCATCTTCGGATGAATCGGAAAGGAAACCCAGTGACTACGCACAGCAGTACCGTTCACTCTTTGCTGCCCCCTTTAGGCCCCATCTTTGTTTGTTCCATCAGCTACCCCGAAGTTTCTCCAGCCCTTTTCCCAAGCTCCCCCATAGCCCTGCTCCCCACCCACATGGGCCCTTGGTTTCCTCCCTTTA
>NW_006305398.1:0-211 GCF_000327345.1 Myotis davidii | reverse complement strand
TATTTGTATTATAATCATAATCTGCATGTCTTTTCCATATGAAAAACTTTAAACCTACTCTGGCTCACCCCTGCATATACCAGTATTGCTATCTACATTTTATATATGTGTTTAAAGACATACCTTACTATAAGTTTCATAAATGTTAGTATACAACAATTTGAAATTACTTTGGCACAATTTTACTAGGTTCTCTTCACTTTTTTTTTTT
>NW_006305397.1:0-211 GCF_000327345.1 Myotis davidii | reverse complement strand
TAATTGTGAAGACTCTGCCTTGACCCTCAAGGACAACTTCTAGAGCAATCCAAACAACTACAATGACCCTCACCAATAAGCTGAGATTGATCTGAATGCCTTCTAGGGCCAAGTGTTACTGATTACTAACAAAAATTAAGGACAAAGTCCACAGTACCTTTTCTAATTGGATGTTTAACATTGTAGAGATAACTTCCTGCTTAAATAAGGA
>NW_006305396.1:0-211 GCF_000327345.1 Myotis davidii | reverse complement strand
AACTGCAATCATGGGGTTTGTGTGTGGCTGGAGGATATGATAGTGGCAGGAACTGCACAGTAATGGCCACTCAATGCCCCACAGATGCCTTCATCTGTGCCAGGAGATGCATTTGATTTGTGGGTTCACGTCCTGGTCAGTTTTCATTCTGCATATCCATATGAATGAGGCATCTGCCATATGTCACTTCAGAATAATTCTTGACCATGTT
>NW_006305395.1:0-211 GCF_000327345.1 Myotis davidii | reverse complement strand
ATTGAGGTCAATGTTTTTCTATCAAATCGTCTGCTGACGGAAACTTAGGCTATTTCCAAAGCTTAGCTGTTATAAATTGCAATGCTATGAACAAGGTGGTGCACGCATTCTTTCTGATGAGTGTTTTGGGTTTCTTATGATGTATTTCTAGCAGTGGGATCACTCGGTCAAATAATAATTCCATTCTTAATTTTTTGAGGAAACTCCATAC
>NW_006305394.1:0-211 GCF_000327345.1 Myotis davidii | reverse complement strand
AAAAAAAAGGAGAGAGGTACAGGTGGAGTCATGAAACAATGTTGCCTTTCCCGTGATCTTTCCAGCAGGCAGCAAATTCCATATTGCTTGCTGTGGGTTCCCTTTCTGGCTCAGCTACATTCTCCTGCTCTGAAACAGTCTCCAAATGTGCCCCAGGCCACCGCTCCCCTGCCTGAGCTGCTGCTACGGAAATTGTAATTCCCCTCTAAGA
>NW_006305393.1:0-211 GCF_000327345.1 Myotis davidii | reverse complement strand
ATATATATATATATATTCAGTAGTTTCCCAATACCTGATGGAATTTCTTACCCTGCTACCATCATGAATTTATCATCGTTCCATATTCAAGCAAACAAGCATGTACCTCATTTCTGGGATGTTTAGATCGAGACAGGTGCAATCTTTTTAACTAAGACATTCTACAAATTGAAGGAATGGTTCAGAGGGATCACTATTACTGACTCCATTT
>NW_006305392.1:0-211 GCF_000327345.1 Myotis davidii | reverse complement strand
CCAGTCCGTGGGCCGTAGTTTGCCCACGGCTGGACAATCCCTTCCATGCTTTTCCTCTCATCTGTGCTGACCACAGAAACCCTTTGCATTCCTTACTTGGGGCTTCAAAATTCCATATGCCTCTGTATCCACATGTCACGCTTTCCTGTGTCATGTTTCCCTCTCTCTTCTCTTACAGCACACCATTCATTGGATTTAGGTTCCACCTTAA
>NW_006305391.1:0-211 GCF_000327345.1 Myotis davidii | reverse complement strand
CATATGAAAAATGATTCTCCCAAGACAACTCCAAACAGACCTCTGGCCATTTACTATGGAAACTATACACTGGGAAAGAACAATACTCACAGATTTTAGGAACTCTTGGACACACAGGGAGTAAGCTGGCATTGACACGCAGGCATGTGAAACAGCATGGCCAAGGCCTGCCTCACAGTGAGTTCACCAGGTCCACAGACCTACCCAGTAG
>NW_006305390.1:0-211 GCF_000327345.1 Myotis davidii | reverse complement strand
TTGGAGAATAAAAGACCCTCAAAATCCAGAAGTGTTTTATACTTAAAAACACACATTTTACAGATACACATATATTTATATATTCAGTTGATTTTTTTTTTTACCATAGCTGTCTTTAAATCTTTAAGGGTCTGAGAGGTGGAAAAGAGATCAGATTTATTCTTTGTAATCTCAGAAAAACAGTGAGTTCAAATAATCAGAAAGGAGCTCC
>NW_006305389.1:0-211 GCF_000327345.1 Myotis davidii | reverse complement strand
AATATAGTGATTAGACATTTATATAACTTATGAGTGATCACCCTAAGTTTAGTACCCATCTGACACCATACAAGTTATGTTCCCTCTGCTGTACTTTATATCCTCATAACGATTTTTATAACTAGCAATTTGTACATCTTAAGCCCTTCTTCTTTTTCACCCTTCCCCTCCCATCTGTCAACCATCAATTTGTTCTCTGTATCTATGAGTT
>NW_006305388.1:0-211 GCF_000327345.1 Myotis davidii | reverse complement strand
AATCATAACCTGCATGTCTTTTTCCACATGAACAAATATAAGCCTATTTTTCCCACCCCTGTATTTAAACAGCCTCTACATACCATTTACCATGGATTAAATATGAATATTTCTCTTTATGAAAGAAACCTGAATTAAACAAGGGGATATTATGTCGCCCTAACAATTGAGTAAATCCTCCTATAGAATAAAAGGCTAATATGCAAATTGA
>NW_006305387.1:0-211 GCF_000327345.1 Myotis davidii | reverse complement strand
TGGGAATGGACCAGGACCTTCCACAGAGGGTCACTTAGTCCAGAGCAGGAGGCCAAGGCAGGGCCTGGGGGTTGGGGTTTATATTACTAGAGAGAGACCAGGCACGGAAGGATGGAGCCAGGAGCAGACAGGAAGACTGCAAGAGAACAGGTTCTAGCAAAGACTCCAGATGCTCTGAGGGGCCACCTGGCCTGCAGCTGTGTGAGAATCC
>NW_006305386.1:0-211 GCF_000327345.1 Myotis davidii | reverse complement strand
TGCCCTGAGCTTTGGGGATGATATGCACAATGTAATTTCCAATTAATCCCCAGTACCCTGGCCATCCCCTGGCTTACCTGGGCGACGAAGGCCGGGCCGTTGTCAGACCCTATTACCTTGGGTAGTCCAAATCGGGGGAAGATTTCTTCGAGTATCTTCTTTGCCACCACAGCTGCCGTCTCATGCCGGGTGGGGTAAGCTTCTACCCATC
>NW_006305385.1:0-211 GCF_000327345.1 Myotis davidii | reverse complement strand
CCACTGAGCCACACCGGCCAGGGCTGCTGTAACATTCTTCATGTTTTGTGGCCCTGGTGAGTCTTTTATCTGGTGACTGGTTACTATTTCCCAAAGGTCCTGGAGCTAAAGGAACAGCAGGGCTCAATCCACCCAGACTGGAATTCTGCAAACGAAGCTTTGCAGGCCACTTCTACTTCCCTCCCAAAGGAAAATGGAATCTCAAATGTAA
>NW_006305384.1:0-211 GCF_000327345.1 Myotis davidii | reverse complement strand
ACATATTATAGAAGTAAACAAAGATATTAGAATATAAATAAATCAAAATATATTTTTATACTATATTTTCTCTGAGCTTCAGTATTTCACACAAATTTTGAATCACAGGCATGTCTACATATAAAAATTTTTGATATTTATTTATTTATATTTCAGTACTTCTATAAGTTTTTTCCTATAATTGTTTTTCTTACTTGAAGTATAAATTTTA
>NW_006305383.1:0-211 GCF_000327345.1 Myotis davidii | reverse complement strand
GACTCACCCAGCTATCTGAGATGGGGCAGGTTTGGGCTCATTCACTCAGCACATATAGGAGAAGCCCTGCCAGGTACAGACATGTCTCTAGGCACTGCCCATAATCCAGTGCTCAGAGCAGACCCCAAGCTTCTGCACCTCAGAGCTTCCTTCTAGTCGGGAGCTATTCAGTCACACTCGGCTGCACAGCTGTAGTGTCCACAGGAAAGCT
>NW_006305382.1:0-211 GCF_000327345.1 Myotis davidii | reverse complement strand
CCTGCCTGCCCCCCACCCCCGCCCCTTGGTCAGTCTGTAATTTTCTGGTCAGTTTCAATGAGATAATCTGTCTCTTGAGTCCTTTCCATCCCTCCAAGGAGGCTGAGGCAATCTGCCTGAAAACATACCTGCCTTCCCTAAGGGAAGGTAACATGGCTTGAAGCAAGCCTTTCTTTTCTTTTGCTAATAACTTTCTTGTGCTGGCCAGTTT
>NW_006305381.1:0-212 GCF_000327345.1 Myotis davidii | reverse complement strand
GCGGGCGCGGCGCCGGGGTTCTCCTAGCCAGAAGGGCAGGGACCAGGTGCTTGGAAAGCAAACCCGCTCATTGGGTCCCGCAGGGCCGCTATCCAGCCACGCTCGGGGATTGGCAGCGCCCAGGCTGCGTGAGCACGATGACGAGGATGCAGAGGAAGGCTGAAATGCCATGCTCCCGCCGCCTGCACAGAAACTTCCACGTTTGCAGGCTG
>NW_006305380.1:0-211 GCF_000327345.1 Myotis davidii | reverse complement strand
TCTCACCTTCCACCCTACAAACCTTAAGTACCTCAGCTCACCCTGACCCATTCCTGGTTTCTGGGTGTAGCACATGTGCACATGTCTGAATGTTGGTGTATTGTCCCCAAATTTATATGTTGAGATCCTAACTGCTAAAGATGATAGGGCCATTGAGTGGTACTTGTAAGCCCTTATTAATGGGATGGGTGTTTTATAAAAAAGGCTCCAG
>NW_006305379.1:0-211 GCF_000327345.1 Myotis davidii | reverse complement strand
AACCTTTCAGTTATTGCCAAAGACCTGGGATGGTCTGGCAGTGGACCGCTGGGGCAGGTCCTGGCCCCAGCAACAGGGCATTTGCCACTCCAAAAGACCGTGATCATTGGGCCCTGGAGCAGGTCCTTTGTTCATGGAAGATCCCCAGCTACACTTACTGCACAGCTGGTTGTCCGGTACCTGCCTTGGTTCCAAGACCCTTCCCCTCACC
>NW_006305378.1:0-211 GCF_000327345.1 Myotis davidii | reverse complement strand
CGGACGGACGGACGGACGGCGTGACTCACCTAAAATGCCCAGCCGGTAGTTGATGGTGATGACGATGACGTTGCCGTAGCTGGCCAGGATGCTGCCGTCGATGATGTTGCCGGTGCCCTCCATGTAGGACCCGCCGTGGATGTACACCATCACCGGCTTCTTACTGCTCTGGTCGTGGATGTCTGGGGAGAGAAGGGGAGGGGGGACAGGC
>NW_006305377.1:0-211 GCF_000327345.1 Myotis davidii | reverse complement strand
GGTGGTTTGATAAAGTTAAGAAAAGAAGTATTTCTTATAGATTAAACAATATATTAGACATGTACTGTTTGCTTATAGATTAAACAATGCATTAGACATCTAAAGCCAAATATTATAATTTCACACCTAAGAAAGATTAAAACGGAATCATTTTGGGGGTCTGGTACAAAGTAATTCAATTTACTAGTACATTATTTCTAATGGGAAAAAA
>NW_006305376.1:0-211 GCF_000327345.1 Myotis davidii | reverse complement strand
TTTAATCGCTTCACAACCAAGAGCTGAAGAGTGTATCATTCAGTGTCATTCAATGCTGTGTTCTAGGTATTATGTGGGGCAATTATGTGGTGGGAGGTGAGAATGAGGTTGTAGCACACCTCACCTGGCTAGAGTGGTAGTTCACAGAAGAAAGTAATAAAAAACTGTATTTTTGAGGATTGGAAGTGGTATTGAAAGTGTGGTTGACTTG
>NW_006305375.1:0-211 GCF_000327345.1 Myotis davidii | reverse complement strand
AATCGGTTTCGGCTGTTCTCGCATTTTAAAAACTCACTATCATAGACATGAGAAGCAAAGCATTGCAATTTAATGAGCCTTTTATGTATCTACTATTTACACTTAAGATTTTAGAATTTAGTTGCAGTTAGGCCCAAAACTAAGATATCCATATTTTATGTAGAATGCTTACCATTGGACTGTCTCATCTCACAGCATATATCAAAAACCT
>NW_006305374.1:0-211 GCF_000327345.1 Myotis davidii | reverse complement strand
AACCTACAAATTTGTTTTCTTCTATTAATATGTATTTTTTATTTCATTAGTAGAGACCATATTATCAAGATGTTTTAAATCAATATATAAACTATTGCAGACAAAAAATTTTTAGCAGAAATCAATAAGTAGAAAGCATGGAAGGGAAAAAAATGAGAAAGCAGGAAACATAAAAATAGGTAAAATAAGGTCAGAATTAAAGGCTGGTGCA
>NW_006305373.1:0-211 GCF_000327345.1 Myotis davidii | reverse complement strand
CCCATTCTTATGCAAAAATTTAGGCTGTTTGCAAACAGTCATTAGGTAAACACTTGGTTCAGGACAGGGAATTACCCAAATCTCCTCCCTTCCTTACCATGGGACACTTCTGGAGCTCATTGTGACATTGGCAGTGGTTTAAAGTCAGATCGCAACAGGCAGTATTACAGCCACCATTGCCAAGAACTGAAGCATCATCTTGGATAGTCTT
>NW_006305372.1:0-211 GCF_000327345.1 Myotis davidii | reverse complement strand
CTGGAGTTTTCATTAATGTTAGTTGGGAAATGTTGGTTCTATGTCTTACTGGGTTTTCTTCTTTTCCCACAATGCATAGGTGGTTGTAGAGTGTGGTCACTACAGCCCATGCAGTTAACAGGCACAGTTATGATCTTGCTGAGGAGGAATAGGGGCAAGTGGAGTACCTCACTGAGGTCCCAGCTGGCTGGGCTCTGGAGGGGCTTAGGAA
>NW_006305371.1:0-211 GCF_000327345.1 Myotis davidii | reverse complement strand
CACCTGAGAATGCATCTGTCTTCAGTTGTAGGCGTCCTTCCTCTATTTTTCCCTTTTCTCTTCCCCCACCCCCCGTAGTTTGTTAGTTGAGGAACTAAGGATCTGCGTTTGCCTTCTGTTGTTTGCTGATTGCATCTTTTTTCTTGGTGTTCATCACTATATTCATTGCCTATATTTCTTGTAGTTAGATTGAAAGCTTGATCAGATAGTT
>NW_006305370.1:0-211 GCF_000327345.1 Myotis davidii | reverse complement strand
TCTGAACGTTTCCTATGCCTATTCATAATAACTTCTGTTTCTTTGCAGAAGTTTTCGAATGTTTCATTTATCTTAAGTGTGTTCTTTTAGCTGTGGATATCCAGTTGTCCAACTGAATGGACTTGGCACCCTTGCCAAAAATCAGCTGACGATATATGTGAGGATTATTTTTTTCTGAGCTCTCCATTCTACTCTGTCATCTATATTTTTA
>NW_006305369.1:0-211 GCF_000327345.1 Myotis davidii | reverse complement strand
AGGAATTAATATCCAAAATGTATAAAGAACTTAGACAACTTAACAGCAGAAAAACAAACAACCCAATTAAAACATGGACAGAAAACCTGAGTAGACACTTTTCCAAAAAGGATATACATACATCAAAAACTTATCTATTTTTAAAAATAGATTCTATCTTTTCAAACATGTCTGAAAAACAATGAACTTCTAATCCTCATTTGTAAAAAAA
>NW_006305368.1:0-211 GCF_000327345.1 Myotis davidii | reverse complement strand
ACCCTGGCATCCAGCCAGGTTTCCTTCTTGAGCGGGGTTTGGGGCAGCATTTTGCAGTATACAGGACTATGCATTAGCTTCCTTGTCTATGAAAGGTGGGAAAACAGCCTTCAAGACTGGCAGGGCTCATTTTTGGCATCCCAAACCAGGCAAAACTGTGCACCAACCTCCCTGGACAGACAGGACCACTGGTCAGCTCTGTAGAAGGTCA
>NW_006305367.1:0-211 GCF_000327345.1 Myotis davidii | reverse complement strand
GCCAGGTCATGAAGGGCTTTGAGAATCAAATCATAAGTTTAAATTTTATTCTGTGGACAATGTGAAGCCATCGGCTGATTTTTTATGTTAGAAAGTTCACCACTCAGACCTTCCTGCAATATTGCAGGTGCAGCTAGTGTCGAGGGGGCTGTTGCCCATTACATTCCTGCACCCATTTGCCCCCACCCACAAAAAACAAATCAAAAAACCT
>NW_006305366.1:0-211 GCF_000327345.1 Myotis davidii | reverse complement strand
CACCTCCAGGCTGACCAGGAGCAGCAGGCCTGCGGGGAGAGGAGAGAGGAGGTGCTCAGACGCCGGGGAACCCCCAACTTCGGTCTCATAGCTCCTCGATGCACCCCATCCCAGGCTGCTCAAACAAGAAACCTGAGAGACACCCCCCCGCAAGCACCCTCTCATTCATTCATTCAACAACCACTTACTAAGCACCTATGACATAGCAGAT
>NW_006305365.1:0-211 GCF_000327345.1 Myotis davidii | reverse complement strand
CAGGGCCAGTCCTGCTCAAGCACAACACCGGATGAGACAGAGGAATGAAGACTCTCCCTCTCTCCCTCCCCCTCCTCTGTGAGAGACTGATTCTAGAGAAGTGTAGAAGCTGGCTCTGGGCTCAAATCCCAGCTCTGAACCCTCTAACTATATAACCTTGGGCAAATTAATTTGCATTTCTAAGTCTTGGTTTTGCCCTCTGTAAAATGTG
>NW_006305364.1:0-211 GCF_000327345.1 Myotis davidii | reverse complement strand
GTCCGATGGCCCGGAAAATTGCCCGCCGGAAACGTCATTAATGAACCTACCAGCTTGATGGACATCTTGCCAACGGTAGCAGCATTGACCGGAGGCATCGTCCCTCAGGACAGGTGATGTCATGTAATCTGTTCACGGAGCTTCTCTCTACCTTTGTCTCCAAAAGATTCAGGTCCAAGGAGATAAACTCTATCCTAATGGGGACACTTTC
>NW_006305363.1:0-211 GCF_000327345.1 Myotis davidii | reverse complement strand
AGATGGCAGCTAATTTGCATACTGAAGGCGGGCCACAGCAGGCAAGGCTGTCTGTGGTCCAGAACCTGGATCTGTGACCCTGCCATGCAGGGGGCAATGATTGAGGCTGTCCGTGGTCTTGGACCCGGATCCATGACCCTACCAGGCAGGGGGCACCATGGGAGGCTGTCCGCTGTCTCAGGACCCAGATCTGTGACCCTGCCGGGCGGGG
>NW_006305362.1:0-211 GCF_000327345.1 Myotis davidii | reverse complement strand
TCTCTCTCTCTCCCTCCTCCCCAAATTATCAGTGATTTTAAAAAAATGTTTAGATTTTGAACTGTTGAATCCTTCCTCCCAGGTCCTACAGTGATTATGGAGAAAGAATAACTTGTTTTTTTTTCTTTTTATTGGGGTAACATTGATTAATAAAATTAGATAGGTTTCAGGTGTACAGCTCTATAATACATTATCTGTATATTGTATTGTG
>NW_006305361.1:0-211 GCF_000327345.1 Myotis davidii | reverse complement strand
TGGTCCTGACTAGCTAAGACCACTCTCAATTCATTACCTCCACGAGAAACAATCAGGATTCCTTTAGGATGGATACTAGACACACACTTAATAGATTATACTATGTGTATAATCAATATTAATTTTATTAAATGAAAATTCTATTTTACGTTAAACTAAATACTTATGGAACAAATATTCAACTTATTAATGTTGTACATTTAAAAACCTA
>NW_006305360.1:0-211 GCF_000327345.1 Myotis davidii | reverse complement strand
GGGACCTCAGAAGCCTACCTTACTGATCTCCAGTGCTATGCCACCCAGTTCTTCTCCCTGTGGCTTCCATATGCCCCAAATTCCCTCCCCTCTACTAGAGCCCCACAAATAGAGATAAAAGTGACCTTTTAAGTTCCCAAGAGCTAGTCCCTGTGTGTTAGTTTTTAAGGAGAATGCCGGGATACAAGCCGACTGCCTCCCCTATCCAGTG
>NW_006305359.1:0-211 GCF_000327345.1 Myotis davidii | reverse complement strand
CACAAAGGGAAATGGTATGGGAAACAAAGTCCGGAGGAAACCAGCAACTAGCTTCCAAGAATCCTCTCCCAGTGGAGACACACCTGGCGCACTGAAGTCCTCCAGCACGGCCTTGTGACAATATGTGTTAAATGTTGTCCAACAATAAAATTCGTAAGAGGCTCAGTACTCAACTGTTTTAGTAGGAGCTGGCCCAGAGGCACCCTCTGCC
>NW_006305358.1:0-211 GCF_000327345.1 Myotis davidii | reverse complement strand
AGGCTCGGAGCCTGTGGTCTGGGCACACAGCTCAGGTACTACTGAGTCCCCTTCCGCACCAGCCTGGCCTGAGGGGTGGGCTCTGTGGTGCGACTGGCATCCGTGCCTGGTGGTGCGGCTGGACACAGGCGAGCCAGAACGAGAGGGAGAGGGAGAGGGAGAGGGTGGATAGGGTCCTGGAAGCCCAACCTGCCCTGGACTTTCCAAGGGA
>NW_006305357.1:0-211 GCF_000327345.1 Myotis davidii | reverse complement strand
TATGCTGTAGGTGAGGCCCCTAGAACCAGAAGATTAACAACTCCTTCTCGAATTGCCCCCCTTAAACACCAAATCACCCCCCTGTGGGGCGTACGCCCAGGTTGGGAACGTCACCATGGGTCACCTGTGCGGTAGGTACTACCAGGCCCATTTTGGGGCCGAGGAACAGAATCTAAGGGGCCACTTACCAAGTCTCCTGGGAGAAAGCGGG
>NW_006305356.1:0-211 GCF_000327345.1 Myotis davidii | reverse complement strand
TCTCCACTGTGTCCCAGATCTGCAGGGTGGGGAATGGTCAAGGGAAGGATGAGGCCAGGCCACCACCAACGCATCGGCCCAACCTCACTACCATCCTCATCCCGGCCCCAGACAGTCCACAGTGGATGATCGGAGTGTGCTGCTGTGGGACTCAGAGCTGTCCCCTTTACCATGACCGTCCCCAACTTAGACCCTGTCCATCCACATTTCC
>NW_006305355.1:0-211 GCF_000327345.1 Myotis davidii | reverse complement strand
ACACTGGCTGGGCCAGAACTGGCAACTTTAAATGGGAGAGGAAATAAGCACCTGGCACCCTCACATGTGCTGAGACCAGGTGGCTTGAGCCTGGGAGGAGTCCCGGGGCTGAGAAACTCCTGTGTTCCTGAAGCAGAGGGGAGTCATGTGCCGGTGGGCTGGATCGTCGCAGCAGTACTGGCATCCCTCCTTCTGGTGGGCGGAGGCGTAA
>NW_006305354.1:0-211 GCF_000327345.1 Myotis davidii | reverse complement strand
TCTTCAGTGAAGGCAAGGGAGCCCTACTTTGTGTATCCCAGGCTTATCGGGCTGGACTTTGAGCTTAACAGGCGATGAGAAGAAACTAAAGTCAAGAAGGGTTACTCCAGGACCTATGTGAAGGCCCGAAATTTTTAGTTGGAATGAGTTTGGGGTTCTTCTGAAGTAAATTTGACCAATCTTCCCTTGGCCAGGACGAGGTACACAAAGC
>NW_006305353.1:0-211 GCF_000327345.1 Myotis davidii | reverse complement strand
CGCCTGGAAGAGCTCAGCGCAGCACCATGACAGCCCTACACCCTGCCTGCCAGAATCCCATGAGAATTTAGGGCAGCCCAATGCAGCCCCTCAGAGTCCCCAGCCAGGCCTGGAAGAGCCCTGAGCAACACCTTGGCAGCCTGGCACAGCGCCTTCAGCGCCCTCTGCTGCAGCTGAGAGGCCAGTGCAGGACTTGGAAGAGCCTTGCATA
>NW_006305352.1:0-211 GCF_000327345.1 Myotis davidii | reverse complement strand
TTTCAACTAAAACAAATACCCTTGGCCACACCTGGCCCTGGCTCCAAGGGAAAGGAAACACAGCTTGCCATCTGGGCAGCAACAAGCATTTTTCTGCAGTGGAAGGAGGCCTGACAGAGTCCACACAGCAGTCCAGGAGCTATTTTCTGCTTTCACGTGATAGTCAACTTGTGACATCGATAGATCTGCACAAATAGATGCAGTAGTGACT
>NW_006305351.1:0-211 GCF_000327345.1 Myotis davidii | reverse complement strand
AGCTGTAAGCAGATGAGCTCGGCTCCAACCCAACGAGGTACCTGTAGCTGGTTGCAAAGAAGAAATCAACATGAAATTGACCACATGGTTTGTATAAGCCTTGTCTAGCCTCCCTTCTGGAGACGGCATTGGAGGCGAGCCCTGTCCCCGTTACTTGCTGCGAGTAAATAGATGTAAAGACAACCACGCCTCATTTGTGAGCAGATCACCC
>NW_006305350.1:0-211 GCF_000327345.1 Myotis davidii | reverse complement strand
TTGTATCTTAACTATTGTGATGGATACACACAGGATAAAAATGCATAGCACACACACAAATACACTCAAATCAGTCCAAGTCAAACTGGGAGAACCTGAATTAAATCAATGAATTACCCATGTTAACTCCTGGTTATGATATCATCCCACAGTTTTCAGGTATACAGGATCTTCTACTATTTCTTACAACCACATGTGAATCTACAATTAT
>NW_006305349.1:0-211 GCF_000327345.1 Myotis davidii | reverse complement strand
CTGGCTAATTCTTTTTCCTGTATCTGGAATCTTCCCTTATTTTACAACTTTTTCAAATACTTGGGATTTTAGTCCAAGCCACTATCATCTTCTCCTTAGATATTTGCAATCGCTTCTTTACTGCTGCCCCAGCTTCTACACTTGCCCCCTTATTTTCAAGCCAAAAATCAGAACAACGTGGTTAAAAATAATCCAGATCATGCCTTCCTCA
>NW_006305348.1:0-211 GCF_000327345.1 Myotis davidii | reverse complement strand
GGTGGGCACAGCTCCGCCCCGGGAACCCGAGGGAACCCTCAGAAAAGCCACCCGAGGGGCCCTGAGGATGCGGGTCTCACGGGGAATCTGCAGAAACAGCCCAGGACCTGGGTGCCTTCTGGCCCCAGGGTCTCCCCGTCCCCACAGAGACGGCTGGGCAGGGACCCGAGTGGCCCTGTGGATCCCACCGTCCCTGCCCTCTGCTGCCCCA
>NW_006305347.1:0-211 GCF_000327345.1 Myotis davidii | reverse complement strand
CAAGGAGGTGACAGAGCTAGGAAAGGAGAGGAACCCGTCTCCATGTCCCAGTGCCATTAGTACATGTTAGAGACTTATTTGGAGCCTCGGCAACAGCAACAACATAGTTAGGTCTCCTGGTCCTTCACCTGGGACTGTAGTGAATCCTCAGAAGCACCGAGTGCTTGGAGAGGAGGGACCAGTGCAGGAGATGGGAGTGACTGGCCCCAAT
>NW_006305346.1:0-211 GCF_000327345.1 Myotis davidii | reverse complement strand
TGATGATGGTGCTCAAAGACAAATTCCAGGTGGCGTTGGGCGGCTAAAAGCTGGACCTCTTTCCTGAGCGCGGGGAGGACGCCTTCCCAGTAGGGAGCTCGCCCTTCCGTTTCTCAAATCCAGAGAGCCTGGCTGGATGACTGTGCTCAGTGCAGGGGCCAGGCGGGTACCATTGGCCAGGCAGGAGCCACGCACGGCTCCTTCCAGCCCA
>NW_006305345.1:0-211 GCF_000327345.1 Myotis davidii | reverse complement strand
TAAGGGTTTAGCACATGTCAGAAAATTGGAATTGAACTTGACTAAATGCTTAACCCATTAGGTTTCCTTTAAATAGTATATTTTAGGGTAATATTCACTGAAGTAGCTGTGCTTTGTTTCTTGGTAGCAGAGGGCTTCCCGTGTACATCTCTGTGTGTGTGTCTGTATGTAGTGGTGTAGTTGTCTCTCTGTGTGTATGTTAACCCTAGAA
>NW_006305344.1:0-211 GCF_000327345.1 Myotis davidii | reverse complement strand
TCACTCACTCAGTCCCTCGTGCCTCCACCCTTTCCAGAGCCTGCTCCACCCCCAGCTTGGAGGGACTGCAGGTGCTAGGGGCAGGCAGGATGGGACAGCGGACAGCAGGGAAGGGGGAGCCCCCAAGCTGGGCCAGGACAGTGGTCTGGGATTTCAGAGAGGCATAGGGCCAAAAGAGCAAAATTACAGAGAGGGGAGTCACCAGCTACCA
>NW_006305343.1:0-211 GCF_000327345.1 Myotis davidii | reverse complement strand
TAGTATTGAAGAGTCGCGCCTACACCCGAAGAGGCAGCCTACCCCCAAGAGCTGAACCTTGTCCTCAATAGTTGAGCCCAGTCCCGAAGGGCAGAGCTAGCCCTGAGGAGCCGAACCTATTCCCCTACGAATTAATTTAAAAGAACTTCTGTAATTGTCTTGTGGCCTGCCGCCATTATATTACATTGGACTGTGTGTGTGTGTTTACTAA
>NW_006305342.1:0-211 GCF_000327345.1 Myotis davidii | reverse complement strand
GTGAAATCATATGGCATTTGTCTTTATCTGTCTGATTTATTTCACTCAGCACAGTACCTTATCGGTCTATCCATGTTGTCACAGATTCAAGATTGTATTCTTTTCTATAGTTGAATCATATTCATTGTATATATGCACCGCTTTTTCTTTATCCACTCATCTATTGATGCATGCTTAAGTTGCTTCCATATCCTGTCTATCATCTATCTAT
>NW_006305341.1:0-211 GCF_000327345.1 Myotis davidii | reverse complement strand
GACCAAGACTTCCTAGATAATACCTGATCCAGTAGTTCCCAAACTGGCCAGGTAGCGAATCATTGGGGGTTGGAACTATGTTTAAAAATACATTCCCTGGAGCCCTGGCTAGTGTGGTTCAGTTGGTTGAGTGTTGTCCCAAAAGGTCGCTGGTTTGATTCCTGGTCTGAGCACATGACCAGGTTGTGGGTTCGATCCCCAGTTGGGGTGC
>NW_006305340.1:0-211 GCF_000327345.1 Myotis davidii | reverse complement strand
AATGTGACCACCAGAGAGCAGTACAGCAGCAAGAAAACCTGGAGAAGCTGTGAAGGGATGTAGAGAAGAATTTGGCTTTTTCTACTCTATTTATGGCATTACAAGTGTCTAATGTGCAGGACCATCCCATGCCCCACTTTGTAGTTCATAGAAGGAAGGTTCTCCATCTATGATGTTATCTGGAGATTCAAATTTAAAGAAATCTCAGGTA
>NW_006305339.1:0-211 GCF_000327345.1 Myotis davidii | reverse complement strand
GGATACCTCTGCCCTCACACCTCCAGTCCACTCAGACTCCCATCCAGGCAGCCCCCTGGCCCAGCCTGTCTCTTCTGTGGGGCTGAGCATCCCCACCTGAGCAGCCAGAGGGGACCCATCCACACCTGCAGGTCAGACCCAATCACCTGCCAACTTCCCAGCTGCCCCATCTCCTCCAGCCCAAGTGTCTCCTGCATCCTGCAGGGACGGC
>NW_006305338.1:0-211 GCF_000327345.1 Myotis davidii | reverse complement strand
CTAGTTTTTTCAACTCCACTTGTTGAAAAGACTGTCATTACTCCAGTGTACATTTTTATTTCCTCTGTCACAGATTAGTTGACTATGTAAGTGAGGGTTTATTTCTGGGCTCTCTATTTTGTTACATTGATCTATGAATCTGTTTTTGTGCCAGTGCCATACTATTCTGATAATTATAGCTTTGTAGTATAATTTGAGATCAGGGAGTGTG
>NW_006305337.1:0-211 GCF_000327345.1 Myotis davidii | reverse complement strand
GATGACCAAATGACTGAACAGCAGCCTGAGTGGGGTGACCAGGCCAGCAGGAGAGGCAGTTAGGGGTGACTAAGCCAGTGGGGGCGGGGGGCAGTGAGGAATGACCAGGCTGGTGAGGGGGGTGGAGTTAGGGGCAACCAGAGTGGTGGAGGGAGGCAATTGGGGGTGAGCAGGCCAGCAGGGGTGGGGGGCAGTTGGCGGTGACCAGGCC
>NW_006305336.1:0-211 GCF_000327345.1 Myotis davidii | reverse complement strand
GACGGACGGATAGCACTCAATGGGGCGCATCTGCACTGAACTGGCTGGTCAGGTGCTGAAGTACCACCACACAAGTCAGTACTGAGCCTGCTGGCACCCGTGTCAGATCTCCCCACAGCCCAGCAATGGACGGAAAGGCCCAACATGGTAGCAGCTTCTGGGACTCCAAAAGAGTAAGTTCTGGGGTGTTTCCGGTATTGGTGGTTGTCAA
>NW_006305335.1:0-211 GCF_000327345.1 Myotis davidii | reverse complement strand
CTCAAATATTTAAGAGTTGGTGAACTAACTTTAGTATATTAGAATGGGATTTTCCTGCATTTCAACTTTTTTTTCACATAATTGATCATTTATTCTGGAATGTCAATCGTTCCTTCTTCCTTCTCAAGTGGGATTGACTTATGATGTTTCTGTCCTCCACTTTAAGGATAGTCCATAATTCACGCAGCTTTTATGTGGTCCTTCTAAAATA
>NW_006305334.1:0-211 GCF_000327345.1 Myotis davidii | reverse complement strand
GGGGGGGGGATTTTAAACCCACATTAATCTCTAAAGGCTGCAAATAGATTTTCTTTTCTCATTCCTTTGAAAAGGCAAAAACTTCTGATAATGAAGAATGAAAAATAGGTCCAAATCACTTAATATTTTTAAACAGCACATTTAGATTATCAATTTTTAGTGACCTCTGTGTCTTTATCCAATCCCCTAATTAGAAAGCTGTATCCAAAAA
>NW_006305333.1:0-211 GCF_000327345.1 Myotis davidii | reverse complement strand
AAAAGTGGGCAGAAGACCTGAATAGACACTTCTGTAAAGAGGACAGATAGTCAATAGATATTTGATAAGATGCTCAATGTCACTAATCATCAGTGAAATGTGCCAATTGAGAAAGGAGAAATTTAAAAACACCAGATATCACCTCACACTTGTCAGGATGGCTATAAACCATAAATCCACAAACAACAAGTGTTGGGGAGGATGCAGAGAA
>NW_006305332.1:0-211 GCF_000327345.1 Myotis davidii | reverse complement strand
GGCCTTTATTATGTTGAGGTATGTTCCCTCAGACCCAGTTTGTTGAGAGTTTTTTTTTATCATGAAAGGATATTGAATTTTTGTCAAATTATTTTTCTGCTTCTACTGAGTTCTTATGATTTCTAGCCTTCATTTCATTGATGTGGTATACGTATCACATTTACTGATTTGCAGATGCCAAACTATACTTGCATCCCTAGAGTAAATCCAA
>NW_006305331.1:0-211 GCF_000327345.1 Myotis davidii | reverse complement strand
CCTGGGTTGATGCTCAACCACTGAGTCACACCACCAGGTGAGAACCCCTCCTTTAACTTCTTGAATGAATACTGTGCCATCCCATCCACAGATCTACTTAGAACTCTACATGGCAGACTAGTTTCAATAACATAGAGTATCCACAGCCAATCAACTCTCAAGTATTTTTGAGCACTTTGCATGCATAATCTGGATTGAATTCTTGCAACAG
>NW_006305330.1:0-211 GCF_000327345.1 Myotis davidii | reverse complement strand
TTCTCTCTCATCACTGATGTTTCTATCTCCCAAAAGAAACTCAGACTCGCTTCTTTGGGAGATGAGAGATCCTGTGGAGAGAAGGTCCCAGCCTACAGCTTGCAAACTCAATTTGCATGCAAGTCAGGTCATTCTGTTTTGAAGTGGCTTGTTATGCAGCAAAAAATGACTGAAAGCTGCTGTGTATGTGCATGTGTGTGTGTGTGTGTGT
>NW_006305329.1:0-211 GCF_000327345.1 Myotis davidii | reverse complement strand
GATTCATTATTCAGGAAATTAGAACTCGAAATTGTGCCAGGTTCCTGAGGTGGTTATTGAATATGATTTCGTCGTTCACTAGTGTCAATCATTAATTCACAGATTGGTGGATTGTAACTGTTTTGATATAAATGTTGCTTGCTCCTTCATCTGTTTATCCTCTTTAGTTCATGTGCACAAAAAACGTATCAAAATATATCATTCCTAGTTT
>NW_006305328.1:0-211 GCF_000327345.1 Myotis davidii | reverse complement strand
CTTTGGAGAAGTGTTTATTCAGGTCTTTTGCCCTTTCTTAAATTAGATTTTTGTCTTCCTTTTGTTTAATTGTATGAGCTCTTTATATTTTTTTGGAAATTAACCCCTTATCAGATGTTTGGTTGGTGAATATGTTCTCCCACTCACTGGGTTCCCTTTTCATTTTGAGAATGGTTTCTTTGCTGTGCAGAAGCTTTTAGTTTGATGTAGT
>NW_006305327.1:0-211 GCF_000327345.1 Myotis davidii | reverse complement strand
ATGAGAATACAAAACTTGACCTTGGAGGGTCACTGAGATTTGTTGGGACTATGGGCAACAGTGCTCACGTGCCAGTGAGACAGGCCCCATATTCATTAACTCTGCTCCAATAGGCAAGAAGTGTTCTTTTTGAGTTTTTCATACTAATGATGATTGAAAGCGTCCAAACAGATTGGCTCTTACCATTGTAGTCCCAGGCAATGCCCTAGAT
>NW_006305326.1:0-211 GCF_000327345.1 Myotis davidii | reverse complement strand
CAGAGTTTCTGAAGCTTTAAGCATAATGAGAAGTTGAAGAACTTCAAAAAGCGGCAGATCTAGTCATTACATTCAAGAGGGTCTCCTACCAAGCAGCCTGGCCAGGGTCCCTGCACATGTCAGGAGGTGGGCGAGAAGTGTAACAATACTCTACAACCTACAGACCTCCTCCATCCCGTTGTTCCAAGCTCACACCCCACTTTCTCGATCT
>NW_006305325.1:0-211 GCF_000327345.1 Myotis davidii | reverse complement strand
TGGCAAAGGCCCAAACTCTCAAAGGGCAAGAACTGCATCCCTTACCTCCCTACCTCAATGTCGGTCACACTATGTGGCACAGTGGACTTCAGCACAGACTTCTTGCCAAGTGAGGCATGTGCTAGGAGTTGAGAGAGAGCAGGAGGCTTAGATGCACTATCTCAGGGTTTAATATAGACTCAATGAGGACTGTGGCTTTCTTCCTGCATAT
>NW_006305324.1:0-211 GCF_000327345.1 Myotis davidii | reverse complement strand
GAAGCTGAGGATCGGATCAGCAAATTAGAAGACAGGGAAGAAAATAATTACTCAATCAGAGAACCAAAACAATAACAATTAAGAAACATGAGGACAGTTTAAGGGAGCTGTGGGACAACAATGAAATGTAACAATATCTGCATCATAGAGAAACAGTATAAGAACATGAGCAAGGGATAGAGAACCTGTTTAAATAAATAATGACAGAAAA
>NW_006305323.1:0-211 GCF_000327345.1 Myotis davidii | reverse complement strand
GAGGGCACAGGCCAGGCTGAGGGACCCCTCTGACCGAGTGCACAAAATTTTTGTGCACCAGGCCCTTAGTATGATGATAAACTACACAATTTAAGGCTCTGAGTTCTAACATGAACAATTTTTTAAAGTTACTTAAAGTTTGTGCCATGTATTTTGCTAAGCAGCTTATTTAATTGAGAAACAATAATCTATACTAATAAAAGGATAATAT
>NW_006305322.1:0-211 GCF_000327345.1 Myotis davidii | reverse complement strand
CACTCTATCCATTGAGCCAAACTGGCTAGAGCTAATTTCTTATTTAACTGTAAGAAAGTTTTATTAACTTTAATAAGTAAGATACTTTTTTGTTTATTTTGTTTTGAATCCTCACTCATGGATATTTTTCCCACTGATTTCCAGAGAGAATGGAAAGGAAGGAGGAGGGGAGAGAGAGATGGAAGGGAGAGAAGAGGGGGAGAGAGAGAGA
>NW_006305321.1:0-211 GCF_000327345.1 Myotis davidii | reverse complement strand
CCCCACCAAGGCAATCAAAGGGCATGAGGGCCAGACTCAGGCCAGGCATCAACCATGAATCCCCACCATGGAGATCGATGGTGGGAGGGTCGGAGCACAGGCCATGCAGCAACCCCGGAGCCCCACCATGGGGATCGTAGGCGCGAGGGCTGGGGAGAGGGCCAGTCAGCCACCACGGACCCACACCATGGCAATTTTAGGCAGTTGGGCC
>NW_006305320.1:0-211 GCF_000327345.1 Myotis davidii | reverse complement strand
GGTGGCTTCCTCAAACCAAAAGTCATGATAAACGTCAATATTTTCCATCACTTCATTTAGCGAATGCAACACCGCGGTCAAGCTACTGTCTGCAAAGAAGGCATCAGAGGTCTGACCCTGGAGATTTTTCGCAAAGGCTCTTGTAAAAGACAGAACATTTTTAAGAACGACAATGGTGACAACGAAATCAAAATCTGTTACTGCACTACAG
>NW_006305319.1:0-211 GCF_000327345.1 Myotis davidii | reverse complement strand
ACACCGTTCGCGGGCCATACAAAATTTAAACTTGAAATTAGTCTGCTATGGAGGAGAGTGCGGAACCACGAGGGAGGGGGTGGGGAGGGAGGTGATCAACCAAAGACCTTGTCTACATATATGCGTAACCCATGGACACAGAGAGTGGGGTGGTGAGGGCCTGGGGCAGGCAGCGGGGGCAGGCAGGAGGGGGTCAATGGGGATAATACGT
>NW_006305318.1:0-211 GCF_000327345.1 Myotis davidii | reverse complement strand
CGGCTGCGTGCAGTGCAGTTGGGACCATGTAGGGGGGACTCTGGGCTCATCTGGGCTTCGGGGGAGCTCTTGGAGAGGTGACCTGAGCTGCATCTGTGGAGCGAGTAGGAGGGTGCTCGGCTGGAGAAGGCTGGGCAGGCATTCGGGCCGGGAAGCAGATGTGAGATGTGAAACAACGTGGGAGGCAGGTCGGTGTGGCTGGAGCTCACAG
>NW_006305317.1:0-211 GCF_000327345.1 Myotis davidii | reverse complement strand
GAATTTTCATGCACTGGGTCTCTAGTCCTTTATATAATTCAACAAAGAACTTGGCTGGATTTTGTTCGTGTCCTACCTAGTGTTTTGTGGAAGATAGAACTTGCTAGTAATTGGGTATTTAGCTAAAGAGATTTCTAAGCAAAATGTTGAAGGAGTGACCTGGTTCCTTATGACTGCTTATAGTAAAATGCAAAAGGAACCCAGCCAGTAT
>NW_006305316.1:0-211 GCF_000327345.1 Myotis davidii | reverse complement strand
TTCTGATATCCATAGATGAGGAACAGAGAAGGTGGAAAGGGGACAGCAAGGAATATTAGAAAGAGCACTGGTAAAATAATCTCTATTTCAGTCTATCAGCGCTACGCACTGGCCTTGTGGTCTTGTTTTAAGGTCCTTTGATCCCTCAGAACCATGTTTGCCGCGTCCACAAAATGAAGGCAAGAACATCAGCTCTTTTCAAAAAATTGAT
>NW_006305315.1:0-211 GCF_000327345.1 Myotis davidii | reverse complement strand
TGTCTATTATTGGATAGGATGGGAGATGGCGATATAACCACGAAACAATGAATTTGGAGTCCGACATAACCCGAGGACTGCCTGTATCTATATTTAAAACATATTGTATAGTTTATATAGTGTCATTATGTAATATTTAAATTGACAAAGACTTTGCTGTTAAGGATGAGTATCCCCATTTAATGAAGAATAAATACCATCATAGTTTGGA
>NW_006305314.1:0-211 GCF_000327345.1 Myotis davidii | reverse complement strand
TGAGCTCAGGCGAGGCAGGGCCAGTGCTGTGCTCGGGTCATGGAAGCCACAGCGGCCTGGCTGCACGGAGCAGTGGGAAGGGGGGCTGGGAGGGGGAATGGCCGTGGGGGGGCTGCGAGGAGCCAAGGCTGCCAGCTTCATCCGTGGGGGAGCTGAGAGGTGGGCTGGGTGGGAGCTGAGAGGTGGGCCTTAAAATGCCAAGAGCAAAAGA
>NW_006305313.1:0-211 GCF_000327345.1 Myotis davidii | reverse complement strand
GTGTTGGCCAGATGACCTTGGGCAAGTTTCCAAGTTTGTGTCCTCACCTGAAAACACACAGGTAATGACCGCACCTGCTCACCACAGTGTGATGCCACTTCACACCCACTGGGAGGGCGAGTAGCGAAAAAAATAGAAAACTGCAAGTGTTTGCAAACATGTGGAGAGATCAGAGCCTGTGGGCACTGCTGGGGATGTGAAATGCGGGGCC
>NW_006305312.1:0-211 GCF_000327345.1 Myotis davidii | reverse complement strand
GAACTATCGGTGACGGATGAGTGCATGTGCGGATTCAGAGTCCACCTGCAGTGAGCCAGAGAAATGGTTGGAAATTGATCACCATCCAGGAAACTTAAACATCACCTGGGAAGACAGCAGAAGTCCACAAGGTTAAAGGAGAAACGAGAGACTCTATCACCCATCAAGGGCTCAAGAAAAAGAATTCAAAGATAGAAACAAGATCGAGGTA
>NW_006305311.1:0-211 GCF_000327345.1 Myotis davidii | reverse complement strand
TGAGGAAACAGCAAGTTTTTTGCCTCAGGTAGTCAAGGTCACTTATATGGAGAAGGTGACCTCTGCGGTGGGGTTCACAAAGGTTAGCAGGCTATTGCCAGGTGGAGAAGATTAAGATGCCTAGTTTTGAGTAGTAAGGAACTATGTGGTAAATTGCAGAGTTTTAAAATTAGATGGTGTGAGACATAAACAGATGGAAGAACATACCATG
>NW_006305310.1:0-211 GCF_000327345.1 Myotis davidii | reverse complement strand
GGTATTAAGCGTATACAAGTCGCTTTGTAAGGGATTGGTCAAGCATCCAAGTACATTTTCTAGGAGAATAATAATGTATAAACGCACCTAAAGTTGGTAAAGTGTTTAATATGTGAAGGTTTAAAGTGTGGCGTGCTTATGCATCTTAAAAAGTGAGTACATGTTCTAACACATTTTTAAACACAGTAGCACTTTGATTTTTCTTTTTTTT
>NW_006305309.1:0-211 GCF_000327345.1 Myotis davidii | reverse complement strand
TTAGCATCCGTCCTCTGAATATGAAGGCAAGAGATAACTGAAGAACAGGAGGCTTTCGGAAGAAAGAGGAAGGGGAAATGATTGGGTGACCTACTAAATATGAAAAACTGACTTGTTTGGTTGAGAACGGGAGTAAGTCCCTCTTTAGAACTCAGAGCAGAATATGACATGAGTAGGGGGAGGTATTTTGGCTGTTTGGTTATAGTAGCAT
>NW_006305308.1:0-211 GCF_000327345.1 Myotis davidii | reverse complement strand
ACAAGGGTTAGAAAGACCTTTGAGATAAACTTCTTTACATCGTGATATATTTGTCAGTCATATGTAATATAATGTAACATCAAATTTATTGTATGTCCCTTCAAAGAGAATCTACAGCTCAGCATGTGTGGTTCAGTGGTTAGAGTGTCATTCCTCCCACCAGAAGGTCACAGATTTCATTCCCAGTCAGGTCTGGTACCTGGGTGGAAGG
>NW_006305307.1:0-211 GCF_000327345.1 Myotis davidii | reverse complement strand
CACGCGGCAGCACTGGAGGTCTGCGCTCGCACCTGCCACAGCCTCCCAGCCCTACCCTTAGAACAGGTCGGGCCTCTGCCACTAGGCTTCCCCCATGAGCACCATTCATGGTGGCTGTGACGGAGACACATGAAAGTGCTCCTCCCTTCTTACCCTTCCAGGAGGCATCTCAATTTGTTTCGCAAACACCGTTTGGTTTCTCTAGTGGGCT
>NW_006305306.1:0-211 GCF_000327345.1 Myotis davidii | reverse complement strand
CCTACTGTATGCCAACCTCTGGGGTAAAGATCCAAACCCAATGATGTTGTCATCTTATCTCTATTTTACAGATGAGGAAACAGAGAAGTCCAGAGAATTTAAGACTTACTGAGTTCAATAGCTCATCAGAGGCAAAACTTAGTTTTGAACTCGTCTTAAAAGCTGATGTTTTTCCCAGTAATTCCCCATTTCTCTCCTTGACTTGGCAGAT
>NW_006305305.1:0-211 GCF_000327345.1 Myotis davidii | reverse complement strand
CATTGCCTCCTGGTGATGAGGGCGTTCTGATTTTAAAAAGATACTGGTAACCTGGGTTACAGATGATTGAATTGCCTTGGAAATTAGACAGTGAGCATTGCCCCAGAGCCAGGGCTCGCATTCTAGGATGGCCAATCCAGAGGCTCTGTCTTCGCTGGAGATGAAGAATGGGTTACAAATCTATACAACCTGTAGACTTTGCCTTCTCGAA
>NW_006305304.1:0-211 GCF_000327345.1 Myotis davidii | reverse complement strand
ATTCTAGAAATTGCAAAATAATCTATCAAGAAATCTGCCTGGAACTATTATGTCTGCCCCTCCATCAGCTCTTGGTTAGCCAGGGCTCTTGCTCTATCAGATAAGTCTCCCTGGTCCCTCAGTCTAGGTCTGAATCCCAGTTAGATGAGGTTATGATGCTCCATATTTCACCCTTTCATCCATGATCACATGTGTAACTTCTTTACTCACT
>NW_006305303.1:0-211 GCF_000327345.1 Myotis davidii | reverse complement strand
AGTGGCCTGGAGAGGTGACTTCCGGGAACCTGTGGCCAGGGTGCTGGTTCCTGGTATCCTCCCGGAAGGCACCTTGTCAGTGATTTTTGACGCCAGAACCCGGTATTTCATTTCCACACACAGCACCTACTTCATGGTGACTCTGTCCAAGACACAAGACCTCTTTGGACATCCAGGTACACAACAGTTGTTTGGAAAGTGATGTCAAACT
>NW_006305302.1:0-211 GCF_000327345.1 Myotis davidii | reverse complement strand
CCACAAAATGCCATGGAAACCCTGTGTGCCGTCCTCAGCCCTGTCTGCTGGGGCCTGGGAGGAGGGGGACAGGAGGTGACCCCTGTATCCTGTTTCCCGGGCACACTGAGTCCAGGCCAGTCCAGGATGTAGCGTGGGCCTGCCTGCTGGCGAGGACCCCCAGCCCTGGGCCTTCCACAGACCGGGGCTCTTGGGGGTGGGGGTGGGGGGG
>NW_006305301.1:0-211 GCF_000327345.1 Myotis davidii | reverse complement strand
CCATGGGTCAGAAAATGAAGTGACATTTGAGGGCTGGGGAACTGAAGCTGAGTGTGGCAGGGCCAGGGTGCCATAGGCAGGGCAGACTGCTGTAGTGGAAAGACATTTTAGGGTCAGATGAACATGGATTCAGTATCAGCTCTATCATTTTCTGAGTGACCTTAAACATGACATTTACAAAAATATATATTTTTAAATTGATTTCAGAGAG
>NW_006305300.1:0-211 GCF_000327345.1 Myotis davidii | reverse complement strand
GTCCTTAGGAGGCACACAGAGAAGCGGCACAAAAAGAGAGGTGCAAACCCAAAGGGGAGATTGAAAACTCTGTTTATGCTGCTCAGAGCCCTCCCAGGATTCCGTGTCCAGACCCGGACTTCATACAGTAAGAGGGACCTGGAGGAACCGTAGAGACCAAGGAGCACCCCCTCCCTCCAAAAAAAATCCCAACAATCGAGCCTCTGAAGAA
>NW_006305299.1:0-211 GCF_000327345.1 Myotis davidii | reverse complement strand
TACCTATGCCGCCATCTTGGTTTCTCCAATTTTACATTTATTGATATGCAGTTCCTCTACTGAATCAAGCCCCATATTTTTGCAAAATGTTTTATTCCTTGGACCTAGCACAGACCTGATATGTAGGGACTCAGTCAATATTTAAGTGAATGAGAGAACACATCATTAAAAGGACTGGCACTGTGTATAGCCTGTTCCGAAATCCCCTGTC
>NW_006305298.1:0-211 GCF_000327345.1 Myotis davidii | reverse complement strand
TCAGCGGGATGGTGGGGGCCCAGGCCTTCTGGTTATAGCCCTCCCCATCTTCCGTGACGTCAGCCAAGCCCTGGATGCCCGGTGTGCATGGGTTTCGGGACATCAGTGAGGAGGCCATTGCACGTGGATGTGGGGGGAATAGACCACACGTGTGCAGACTGGGGGTGAAGGGGCCACAGGAAGGAGCACGCATCACCTCGAAGGTTTGGGG
>NW_006305297.1:0-211 GCF_000327345.1 Myotis davidii | reverse complement strand
CCCCCCCCAGGGCACAAATGTCGTGCACTGGGCCTCTAGTGTATATATAAATTACAAATGTTACTGACATGAAAATGTAGCATGCAATTTACAAGTAATAAGAAAATATCCAACATTCTATTATAAATTCCATACAGCCATTTGAATCTCAAAGTATGTTTTTATTGATTTTGTTTTGTATTTGTTAATCCTCACCTGAGGATATTTTTCT
>NW_006305296.1:0-211 GCF_000327345.1 Myotis davidii | reverse complement strand
TGCAGATAAAAACAGTCTGGTGCTAACATTCTGCCCACTGCACATGGGTGGTGGCTATTCTGGACACTCTGTGGAGCTAAGCCATGGAATCCCCTGAATCACAAGTTTCAGCCAGGCCATCGCCTGCAGTTCACTGTGGAAATGTGTACAGATTCATGCTCAGAGTTGACCATTTACCTCACAACAGATCATGCTGCCTGACTTTAATGAA
>NW_006305295.1:0-209 GCF_000327345.1 Myotis davidii | reverse complement strand
TTTTTATGTCCGCTTCGGCTGCAGGCCATTTTCCTGACATTAATTATGCCTAAAGAGGAAATGTCAAGGCTATCATTTCCTCAGGTTTATACGACACAGGGGTCTCCGCTCCCTAGACAGTCATGCAAAGATCTGTTCGTAGAATCTTGGATTTTTATTGACCACATGACCCATCAGTATCACAAGAAGAAGTTGTGTTCCATCCAAAC
>NW_006305294.1:0-211 GCF_000327345.1 Myotis davidii | reverse complement strand
AAATGTTTCCTATCTTGGAGCCCTTAATATGCCTGTGTCCCGGTCAGCACGGAAACGGAAGATCATGGAGGGGCACATTGCAGGTTTGTATGGTGATGCCTGTTTGTGGCACATGCAATTTCCATTATGTTTTCATTGTATAAGTGTAATCTCATGGTGAGAAATACCTTCAAGGGAAATTGATAAATATAACATAATTGTATGTCCAGGT
>NW_006305293.1:0-211 GCF_000327345.1 Myotis davidii | reverse complement strand
GAAGAGGACAATATGGCTGCTTCTCAGGTAAACACTCTGTCTTGGCTCACTTCTGTGTCTGCTTTTCCTTTCAAAGTTCATGTATTTAGATGGTGCAGACCTTCGTTTCTCTATTTCTGATGATCCTGCAACACAAAATTTGTTTTTAACTGCTTACTTTTTTTTCTTATGATTATCTAAGTTCCCTCTTTAAAATGTGACTGTCGCTTGG
>NW_006305292.1:0-211 GCF_000327345.1 Myotis davidii | reverse complement strand
GTGTGTCCAAATAAAGCTTTATTTAAAAACATGGTCAGCAGGCAAGAGCTGAGGTTTGCCAAACTCTGCACATCAGGGACCATTTTGTAAAGTACATGACTTTCCATCATTTGCTGTACATCTAAAACTAATACAGAATAATGTTGAATGTAAACTAATTGAAAAATTTTAAAAAATTAAAATTAAGTGAGAAAAGATAAAACATCCTATA
>NW_006305291.1:0-211 GCF_000327345.1 Myotis davidii | reverse complement strand
TCAGAGCAGGTGTCTAAGACTAAGCAGCCAAGAGTAAAACTTTGCAGTGTAAATAAAGGACTGTATGCAAACTTTTTAAAGATCAGTAAGCCAAACAGCAGCATAGAAAAATGTATGGAGGGTATGAACAGGCAATTAAAAATATATTAAGTAGGTAATAAATGTATTAGGAGATGCTCACCCTCAATAATTTGGAGAATGTACACAAAAA
>NW_006305290.1:0-211 GCF_000327345.1 Myotis davidii | reverse complement strand
GTGCTGGGGCTGATGTGTTACCCAGCGCTACTGCAATCAGCTCTGCGGGAGCCTCGCCGGCCTCAGGAGCGAACTGGTTAAAGGTGGCATAGCATGGGCCTCAGTGCAGGCTTTTTTGGGGGGATGTAAGGGGTGCTCTGTTGCATTTGGTGTTTCAGGAAATCAGCACGTGCTCTGGTTGCTGTAGGAGTTTGTGGAAGTCTTTGGAAGG
>NW_006305289.1:0-211 GCF_000327345.1 Myotis davidii | reverse complement strand
GATATTTAAATTTACTGGAGGCCATTTAGTGGGTCCCATGGTCTCAGTCCTGCAAATAAAGACACAATAGATTTTTAAAAAGTTTTCCATAGGATATGATTTCACTTATTGAAGTTACTAACTGAATAAAGAAGTGTAATTTAATTACTCATTTGCACAAAATTATACAGAATTGCACAGAATTAGTGAGTGGTAACTACTTTATATATTT
>NW_006305288.1:0-211 GCF_000327345.1 Myotis davidii | reverse complement strand
GGACGAAAGAGGGCACCCGAACCATGTGTCACCCCTCCACTGACCCCAGCCCACACACAGAGGCCTGGCA
Source organism: Myotis davidii (assembly GCF_000327345.1). Taxonomy (NCBI): domain Eukaryota; kingdom Metazoa; phylum Chordata; class Mammalia; order Chiroptera; family Vespertilionidae; genus Myotis; species Myotis davidii. The sequence continues at coordinate 141 of NW_006305288.1, read as the reverse complement.
GGGACCCAGATCCCCAGGCTCTGCCGATCCAGTGCACCGCCCCGAGGGTGCAGTCGCCATGGAAACGGCACACGCTTGTCCACAGCAGTGTCTCCCTCATTATTTCTCTCCGGAAGTGCTGCCCAGCGTGGCAGAAGCAGA
>NW_006305287.1:0-211 GCF_000327345.1 Myotis davidii | reverse complement strand
AAACTAAACAGGGCAGCAGCTCTCCCATCTTTTGCTACTTTATTTTTTTATTGTAGCCTACACAGACCTAAAGTACCTCACTCATAAAATGCATTAGTATTTTATTTCACTCTTCTTGTGGGTGAAAAGTCAAAAATAATATTCTACAGGGAGTATTTGCTTCACAATGACATGCTTTATGATTTTATTTTAACACATATTTTAATAACTC
>NW_006305286.1:0-211 GCF_000327345.1 Myotis davidii | reverse complement strand
TTATCATTCCTCATACCTTGAAGAACTTAATTTTTCTCCTAGGAAACCACTAAGTTTCCGTGCTTTGCTTCAATTTTCATCTCTCTATGGTCTATTCCCCATATTAAAACCAGAATCACACTTTTAATATTATAGTCAGACATTTCACTCTTCTGCTTAAAAAGTTAAAATGACTTCACTTTTCACTTAAGTCCATCGAAAATGGACTTTA
>NW_006305285.1:0-211 GCF_000327345.1 Myotis davidii | reverse complement strand
TCCACTCTCTGGACTGTTGCTGTGAAGAGGGAAGAAGAGGCTCACCCCCTCAACAAAGTGCTTCTACCTTGAGGTGGCCCAGGACTTCCACTCACATTTTCTTGGTCAACGTAAGTCCATGACCAAGGGATTTGAGTGATCAGGAATATTTTACTTTTTAGATTTTTAAGTCCACGGTGCAGTGTTTGAAGTCCATGTTATATTTGTGACT
>NW_006305284.1:0-211 GCF_000327345.1 Myotis davidii | reverse complement strand
TAAGGATTTTAGAGCAAACATTACCCATTTCTTAGCATTGTGGAAAGTGACATAAGAGAAGTTGGATTAACTGGACAGAGCAACATATACCAGAGCTTTTGCACATGAGATCTGAAGAGGAAACTATGTAGGATGAATGGTCTTTTGAGGAATGGAGGTACCTAGGAATTCATTAGCCTCTTTAAAATGCATAGTTGCCTTAACCAGCTTG
>NW_006305283.1:0-211 GCF_000327345.1 Myotis davidii | reverse complement strand
TCAGTTGTTAGTCCTCCTGTCCTGGGACCATCTCAGCAAGTTCATCCGACTCCGTACCCAGACCCTCCTGAACACAGGGCAGCCGAGCTGAGGAGCTGGGGAGACTGGTCTGGGGCGCAGCTGCCAATGGCCAGGGCGTTCTAGGGGAGCCGCCTCCCAGCCCTGATCGTATTATTCAAAAACTAGAGGTCCGGTGCACGAAATTCGTGCA
>NW_006305282.1:0-211 GCF_000327345.1 Myotis davidii | reverse complement strand
GGCTGCTGGCACCACCTTCGTTCTGGCCGGAGCTAACTTCCACCTTTGCTCCATCCCGGAGCCACTGCCTTCCACCTTTGTGCACTACCCAGAGGCCCAGAGCGGCCAGGGAAGGGTGGAACACCTGCATCGTTGCCATGGCAACGTTGTAAGCATCCTGGCCTGGCTGCCACCATGTTTGTCATATCAATTTGCATATTCCCTCCTTATT
>NW_006305281.1:0-211 GCF_000327345.1 Myotis davidii | reverse complement strand
GGGTTCTTGGAAGAACTTCCATGCCCACTGGGTCGGGGGCAGAGCTTGGGAAAGCCTGTTTGGACTACACTCAGCCCCGCCCAGGTGAGGCCAGAGGAGTGGAGTTTTAAGAGCAACAGCAGCCTACATTGCTGCATGGCACCTGGACGTGAATGCCTCAATCTTTGTACCAGAGGCATGTTTCCAACCACCGGCCTGAATGCTCCAGTAT
>NW_006305280.1:0-211 GCF_000327345.1 Myotis davidii | reverse complement strand
CCCCAGATAGCACCATTTCCAGGGTGATCAGCCACTGCCTGGGCAGGTTGGTTATGTTTGTACCACTCCCTCATGGACACAGCTGCATTTTGTCCTTCCTGAAGTAGACACTCTGGATACAGATTTGCCTACCCTGCATGCAATGCTTCCGCCAATCCCCCACCTATTGTTGTGGAGCGCGAGAGACAGAATGAGCAGAACTCCAGACTGA
>NW_006305279.1:0-211 GCF_000327345.1 Myotis davidii | reverse complement strand
CAGGCTCATGTGTGTACACACAACAGGTGTACACGTTCACACACAAGTATGCAGATGTACATGCACACATTAGACATGCAGACTCACATGTGTGCAGACATGCAAGGCACCAGGTGTGCAGATGCACACATGTATGCAGGCTCATGTGTGTACACAACAGATGTACACATTGACACATGCATGTACCGTATTTGCCAGCGTATAAGACGAT
>NW_006305278.1:0-211 GCF_000327345.1 Myotis davidii | reverse complement strand
CTATAATCTTCCTTTGAAAGTGTGAAGAGATGCCGTTGTTAACAAATTATGTATAATTTGTTAATTCTGTAATCAATTACAGTAAGTTATTAATTGTAGAGTGTAGAGTTTGACATCTCATCTCTATTATCTAACAAAATGTGCATTTGTCTACCATAAAACCATAAAGTGGCACTAGCAGAAAGGTTCACCTGGGGATGTTTTAATTTTA
>NW_006305277.1:0-211 GCF_000327345.1 Myotis davidii | reverse complement strand
TGCACGAACCAATGGCCCTGCCGTCTCCCAGGCGACCAGGAGGGTCCCAGTTCCTCCCCCACTGTGCCCCTGCTTTTGGTCCACACTGCAGAGAGCACTGGCAAGCTGACAGGCACTGATGCACAGGCCCACATGCAGCCCTGAGACTGGGACAGGGAAAAGGAGGGGAAGAGACTGACTGAGAGCCTGGGAAAAAGGAGCGTCCCTCCTG
>NW_006305276.1:0-211 GCF_000327345.1 Myotis davidii | reverse complement strand
CTTATAGCCTGGACAGTGCCAAAAACATGGTCAGCATTCAATTTATATTCCTGACATACATGAAAAATGTCTCATTAAAACTGTAGAGTACATAATACCTAAAGGAAAATGGTGATTGATAGAAAAGCTTCATATATCAGGTGGCCCAGGGGCTTTCCCCAAAGGGGACCAGATTCATACACAATATATTAAAATTAATTCTCTCTCTAAA
>NW_006305275.1:0-211 GCF_000327345.1 Myotis davidii | reverse complement strand
GGCTTCCTCCGTTGTCTCATCAGCTTAAGCCTGTCTCGAAGTTTGTCAGGAAGGTTTGCCCCACTTAAGACTTGTTTCAGGCGTGTCTGATTCACATTTCCCCGGGATACGGCATTTTTTTCGATGGCTTTTTGGAGCAGGGGTTCCAACCGGACCACGAAACTAGACACTTTCTCTCCTGCCTCCTGATAGGCCTTACAAAACTTCACCT
>NW_006305274.1:0-211 GCF_000327345.1 Myotis davidii | reverse complement strand
CGCCTGGTCTCATTGGCTACCTGTCTTAAAACCTGCCTGGAAGCGGCGCTGAGCAAATAAACACACGACCACAGCTCACGGGGTGACACCTCCCCCGGAAGGAACATACCCGGGACCCCTGGCAGCCACGCCGAGCACAGGAAGGGCTGTGCGTGCCGGTCTGTGGAACACACACATCGATCTACCGCGACAGGGTGCACAAACGTGTTAT
>NW_006305273.1:0-211 GCF_000327345.1 Myotis davidii | reverse complement strand
AGGTGCCTCCACCTCCTCCCTCCCTGCTAACTACGGACATTCCAATGCTTAGCCTCAAAAACCCACTGGGAACAGACTCTCAGAAACATCAGAAGAAAATGTTCCTTCTTAGAGCTGCAGAAAAGCAAATTCTATTCCACACATAAAACTAGTTCTGATGAAGGGATCCATAGGATCCCTTGCTAAAGCATGGATCTTTGAGTCTCCCATC
>NW_006305272.1:0-211 GCF_000327345.1 Myotis davidii | reverse complement strand
ATTTATATAATTCCTTTAAAAGTCCTTGAAATATGTTATGATTCTGACTGATTCCCGCTGTTCTGAAGCAACAGGCTGCATGGTAATTTTCGAGAACAGCGATGTCATTGTACGTTGTGGCAAGGGGAGATTGAGAGTTTATCGAGTATTGATTATTCAATCCCGGATGGCCAACATCGTGTGAAACTGCAGCGATTACCAAGCAAATTTC
>NW_006305271.1:0-211 GCF_000327345.1 Myotis davidii | reverse complement strand
ACACAATTGAAGAAAGAGTGGGAAGGAATGGAAGCAGTAGAGAGTCTTGGATACTCCCCTCAAGAGCTGATGTCCTCCTTCCACCTTGCAGTCACACAATTTTGTGGGAAAATTTGTACACGGCACAAAGAAGAGTTTTTTCTCACCCAAAGAGTTATGTTTTCGGCGTTCGTCTTCTTTTCTCCACTTCTAAAAAAAAATGTTTACGATA
>NW_006305270.1:0-211 GCF_000327345.1 Myotis davidii | reverse complement strand
TAATTATTGTATCATTTTCCATGAGAACAACTGTAAACTCACTTGTGCCCCACCCTGCATTTTTCAGTATTCCAGTGTTATAAAGTTTGAGACATTCAAATTTTAGACAATCTGCCCCATTATTCCCATAGACTATTAAATGTGTGCTAGTGTCATTGTTTTGGCATCCTTTTCCTCAGGGTGCCCATTGCACCAGCTGCCATATGAAATC
>NW_006305269.1:0-211 GCF_000327345.1 Myotis davidii | reverse complement strand
GGCAGAAGGAGGGCAGAGAAAACTGAAGCTGTGAACAGAAGCCTGGATTGGGGACTTTGGAGTTAGAGCTTGAAGGGCAACCACAGTGGTATCCTGCACTGAGTCATTCCCTCACGCTATGGAGGATATCTTTCTCTAGAATACCGTTGCTATCCAGGCAGTTTTTGACTATGGGGAAGGCAGTTTCCCCACCCCATGGAAAGACCTCTCA
>NW_006305268.1:0-211 GCF_000327345.1 Myotis davidii | reverse complement strand
GCTGACCGTGAACTGGGGAGATCAAAGGGTGTTTGCGAGCAGAGGGGGTGATTGGGGTCCCAGCGGGGATCCGTTTGCCGCCCCCCTGCCCTGAATCTTGCTTGACCTTTGATTAAACGCATCTCCTGTCTCCTCATTAGTCAGCTCATTAGCTGTGGCCTCCCTTTCATGGGGCCCGAGGGGGGTCCTCGTTAATTGTCAGCCACTGAGT
>NW_006305267.1:0-211 GCF_000327345.1 Myotis davidii | reverse complement strand
TAAAAAGCTCACTGAACACTGTACTCTAGGGGCGCACACAGCCACAGCCACAACTATAATCTGTGAAGTTCAACCTCACACTGTACTCTCAATGCTCAAAACTCCCCATAGGTCTCCAAAAATGTTCAAAATTGCCTCCTCACTCCTGTCCATTCCCCCACATCACCCTGCCACCTGTGATGGACACCTCCAACTTCAGAGTCACTGCCAC
>NW_006305266.1:0-211 GCF_000327345.1 Myotis davidii | reverse complement strand
GGGGGAGAAGGAAAGGGAAGGACAGCTGTCGGTGGACGTCACCTGAAGGGAGTGGGGCCTGTCTCGGGGCAAGGGAGGCACCGGTAAAGACACCTGTCCAGGTGTTTAGGCTTTAAGATGGGGCTGGATGGAAACAGATATCTAAGCTTTCATGCGAGATCAGCGTGAGAGCTCCTGCCCATGGATTTAGAGGAGATGGACTGAGACACAT
>NW_006305265.1:0-211 GCF_000327345.1 Myotis davidii | reverse complement strand
TGTAGCATTTTCCAAATGTCTCCTATGGGCTGGGCTGGTATCACTTCCACTGAGAATCACTGATCTGATTGGAAGACAAGTCGCTGGGGAGGTTACATTATGCTAGCAGGCCTCAATCGCAGCCCAGTAAAATAATAAAAGGGATGTTACATGGTCACATATTTTTGCTAGAGAAGTAGTAAAGGGATCAAGGCTTATGCATTTTAAGGAG
>NW_006305264.1:0-211 GCF_000327345.1 Myotis davidii | reverse complement strand
TGTAGCATTTTCCAAATGTCTCCTATGGGCTGGTCTAGTATCGCTTCCACTGAGAATCGCTGATCTGATTGGAAGACAAGGCACTGGGGAGGTTACATTATGCCGGCAGACCTCAATCACAGCCCAGTAAAATAATAAAAGGGATGTTATATGGTCACATATTTTTGGTAGAGAAGTGGTAAAGGGATCAAGGCTTATGCATTTTAAGGAG
>NW_006305263.1:0-211 GCF_000327345.1 Myotis davidii | reverse complement strand
AGCGTTAACCTATGCTGCCATCTTGGTTTTTCAAAAATATTTTGTTTTAATCATTAAAAAATGTAAAGACTGCTTAGCTCACAGGCCATACAAAAAATGAGTGGCAAGTCCTAGCCATTTTGGATCAGTGGTTAGAGCATCAACCTGTGGACTGTAGGGTCTCAAGCTTGATTCCAGGCAAGGGCATGTGCCTCAGTTGCAAGCTTGATCC
>NW_006305262.1:0-211 GCF_000327345.1 Myotis davidii | reverse complement strand
AGCCTTAATATCTGTAGGGCAGTGTTAAATCACTGAGAATTACTGTTGAAACAGCAGTGAAATGAGGCAGATAGTGTTTACATTCGTAAATCCTGCTCAATGAGTTGGCGTTTTTGGAAGAATGGGGTTTAAAAACTTAAAATTCATTTTATGCACTCAGGAAACTATCCAAAAGTGATTAAAACTCTTAGAATTCACAATGATAGACCCT
>NW_006305261.1:0-211 GCF_000327345.1 Myotis davidii | reverse complement strand
AGGAGCCCCTTTCTGTGATGTCTTCCCCTCCAGGTGCCCTGACCTACAGAGGAGGAAAGCATCTCAGGGATGGTTGAGGGCTTCTCATCTCAGCACATCTCTTACTCTTAGTGACCTGAATATGCTCCGGGCCCTCCCACCAACCACGGCTGTGTGATGGGTTTCCTGTTATAGTATGTCCTCTCTGCATGCCCACTTTTGGCCCCTTCTT
>NW_006305260.1:0-211 GCF_000327345.1 Myotis davidii | reverse complement strand
TGAAGTTGTTGTGAAGCAGCAACACCAGCACCACCCTCCTCCAGTTGCTTTCCCTGTTTCCTCTTCGAAGTCTGCTGCTCTCTTTGTATCAGGGATTCTCCTTTTTGCTGCTGGGCTCTGTCACCGCCATCACCGCAGTCCCCCCTTGCACCATCTGCCTTGCCTACTTGCTGCTTCGGCGGTGGCTGTTCTTTTCGCTTCTGCATGGATT
>NW_006305259.1:0-211 GCF_000327345.1 Myotis davidii | reverse complement strand
CCCAGAAACGGAGTAATGGGGGATACATTTGGCACAGATAAAGAAATATCCTTTTTGAGAAAATGACCACAATTTCCTAGTTTCTTGCACACCCTGACCAATGCTTTCCACGACTTAAAAGAGAAGATGCCGAGAGTAAGCGTTATCTTTGTGTCACTGAGAGATGTCCAGCCTTCCATTGGCAGTCTGTAGTATCGTCAAGAAAACACGA
>NW_006305258.1:0-211 GCF_000327345.1 Myotis davidii | reverse complement strand
TTAATATATATTTATATATATATGGTGAATGAATATGAACAAGAATTTTACTAGGCAAAATGTGAACAAAAATATATTACTTAGTATATATAGCTGTCAAAAGTGGATCAATGAGTATTCAAGTTCCCACACTATGTTGAAAACATTTTGGCGGTAAGAAAAAAATTTAAAAAATATATATTCTTTATAATAAAAGCCTAATATGCTAAGT
>NW_006305257.1:0-211 GCF_000327345.1 Myotis davidii | reverse complement strand
ATCTAAAGAACAAAATAAATGAGCAAACAAAACAGGAAAAGACTCATCCATACATAGATCAGATGGATAGTTGCCACAGGGGAAGGGACTGGGGGGCCGGGTGGAAAAGGTGAAGGGATTAATAAGTACGAATTGATAGTTACAAAATAGCCATAGGGGACATAGGCACAACAAAGGTAATATAGTCAATAATCCTATATAATAAAAGGCT
>NW_006305256.1:0-211 GCF_000327345.1 Myotis davidii | reverse complement strand
ATGTGGTGATGGCCTGGGAAGGGGGTGTGAGCTGGGTGGAGGGGGGCAAAGAGGGGTAAAATGGGGACATCTGTAATAGTGCCAACAATTTTTTTTAAAAAAAGAAAGTGAATCAATAATTAATAGCCTTTCTAAAAAAAAGAACCACCAGTCTAATATAAATGATTGGCCCTGAAGTAGACACAAACCTTCACTAAAAAATATAAAATAG
>NW_006305255.1:0-211 GCF_000327345.1 Myotis davidii | reverse complement strand
TTTAATTTGTCCAGTTTAATGTTTTCTAGAATACCTGATTTAAAAGAATGATGCTGAGAAAACAGGAGAAACTGAAATAATGTTTTAGAGGTGGTTCAGAGCATTTTTATGTTTTACATTTTCTTCAATTCCAGTTGGCAGTCAGTACTGCTTTGTCTTGGTTCCAGGTGCCGCGCATGGTGGCTGGACCCTCACATGCTCCACAAAGTGT
>NW_006305254.1:0-211 GCF_000327345.1 Myotis davidii | reverse complement strand
ATTTTGACATTTTATTCCAAGTGACCGAGTGTGTCAAACCTCCTAAAATGTTTTCTAATAAATAGCATAATTTTCTCTGGGATAAACACATATGTTACAATTTAAACAAATTAATATAACCTCATCTTAACCACAGCTTTCATATTCTGACTCATTAAAAAAGAGAATTTGGCTGAAACCGCTTTGGTTCAGTGGATAGCGCGTCGGCCTG
>NW_006305253.1:0-211 GCF_000327345.1 Myotis davidii | reverse complement strand
ACAGATGAGCTTGGAGTGTCAGGTGCACACAGGATGGTGTTGCTAGTCTCAAGATAGAATATAAACTAGCTCGTCAGTAATTTTTATGTTGATTATACACTAAAACAAGAATATTCTGCATCTATTTGGTTAAATTAAAAAAAATTAAAGTTATTAACACCCACGGATGTTTTCTGCATGGTTGAGTTCGGGTGCTTTTTCTTTTGAAGAT
>NW_006305252.1:0-211 GCF_000327345.1 Myotis davidii | reverse complement strand
TCATTTGAGGTAGCTACTAAACAAAACAAAATAGACATGTAATGTTAAACTCCACTGAGATATGCTCTGCAAAGGAGTGGTTCCTTTGTACCCTGAACACCGGTGGCCGGAGGTCACGTTTGTCTTCACAACGACACTTACACAGCACTGTATTGATCTATGTCTCCATCTACCTCCGCTACAAGACTTTGAGAAAATTTAGGAGAAAAAA
>NW_006305251.1:0-211 GCF_000327345.1 Myotis davidii | reverse complement strand
AAAATACTGTATGTGTGCATTTTTAAAAATGTCTAGGAAAGATCAGTACAAAAATGTTTACAGTACTTCTGGAAGGTGAGAGGGTACTAAAAGATGACTTGAGCTTCTTCCCATACTTCTATATACATTTATTAAAATAATAAGCAAGTTTTATTCTAGTAATAAAAGTTAATGGAAAAACTACATTTTATTTAATGATTACATTTTTTTT
>NW_006305250.1:0-211 GCF_000327345.1 Myotis davidii | reverse complement strand
GGGAAAGGATGAAGAAAATGAAGAGGTTCATAATACGTATGGTGACAAGAGGACTACTAGACTTCGGTGGTGAGCACACAATGAAACATATGGATGTATTATAGAATTATACCCTTGAAACTTATGTAACTCTTAACAAGAGTTACCCCAATACATTTAATTCTTTCAAAAATTAAGAATTTATGAGTAAATGCTCAACATGATATTGTCT
>NW_006305249.1:0-211 GCF_000327345.1 Myotis davidii | reverse complement strand
GGGCTCTGTAGACTTGATAAGCCAGGAACTGCGGGTTAGCCTTTCCCCAAGTTACTCCACGGTGGAAGGCTGAGGGCTAAGGTGACCCTCGCGAGATTACCTTTCTAAAATGTTCTCCCCCTTGAGGTAGATCCTGTGGCTATATCACCCCTGTGATGGTGTTACTTCGTGTGGCAAAAGGGATCTTTGTAGGTGTGATTAAGGTTACTAA
>NW_006305248.1:0-211 GCF_000327345.1 Myotis davidii | reverse complement strand
GAGCTGCCTGCCTTCTCAAGGGAAAAGTTCTGAGCCCTTAGGAAAGAGGAAGGATTGGAAGATAAACTTCTTGTGTGCAATGTGGATGAGATACTTAGACCTTCAAACTCGTCATTTAAAATCGTATCAATATCACTAGAGGTACAAGAAGAGTAAGTTTATTTAAAGAAACAGTGTAACTCAAAACTCAGTTTTGAGGAACTGATCACTT
>NW_006305247.1:0-211 GCF_000327345.1 Myotis davidii | reverse complement strand
TGCTCCCCTGCCCTTGTCCATAAATGGAAAATTTTAAGTAAGGAAAAGAAAGATGGGGCGTGTCATAGACATGATAAGCGCTTATGAAAGAATGACCTTCTAGTTCATAGCCACGCCTGCTGGGCTCTTCACTAACTATTTGACTCCTTTGACTCATGGAATAAGACCCGCCTTCCCATAAGACCCAAAAGACCTGGTGTTTGCCTTCCTT
>NW_006305246.1:0-212 GCF_000327345.1 Myotis davidii | reverse complement strand
TATAGAAGTGGGACACACATTGATGAATCAGGTAGTTCCTGCCTTCAAGGAACTTACAATTTAGTGAAGACAGACTATGCACCGTTATATTTCAAAGTGTGTGGTGGATATGGAGGTAAAATGAAATTGAGCCAAAGAAGGGACAGAGATAAACAATATACATAAAAAAATGTAATGTCCACACATTTTGGCTGCCATTATTAATTCCAGTG
>NW_006305245.1:0-211 GCF_000327345.1 Myotis davidii | reverse complement strand
GTGGTGATCACATCATAAGGAATATAAATGTTGTACACTTGAACTAATATAATATTGTATGCTAACTGTATTTTAAACAATCCTGCTGTTACATATATTTACTGATGTTTTTGTCTGTTTTAATAAATGACCTCCTTAATTTATACTTTGTATTTGCTCTGACCAGTCTGTGTTTCTTTTTCTCTCAGTTTTTGCCTTCTTCTGAATTGAT
>NW_006305244.1:0-211 GCF_000327345.1 Myotis davidii | reverse complement strand
GGCCGGCTGGAGTAAACCTCCTCTAGGACTTCTTGGCAATCATGCTCAGGGGTTCCTCTGATTGAGTCATTCAATCAGAGGAATCAACCAATGTTGCCTCTTAGCGGCCATGATGGTGACAATAGCATGAGGCACTTTAACATATAAGTTCTGTCTTACCGTAGAGTGAGCTTATCTTCCTCTTTGACTAATAAGGCTGTGGCTGCAAGAG
>NW_006305243.1:0-211 GCF_000327345.1 Myotis davidii | reverse complement strand
ATAGTCAGACAGTCTCTTAGCCTTTTATATATAAAGATTCCACAAGAGCAACTCACACAGGGGACTTTTGTCCTCTAAGCCAGCACTTCGCGCACTGCAACGTGCACCTGGGGGTCTTGTTAAGATGCAGGTTCTGATCCAGTGGGTTGAGCATGTGGTCTGAGAGGTGCATCTGTATCAAGCTGTCCTGGACCACAGGGTAAATAGCGAG
>NW_006305242.1:0-211 GCF_000327345.1 Myotis davidii | reverse complement strand
ACCTTCAGCTTAGCACTGGCCAATCCCTCGGCTGGAATGCTCTTCCCCACATGGCCCGGAGGCTCACTCTCTCCAGAGGTGCTTTCAGGGAATTCTTTCCCACCCCTTACATAGACCACTGAGCCCCTCCTCCCTGCCCTCTCCCCCCAACGCCCACACGGCCCAGGCCCCTCCTGACTTTTCCTCCTTAGCACGTATCACCATGTGACTA
>NW_006305241.1:0-211 GCF_000327345.1 Myotis davidii | reverse complement strand
ACACTTCAGCATGTAAATGGTCAATTCGAGACACACAAACGGGGTATTAACTAGGGGAGTATATCAAGTTAAATAACGTAATAGAAGATGCCGAGAGTGAAGCGATCTCTGTATTATATATACAGCCCTCATGCTTGCTGGAAATGATGTGTCCACAAATACAATCTGGCTACTTTTCCAGCAAGGTACTGATGTCTTTTCTCAAGATAAC
>NW_006305240.1:0-211 GCF_000327345.1 Myotis davidii | reverse complement strand
AGGATAGTTATATTAGCTGTTTTTCTCTAAAGAACAGGGCCCTTTTAAGTAGTAATAACCAGATTCTTGGAAATAAGAAGAGCTTGAAGGGGCCCATTATGCTAATTACAGCACTGAATAGATTCAGTGTTCCATTGCTAAGTTACCAAATATATGTAGGCCAAGAGCAGTTATAATGACAGTAATGGGAGCTTCTTCATCTGGCTTCCTG
>NW_006305239.1:0-211 GCF_000327345.1 Myotis davidii | reverse complement strand
CCAGATATTAAACTATAGCAGAACTTTTATAAAGTTGACTCGGGTAAATCCTAAAGTTTTTTTGGCCGAGCATTGCACATCCCTTACCCTGCCCCTGCCAGTTCACTCACTGTGCCACATAACCAGGAAATCTTGGGGGGCTGGGGGCAGGGGGGTATCAGAGGCCACAGAGAGCCCCACATCTTCTAGGGCAAGGGCAGGTGCAGGGTCC
>NW_006305238.1:0-211 GCF_000327345.1 Myotis davidii | reverse complement strand
AGAGTAGCCTTTATCCTTGGGCTAATTTAATCCCACCTACTAAGGCATGACCCTCCTGAGGACTCTACCCAATGCCTCATGTATTTACAAGGTCTCTCTACTCTTGACAGGAGCATGAAGTATTTCTAGTCCTGTGTAAGCTCTAGGAATTTTTTATCCTGTTGGTTCTTTCTTCCAACTCATAGAGTTTTGCCCGATGCATGTACATATC
>NW_006305237.1:0-211 GCF_000327345.1 Myotis davidii | reverse complement strand
AATCCCTCCATACATTCCCCAACACACACACACCATCACCACCAGAGCTATCTGCCTGCTTCCCATGAACCTGTCTCCATTTTGCTTGGTAGAAAACAAAGTAATTATTAAAATTATAGTTTAATGGAACTACATTTTACTTCAAGTGCTACACAGTTTTTAACATCTCGGAAATGAGTAAGAGGGATAAGGCTTAACACACAAATGTTTT
>NW_006305236.1:0-211 GCF_000327345.1 Myotis davidii | reverse complement strand
GGCTGGATTTAGAATGATACTCTAAGAGGGTTTGGAGACTTTTTATTTTTAGGGACTTCAAATTCAAAGGGAAGTCAAGAGATTGTAACACTTATGGTAGTGAGAAAGCTTTAAATATTAGATTTCTCCAGGTAATTCTAAGTTAGTGATCAAAGCTGTAGATATTAAGTTTTCCCAGGAGATTCAGCAGCCAGGGGAGACTTTGAAAAAC
>NW_006305235.1:0-211 GCF_000327345.1 Myotis davidii | reverse complement strand
TTGCATATTAGCCTTTTATTAGATAGGATGATTGGCTGAATCATCCTCCAATTATATTCAAAAGATGCAAGATTGAGGCTATAAGGAAAAATATAGGATATCTGAATAGCTTACTTAAGGGACTACAGATACATTTGCATTGCTATTAGCTTCAATTTGAGAAAAGGAATTTAGAATAAATTCCTGAAAATTAGTAAAAGGACAATAATAT
>NW_006305234.1:0-211 GCF_000327345.1 Myotis davidii | reverse complement strand
AGTTGGGCGCAGCCTTCAGCTTCTTACCTTGAAGAAGTGTTTTCTAGGCATTTAGCGGATGGAGAGGGCAATGCGAGCTTTTCTCCCCACGGAGCGAAGGCATTAGAAGCATTTAGGTAGTTGTGTTGCTTCGCAAATGCTTGAAACTGAAGGCAAGCAATTTGAAAAAGTCATACATCTCAACCGGGGTTCTTCTTCTGGAAACCACGCA
>NW_006305233.1:0-211 GCF_000327345.1 Myotis davidii | reverse complement strand
GTAGAGAGCTCTGCGAAATCCCCCGAGTTGCTGCGCAAGATTTAAGGGGGCTGTTTGAAAGGAGTGTCCGTGAAGCCGGTCCACAGTGGTGCCTCTCCACGCTTAGAAAAATACCACGGCTCTGACCGCTATGAATGATGACAGCTCACACCGACATGGCGTTCGCTGGAGCCAGGCACTGCTCCAAGCACTTGACACACAGTAATTCATT
>NW_006305232.1:0-211 GCF_000327345.1 Myotis davidii | reverse complement strand
TTCCAAAGCTTCCAAATTTTGGACTCTGAAATGAACGTCTTGTTATGTTCTCAGGCAAAAAAAGGCCCATCCCTCTTCTGCTGGAGACCTCACGGTCCCATCTTGCATGGCGCAAATGACCATCAGCATTGAAAGCAGATTTTGTGAGGTTAGGCAATATACAGATGGAAAGAGTTCTGCATAGGAACGCTTTGAAAATTCGTTTATAGGT
>NW_006305231.1:0-211 GCF_000327345.1 Myotis davidii | reverse complement strand
CCAACTCCATTACTGATCTGACAGCTTGTCCTGCCCCTACCCAACTCTCAATGTACTTGGGAAGCACATCAACTAATTGGGAAAAAGTTATACAAATAACGCTCCTGGTTAACACTAAACATCTAACAAAACAAAACAGGGGGGTTGCCTGGCCAGTGTGTGTCAGTGATTCGGCATATACCCATGAACTAAGAGGCACCAGATCAATTCC
>NW_006305230.1:0-211 GCF_000327345.1 Myotis davidii | reverse complement strand
GGACGTGTCGCTGGTGATGCCGAGCCTGGATTTAAGTGCTGGGTTATAGTTTGCATCCAATCTACACTACCCCTTTCCCAGGGGCTGATGGGTCAAGTACATGGAATAACTGGTTAAAAATCCAGACACAGGGCAGGTGAGGGAGAAGGTCTGTGAAGGCTTCACCAGTCTTGGGCCCGACTCCTGCAACTGCACCTGGGACAGGTCACCA
>NW_006305229.1:0-211 GCF_000327345.1 Myotis davidii | reverse complement strand
AAAATGACACAGACCTACTTCTTTTACAACCAATAGGTGGATATAGGATAGTTACAAGTCACGAATGAACTTGGTAACAATGAGGGCATTGGTGCTCTCCGCGGAGCATTGCCTATGCTTGGAGGGATATGGAAAAAAGGGAAATTCCCTTGACATTCCAAAGATATGTTATTGTAGGTGCCAACAGGCAATAGACAGGCTCAGTTAAGGT
>NW_006305228.1:0-211 GCF_000327345.1 Myotis davidii | reverse complement strand
CATAAGTCTTTAGGAATCATAAAAATCCCTGGACATTCAATAGCAAACATGGAGGAAATTAGAATTAACCATTTGATTGATACTACTGCTAAGTTAGCAGCATTAAAACAGTCTGAACCCCTAATGGAAGTACCTGTGCTACACACTAAAGCAACTGGGGATTTAGAAGATAACATTACGTTGGGTGATCACTTTGTAAGTTATACAGACA
>NW_006305227.1:0-211 GCF_000327345.1 Myotis davidii | reverse complement strand
AGTTCTGGGAACAAGAGATGAAAGATGGGAGAAGGAGAAAGTATTCTGAATGTAAAGGGGAAGACATCATCATCAAAATGCATGGAGATAGCAATCTTTGTGAAGTGTTCAGGAAACAATATGTATCTAAGTGTTTCTGAGGTTCCCAGGAAAAGATGACAATGAAAAAGTAGGGTGACATATGATTTCACTCATATGTGGGATGTAAAAC
>NW_006305226.1:0-211 GCF_000327345.1 Myotis davidii | reverse complement strand
CTGCAGAAGGAACATTCATGAACAGGTTTTATGTATTCTTTCAGAAAATTTCTGTGTGCCTATGATATATTTATATACCCATGGTATATGTGAATATTATATGTCTATTTATATATACATACATATATCCTTGGTGATGCACAAATGAGAAAATGCTACAATGCTGTTCTGTACTTATAGAAAGCTAATAATATAATATGTCTTGGTAAAT
>NW_006305225.1:0-211 GCF_000327345.1 Myotis davidii | reverse complement strand
TGACCACCATATTGGGGATGCATTTGCTTGTAGATGGCTTGGTGTTGCACCTAGACGCGGAGAGAGACGCCATGGAAAAGCCCGTTGAACTAGCGTAAGGACAGAGAAGCCTTCGAAAAGGGAGACACAAAGCAGTCAGGAGAGGAGGGGAGGCACTCTTCAGGGTAAAAGAGGAGGTTTTTCGAAGGGAATGAAGATGTGGCAAGCCATC
>NW_006305224.1:0-211 GCF_000327345.1 Myotis davidii | reverse complement strand
AGTACTTGAGAGGTAATTAATATAAATTGTTTTTTTGTTCATAACTGGATATGATCTTTGCAGTCTAGAATTTTTTCTTTGGAACAAATAAAGCAGCAAGATGTCAACAGATATGTTCTTTACATAAAATTTTTATCAATTAAATACATTTATAAGTACATCTTTTTATATGCTTATTACAGTAATCTGTTGAAGTGCCCTATATTATCAA
>NW_006305223.1:0-211 GCF_000327345.1 Myotis davidii | reverse complement strand
TGGGAAATTTAATCATCAAAAAATGGATTGTGGGGCAATAGATAGCAAGACTGGGGAAATGAAATCATTTATACGTGACTCGCATCAATACTAGAAGTTTACAGAACTGCTCAGAGAGGATTTGTTTTGTAAGAGCTTAGGGGGAGGAGGGACTGATGTATTGTTACTGAAAATGGTATGTCTAGGATAAAGAGGAAGAAATCATTTGGAG
>NW_006305222.1:0-211 GCF_000327345.1 Myotis davidii | reverse complement strand
TGCACTTTTGGCTGCTCATCCCCTCTCATTCCACCAGCAGCCAAAGTGAAGTTTGAAGAGTGTAAGTGTGATACCCTTGCTCAAAGCCCTCATTCAGAGCCCACCGCACGTGGGTGTACTACATAACCTTCTGTGTACTGCATAACCTCCTTTCCCCAGCCATGCCCCCTCTCTTATCCCCTCTCCTGTCCCTCTCATACTGTTTATTGTG
>NW_006305221.1:0-211 GCF_000327345.1 Myotis davidii | reverse complement strand
CCAACCCTAAAGCTTTGAAGGGTTGGGGTCCAATGACATAACAGTTTAGAGCTGTAAGGCCTGGGCTGCTTCCACATTCCAGGCACCAAGACCCACAGAAGGAGACGGAATCTAAGCCTCCTCTGACCCCAGAAGTGGTGGGCTCCAGGGTCACAAGGCCTCACAATTAAGCCGACCTCCCCCTTTCTCGGTGCACGAGCAGCAGCGCCAA
>NW_006305220.1:0-211 GCF_000327345.1 Myotis davidii | reverse complement strand
CAGGAGAGTGAGAGGAGCGCTCTGGGAGCTACCGCCCCGTTCTCCAGGGCCGCGGTGGTTACTGAGAAACCTGCCCACTCACCTGGGAACGCAGCCCCCTGGCTCCCTCCCCAGCACCAGCGCAGGGACAGAGCAGTAGGGCGAGCAGGGACGGGCGCGCACGCTACACTTTCAGGCGGGGAAGGGCCTCTGGCAGGAGCTGCCACACCCT
>NW_006305219.1:0-211 GCF_000327345.1 Myotis davidii | reverse complement strand
GAGGCCCAAGATCTGCCCCATCTTTCCCTGCCCCGGGGGGTCCTGCTCCCAGGGGTCCCTGGTCCTTGGCTCCATAAACTGGAAACTCAGTTCTGTTTTGCTTCCTGGGGGTCGGGGGTTGGGGGTGGGGAAGGCTCCCTCCCTGCCGCTCCGCTGCCTGCCCAGCCTGCAGGCTCGGTGGGTGAGGCCGGGCATTTCTCCTTTACGGCCT
>NW_006305218.1:0-211 GCF_000327345.1 Myotis davidii | reverse complement strand
TTTCAACTGAAACAGTCAGGGGGTAGGGAGTTTCCAGAGAAGGTATGTGATATTTAGCTGGGCAGGGACCTTGTGTATCAAGGCAAGGAGGTTAGATTCCATCCCGAGGCTGATGGGAGGCGTAGAAGGGTTTTAAATAGGGAAGTGACAGTTTCAGGTTAATTGTTCAGCTAGATCAAGTTGGTTGCACTGTGGAAGGCAGAGCTAAGGA
>NW_006305217.1:0-211 GCF_000327345.1 Myotis davidii | reverse complement strand
CAGTTTTGGAAATGATGAGTGATTATCTCTTCAGATTTTGCTTCTGCCCCATTCTGTTCCTTCTCTGTGGCTGCGGCCCCTCCTCTGTTCCTCTTCTTTCTTCCCACCTCCTCTTCCTTCTCTCCCTCCCCCTTTCTCTTCTCAGATTCTGTTGTACGTACATAAGTCAGCATATATGCCCCGTGTCCCTTAATACTGTTTCCATAATTTT
>NW_006305216.1:0-210 GCF_000327345.1 Myotis davidii | reverse complement strand
CACACCCCCCTACTGGGGATGTGCCTGCAACCAGGATATATACCCTTGACTGGAATCAACCTGTTATCCTTCGGGCTGCAGGCTGATGATCTATTCACTGAGCCCAACTGGTCAGGGTTGCCTGACCCTCTTGATTGGAACTGGAGGGAGGTATGACATAAGGGTGGTGTTTAGATTATACCAGGAACCTGCTCTTGTCCAACAGAGTTT
>NW_006305215.1:0-210 GCF_000327345.1 Myotis davidii | reverse complement strand
GTAGCATTTTTGAATGTGAAAATTCTATGTTAGAATACACCA
Source organism: Myotis davidii (assembly GCF_000327345.1). Lineage (NCBI taxonomy): Eukaryota > Metazoa > Chordata > Mammalia > Chiroptera > Vespertilionidae > Myotis > Myotis davidii. The sequence goes on along the minus strand of NW_006305215.1, from coordinate 168 downwards.
TTTGCTGGCATCCCTTAATAGGTACTTGTGTTTGATTTGGGGGAAAATATAGTGACTACTTTTACAGAAATAGATAGAGATATTTTTGAAAATAAAGATACTTATAGGATTCATTCATGCATTCATTTATTCATTCTTTCTAGATTCCACATGATGATGGAAGAGATT
>NW_006305214.1:0-210 GCF_000327345.1 Myotis davidii | reverse complement strand
TCCCTCCCCACGTTCACTGTGAACTCAAAGACTTGGTCTAGTGCAATCCCTAGAACATCAGAGAAGCCCAGTAATTATTGAGTAAAGAAGTAGATGAATGGACGAGGACATGGTTGACTATGAGGATGATGGTGGGGCGGGGGGAGTTAGAAAGGGTGAGGCAGAATTAGTGGGGGGTGTGGAATGCCAGTCGGTGAGGTGAGGCTGACT
>NW_006305213.1:0-210 GCF_000327345.1 Myotis davidii | reverse complement strand
TCCCCACAGCCAGCTCCACCCCTGATCCCCCCCCACACACATCAATCGGGGGTGGGGCTGGCTGACCAACATCTCATGGCCCCTCCCCTAGCTGCTAACCCCTTATTCGACCCCACACACCATTTGGGAGTGGGGCAAACCGGCCAATTGCCCACAGCCCCTCCCCCCAACTGACCTGGCCCTGATCTGGACCCAATTGGGGTGGGCTGC
>NW_006305212.1:0-210 GCF_000327345.1 Myotis davidii | reverse complement strand
TTCATAGGTTCAGCTGAGTGATGTTTTACTCCTTGTGTTCTTTTCAAGCCTTACTTCACTCTGTTTTAAACATCACAGCAACAACTTTTTCTTGTCCTTTTCGTTACTGAGCTCCCTGGGAGCAAACCCCTCTGTTTGAGATCATGTCATCATAATTTCATGTTATCTCTGAATATTTTTCTCTAAAAATTAAAAATTCTAATACAAAGT
>NW_006305211.1:0-210 GCF_000327345.1 Myotis davidii | reverse complement strand
AAGTTGCATGAATTTGTGCACTGGGCCCCTAGTGTGAAATGAAATGATTCTCTAGGCCAGGGTTACATTTGTAAAAATATAGAACCGTGATGGGCAGCAGTACATAGAAATATGAATGGGACAATGAACCAGCAACACCCAGGTGGCTGCAGTCAGCAAGGATGTTGGATTCTGAAACAAAACGATTATGCATAGATAGAATAAATGTGT
>NW_006305210.1:0-210 GCF_000327345.1 Myotis davidii | reverse complement strand
TTTTTCTCTCAACATGTATCCTATGTACTATGAAATTAATTTTTAGATCTTACCTTTAGGAAATCAGGGCAATTTTTAAATCAATTTTACTTTCTTCCTTTAAAGTTAATCTTATTTTCAATGATTATATATGTGATTATATAAAATGCTTGGAATTCAAAATGATCCCAGTTAAAGCCAATATAATTTCAAACTTTAGAAGTTAGCTTA
>NW_006305209.1:0-210 GCF_000327345.1 Myotis davidii | reverse complement strand
CCATTTGTATGTCCTCTTTGGAGAAATATCTAAGTCTGCTCGTTTTTTCATTGAGTACTTTATGTGAGTACTTTATATTTTTTCTATATTAACCCCTTATCAGATGTATATTTGGCAAATATGTTCTCCTATACAGTGTGTTCCCTTTTCATTTTGATGCTGACTTTTGTTTTGCTATGCAAAAACTTTTTATTTTGATGTAATCCCATT
>NW_006305208.1:0-210 GCF_000327345.1 Myotis davidii | reverse complement strand
TCCTTTGGAAAATAGTCTGGTAGTTCCTCAAAAAGTTAAACCTATCCTCACCCTGGCTGGTTTGGTTCAGTGGTTAGAACGTTGGCCCTAGAACCGAAGGGTCTCGGGTTCGCTTCCTGGTCATGGGCACGTCTTAGATTGCAGTTTTCTCCCCACCCCTGGTCGGGGCTGTGTAGGAGGCAACCAATCAATGTGTCTCTCATGTCAATG
>NW_006305207.1:0-210 GCF_000327345.1 Myotis davidii | reverse complement strand
CACGGGCTGCCTGCTGGCGGGGTCAGCGCTGGGAAAACGAGGTACAGACAAACGAGGGGGTCCCCTGTGCCCAGTGCCAGTTAAACTCTCCTCTGGCGGGAGGAGTGCTGGGTGGCAGGCTGAAAAGGGTACGGTTGACTAGTTCTGTTTTAGAGTCCATTACGTTTTCAGTCTTTCCCCCAGCTTTACGCTTTGAAAGATTTGAAACCC
>NW_006305206.1:0-210 GCF_000327345.1 Myotis davidii | reverse complement strand
CCCTGCTTCCCAGAGCTGTTCCCTGCTCCAGGCTGGATTTCGTCCATTTCTCGGGGACTTGGCTGTATAACGGAAATCTTGAAAGTACTCGTAGAAACGTGGATGAATCATTTTTATTTATCATTTCAGGAGAAGGTCTTTCTAAAGCATAAAACAAAGCCCTAGCCAGAAAGTAAATGACTGATCAACGGGACCAAATGTTAAACCAAA
>NW_006305205.1:0-210 GCF_000327345.1 Myotis davidii | reverse complement strand
TGTGTGCCAGCGCCTCAGCCTGAGCGCCAGCAGCACGATGACAAAAGCAAGAAAGACGCAGGAGACCACGGCCACCGCCATCACCAGGTACAAGGTGAGGCCTGAATCATCAGGGTTGGTGGGAGACTCAAGACTGCCCAGGTCTGCCAGGACCTCTGGGATACTGTTGGCTATAGCCACAGTGAGTGTCACGGTGGCAGAGAGAGGAGG
>NW_006305204.1:0-210 GCF_000327345.1 Myotis davidii | reverse complement strand
GCTCAACCACTGAGCCACGCCAGCCGGGCTGTGACTTTCACATTTTTTATACAAAAATACGCCTGAATGGAGGCAAAGGCTGCATGACCAGGAAGGCAGGTGTGTCTGCACTGGGCCCGGCCGCCCCGCACCCTCCCTGTGCGGCCCCCGCCCCACGGCCTCCAGAACTCAGCAGCATCTCATCCTCAGAAGCTCATCTGCTGACGGGAA
>NW_006305203.1:0-210 GCF_000327345.1 Myotis davidii | reverse complement strand
TCTGCCAGGATGGTGGAGCCTGTAGAAGGGGAGAGAGGGAGGGATGTACTAGCAACACAAAGGCCCACTGGGAGAAAGCTCGAGTCTCCCTCCCTCCAGTAGGTTCCCAGGAGATAAAGTTGGGGGTCACAGTCTGAGCACACAGCCCAGCCACTGGGCTCAGGGCAGGATGCCACGGGCTGGGTCAGCATCCGGCCCCAGCTCTCTGGC
>NW_006305202.1:0-210 GCF_000327345.1 Myotis davidii | reverse complement strand
CAACCACTGAGCAACACCGGCTGGGCATAAAAGTTGTTTTATATGTAAATGTATATAAGGTTCTTGTTGTTATTTTTTTTTGTAAATCAGATTTTTAATTTCAAATATTTTGCAGCCAGGAGATTAGCTATTAATTTTCTATAATGACTCTCAAAAAGCAAACTTTTCCTTTAATTTTGAAGAAGTTTCATTAGTCTTTTCCCCCTTGTT
>NW_006305201.1:0-210 GCF_000327345.1 Myotis davidii | reverse complement strand
TTAATTCTACATGGACAACTCCTTGATTAACCTCATTCACAGCCTGTATCAGTGAAGTCCCACTATCTCCTAAAATAACACCATAGGTAGCCTAACCCAACATATACTCCCATTGTAGCGATATCCCAGACTGCCCTTTCCTCCAGGAGACACAATGACACAAACCCAAACCTGAAAATCCAAAACCCCAAATTATCAAGGAGGACTTTT
>NW_006305200.1:0-210 GCF_000327345.1 Myotis davidii | reverse complement strand
AGCTGAATGGATAAACACAGTGTGATATATGCATACAACGGAATAGTATTCAGCCTTAAAAAGGAAGGGCATTCAGACCAATGGTATAACGTAGAAGAACCTTGAGGACATTTTGCTAAGTGAAATCAGGAAGTCACAAAGGGACAGATACTGCATGTTTCCATTCATATGAGGCACCTAGAGTTGTCAAACTTATGGAGATGGGAAGTA
>NW_006305199.1:0-210 GCF_000327345.1 Myotis davidii | reverse complement strand
CCGGTCCCAGCCCCACCCCAGCCCCTTCCCCTTAATAATCCTGCCCCCTGCACCTGCTGGGAGGCAGGACTTGATGCTTGCAAGCGCCCGGTCTTCTTGGCTGGCTGGCCTTCTCCATGAACGTCTATATGATGCAACCCCGCCTTCCTGATTGGACACAGCGGCAGGCAGCCCTAGCCCACAGTACACAGGCCGGCGCTCTGAACACTG
>NW_006305198.1:0-210 GCF_000327345.1 Myotis davidii | reverse complement strand
GTAGGGGGTTTGATCCCAGGTCCAGGGACACATGGGAAGCAACTGATAGGTGTGTCTCTCTCACAATGATGCTTCTCTGTCTCCCTTCCTCACCAAAGTCAATAAATAAACAAACAAACAAATAAATAATAATCTTCGACAAGTTTCTTCTTAGTTATAGTACTCTGATCTTGTTACCAGCAAGATGACGGGACTTCAGTTCCTGTCTTC
>NW_006305197.1:0-210 GCF_000327345.1 Myotis davidii | reverse complement strand
TGGCTTGAACCTGCAACCTGGGTATGTGCTCTGCCCAGGAACTGAATTTGTGACCCTTTGGAGCACAAGATGATGCACAACCAACTGAGCCAGCCAGGGTCTATTTTTTTTTTCAATGAGCTCATGTAAAATGAGCCAAATATATATATTCATATATATTAAAGTATATATTTATTAAAAATTATATATAAAAAATAAAACTATATATTA
>NW_006305196.1:0-210 GCF_000327345.1 Myotis davidii | reverse complement strand
AAAAAAAAAATACCCCAAGGGCTTTATTTTTATGGCTGCATAGCAACCAGGCATCACGATCCAAATAGGAGCCACGTGAGGACACAGCTGAGTTCTTTAACTTTCTGCCGTGTCCACTTGACTCGCAGGTTTAGTTGTTGGAAACTGAGACCCCGTTAGGCTGCCGGAAGGCCCAGGGCGGAGTGTGCAGGGTGTGAGGTCAGCAACTGG
>NW_006305195.1:0-210 GCF_000327345.1 Myotis davidii | reverse complement strand
CCCCTCACTTGCTCAGAGTGCCTGAAAGAAGATCGTGGCAGGTCGGGTGGCAGCCTCTTTCAGGCGTGGAGCCTCTGGGAGGGGAGATCCCCCCCTGAAGTCCCTCGTAGTGGGCACTGTTGGCACCCTGCCCAGATCCCTTGAACAGCCTGGTGCCCTCCTCCCACAACTGTCCCTTTCTCCAGGGAATTCCCTTCAGCCTCAGCAGCC
>NW_006305194.1:0-210 GCF_000327345.1 Myotis davidii | reverse complement strand
GCCATCTATGCCAGGGCCTGGGGAAAGAAAAGGTGGAAGATGAGTATGGGACACAAGGCAAAGCTTTAGAGGGAGAAAGAAGAAGAGGGGTCGCTATAGATACCATCATACAGTCAAGGCTTTAAAGATCTATAGCAATGCGAGAGGGAGGGACATGCCCAATATCGGCAGGTGGACTTGTATGTTCATTTGTTGGTTGGTTGGCTGGTC
>NW_006305193.1:0-210 GCF_000327345.1 Myotis davidii | reverse complement strand
TTTTTATAGCACACACACTAATCTGGGAGACGGGTGGAGATGTGCTCCTCTCCTTCCTCACCCGCCCTCTGACCTTATCTCTTTTTACTCTCCCCTTTCTCTTCACTCCAGTCAGGTAGCCTCCTTGCTATTTCCTAAACATGTCAAACACGCCTCACCTCAGGGCCTAAGCACTGACTCTTATCCCTCCACAGAACATTCTTTCCCCAG
>NW_006305192.1:0-210 GCF_000327345.1 Myotis davidii | reverse complement strand
CTTTGTGCCAAGTACTTTAGTCTGAAGAAACAAAGGATGTTTGACAATTTTCCACTAAGAATTGATGTTATTTTGAATGCTTTTGTCCTTTGTATTGGCCTTGAGTACATTTAAAAAAATAGAATGCCAAGTGTCCTAACAAAGGATATAAAACACTTAAGGTACCTTTTCAATTGATCTAATATTGAATTATTTTGTTTGAAAAAAAAA
>NW_006305191.1:0-210 GCF_000327345.1 Myotis davidii | reverse complement strand
TCTTTATGGTTCCAGTCTTGCCCCAGAATTTCAGAGCTTATAACCAGCAGGAAAACAACACTCCGGAGAACGTATCATTAATTTTTAAAACATGACATTCATAATCTGCCAGGTTCTGGTTTGAAGACGTGCCAGTTGTTCATGTTTAGCTGTGTACTCTGAAGATTCACATAAAAATACCATGGTTTCTTGTATAGGCGTGTTTCCTCC
>NW_006305190.1:0-210 GCF_000327345.1 Myotis davidii | reverse complement strand
TTCTTACTTCTAACAGTAAGCTTCTCAAATCTTCGATTTCCATGCAAAGCTCAGAGCAGGATGTCTCTGAATGCAACGGCCAAGGATCAAATACCTGCACCAATGCAGTCCATATATTTCATCTAGAAGGTGGGACTCGTTTGCAGTTCGTGGCTAACTCCTACTCCCTTTCTGTATACCCCCAATCCTCTTTGTGTCTCACTCCATGAT
>NW_006305189.1:0-210 GCF_000327345.1 Myotis davidii | reverse complement strand
TCTAGAGTCCTCCGGTTCTCGCTTCTATTCAAAACAAAGCAGTGAAGTTGGTGGAACTGGTGAAGAGTTGGGGGTGGGAGGCGGTGGAACGAAGGATTCTGAGAGCTGCTTTACTTACTCCACGTTCGCAGGCCCTAGTCCGAATCGATAACGCGGTTTCGAGGATGGATTTCCATTTGTTTTCTCAGGAAGGTCAGAGGCTTCTGTTGG
>NW_006305188.1:0-210 GCF_000327345.1 Myotis davidii | reverse complement strand
GAGAGCAGGCCCTGCCCCTTGCTGGCGGTGTGACGTCAGACAACCACACACCTCTGAAGCGAGCTTCCCCTTTCCCGTGGGAGCAGGAGCCTGCCTGTCTCTCCAGGTTGCTGTATGGGAAGGTGCCCTGTAACCTGCTCCACACGCCTGAGGTGTCATGGCTGTTAGTGGCCTCACGGCTTCTTAGCCAGCTTCTTGTCCTCACGGGCC
>NW_006305187.1:0-210 GCF_000327345.1 Myotis davidii | reverse complement strand
GTCACTGGGCTTTTATTATACAGGACTAGTGTCCCAGTAAATTAAATTTTTTCATGAGGGGCCTGCAGCCCGGCCTGCACCCTTTCCAATCTTGGACCCCTTCAGGGATGTCCGACTGCTGATTTAAGGATCAGGCATAAAATGGCATTTGGATATCCCTCTCTCAATCTGGGACTTCTGGCACCTAACTGCTTGCCTGCCTGCCTGATC
>NW_006305186.1:0-210 GCF_000327345.1 Myotis davidii | reverse complement strand
TATTTCACTTAGCATGATACTCTTCAGGTCCATCCAAAAGGTAGGATTTCCATCTTTTTTATTGTCAGGCAGTATTCCATTGTGGAACTGGTGGCTTTTTTTATGCACTCATCTATTCTTGGGCTGCTTCCAACCTCAGTTATTGTAATAATAATGTTGCAATATCGGGGTGCACATATTCTTTGAAATTAGTGTTTCAGGGTTCTTCAG
>NW_006305185.1:0-210 GCF_000327345.1 Myotis davidii | reverse complement strand
TTTTCAATTTCTGCATTAGAGTTTTATTTCTTAGAGCTTTGAAAGCATTGAAATCCTTTAGAGGCCCCCATTAGGATTTACCAATGAACACCTAGTGAAAAATAGCCCATAGAAAGTAAGAATTGGTAAGAACTTTACACAAGGTCAGCAGTGGGGAATGCCAAAGCTACTTCATCTAGTTTACTCTTCTCTGGAGCTAAGAAAGTAAAG
>NW_006305184.1:0-210 GCF_000327345.1 Myotis davidii | reverse complement strand
TTCAGCCCCATCCCACTCAACACTGGAGCTGCTTTGTTGGTGGACAGCATAGAAGGAGACAAATAATAAAAATCAAAGCAGAAATCAATAACATAGAGACTAAAAAATAACAATACAAAAAAAGCCACCAATGAAACCCAGAATTGATTCTTTGAAAGGATAAAAACAGAGAGGAGTCAAATAAATAAAATCAGAAATGAAAATGGAGAA
>NW_006305183.1:0-210 GCF_000327345.1 Myotis davidii | reverse complement strand
ATACCTATCAATAATTACTAAAATGTAAATGGATTATATTCTCCAATCAAATGACATGGATAGGTTGAATGAATAAGAAAACAAGACCTATATATATGCTGTCTATAGGAGACCTATCTCAGAATGAAAGACTGAAAGTAAGTGAGTAGAAAAAGATATTTCATGCAAACGGAAATGGAAAAAAAAGCTGGGGTAGCAATACCTATATCA
>NW_006305182.1:0-210 GCF_000327345.1 Myotis davidii | reverse complement strand
GACAAAAGCTTTGAATTGTCCTCTGAGGGCTGACTTGGCTGCACGTCTGAGGGTGTCGCTCTCCCAGGAGCCTTCTATGCGGCCCTGGGGCTGAGCGCCTCACGCGGCCGTGTCCGCAAGCGCCACCAACGCACCCAGCGGCGACAGGCGTTACCTGTCCAAGCCACGCACCGATGACGCGGCTCTTAACTTTATTTATTTATATTATTG
>NW_006305181.1:0-210 GCF_000327345.1 Myotis davidii | reverse complement strand
ACCAGTCGCTATGACACGCACTGACCATCAGGGAACAAATGCTCAACATAGGAGCTGTCCCTTGGTGGTCAGTGTGATCTCACAGTGGGAGCTCTGGCAAGCTGACCAGGATAATATGCCTAATATGCTAATTGTTCCTCGAACCGTTCAACCATTACACCAGTTGCTATGATGTTCACTGAATAGCAGGAGGCAGCACTCTGACTGGTA
>NW_006305180.1:0-210 GCF_000327345.1 Myotis davidii | reverse complement strand
TTATTTTTCAATTACAGTTGACATACAACATCACATTAGTTCCAGGTGTACAAACCAGTTATTAGACATTTATATAACTTACAAGTGATAGCCCTGACAAATCTAGTACTCATCTGGCACCATACAGAGTTATTACAGTATTGTTGATTAGATTCGCTATGCTCTACATTACATCTACATGATTATTCTGTAACTACCAATTTGTACTTC
>NW_006305179.1:0-210 GCF_000327345.1 Myotis davidii | reverse complement strand
ACTCTGGTCCACCAGGACCATGGAGTCCGACTCGGCCGTGAACAGGAAGGAACTCAACGCAACACCAGGTGGGAGGAACCTACAGGGGGTTAGGGGTGAAAATGCCCATCTCAGAGGCTACACACCACGGATTCTATCTCTAATCCTAGAGGCCACTTCTGAAATGGAGACCTTTACACATGAAGAAGCAACTAGTGGAGCCAGGAGCTG
>NW_006305178.1:0-210 GCF_000327345.1 Myotis davidii | reverse complement strand
AAGATGCTGGTGTGTCTGCTTTCTCCTGAGGCCTCTCTCCTCAGCTTGCAGGTGGCCACCTCCCCACCTGGCCTCCACCTGATCATCCCTGAGGTCCCTCCCTCTTCGTTTAAGAATACCAGTCTTCCTGGTTTAGGACCCCAACCTTATGAACCAATTTAACATTAATACCATCTGTAAAGGGCCTGTTTTCAAATACAGTAGCCTCAC
>NW_006305177.1:0-210 GCF_000327345.1 Myotis davidii | reverse complement strand
TCCTGATAAATCTTGCACCCATCTGTCACCATACATAGTCATTAGAATATTATTGACTACTGCTATATTCCCTATGATATACTTTACATCTCTATGACTATTCTGTAACTATCAATTTGCACTTCTAAATTTCTTCACGTTTTCACCCATCACCCTAATATCTCTCCCACCTGGCAGCCATCAAAATGTTCTCTATACCTATGAGTCTGT
>NW_006305176.1:0-210 GCF_000327345.1 Myotis davidii | reverse complement strand
CCCACATCATGTGAGGCCTGAGGTACCTGCACTATCCTCAGTCGTTAAGTTCCTGGAGCTGGCACTGGGGTCACTGGCTCCATATGCCACCGCCATCTACGCACACGGAGGACTCTAGGCATGATTCTAAGCTAGCACTTGGGGAAGACAGAAAGCAGCGCTCCGTTGCACTCGATCCCTCCTCAGTTTAGCTGGACTCCCTTTTCTAGT
>NW_006305175.1:0-210 GCF_000327345.1 Myotis davidii | reverse complement strand
GAACGTTTTTTAAAAAATCCTCACCCAAGGATATGATTATTAATTTTAGAGAGAGAAGAAGGGGAGGGAGAGAGAGACGGACTGAGAGAGAAACATTGATGTAAGAGAGCAATATTGATAGGTTTCCTCCCTTACACACCCCCCAACCAGGGATCGAACCAGTAACCTAGTGCTAATCCCTGATGAGGAATCAAACCCACAACCTTTTGG
>NW_006305174.1:0-210 GCF_000327345.1 Myotis davidii | reverse complement strand
GATGCAGTAAAGTTCAGAAAGGAATGAGGAACAGTATAAGAATAAATATGTGGATAAATTTAAATAAGAAATAACAATACAAAGCAGTAACAGCAAATGCTGTTCAAACTGAAATACAAGTTAAAATACATACTTAACAGTATGCAATGGTGGATGGAGGATAAGTGGAAATAAAATGTTCTAAGTTTATAGTGTACTAGAGGCCCAGTG
>NW_006305173.1:0-210 GCF_000327345.1 Myotis davidii | reverse complement strand
CCTCCCGGAGAGGAGGTGCCCATGTGCCATCAGACTGACAAACAGCAGAGGTGGGACGAACAAGAGGAACCATAGGCCTGTATCCTGGGCGACACTCATATTCTCCTGCGAATCCAGCATTATAAGGAGGTGCAGGATTACCCTTAAGTTTCATAGATGGGTATTTTGGTGGGTCACCACAGGCATCTGGGCATGAGAGAATAAGAACAT
>NW_006305172.1:0-210 GCF_000327345.1 Myotis davidii | reverse complement strand
GATTGGTTAGAGATTAAAGCTCTGGTAACTAGTATCACTTATTGAAACTTTTTCTTCCTTGTTCAATACTAGATAACATTAAGATTCCAGTTTAGGATACTAAATTGTATAAATACCTGTAGGGGCTTAGTAGATTAGGAAAGTGAATAGAACCACCAGCACTTCTTTCAATCAAAAGGAGTTCTTAGATTCCTACATTCTTGATTATAT
>NW_006305171.1:0-210 GCF_000327345.1 Myotis davidii | reverse complement strand
ATAAAACATATCTTTCTAATATATAGTGAACCATATAAACAACTTTCACAAAGACATGATCACCTCAAAAGAAAAATAGAAGACATAAAGATTTAGTCCATCAAAAGGTGCCAATGGCTAGTAAGCATATGAAAATTACTCTATTTTGCTAGTAATAAGATAAAATATTATCAACATTGAAATTCAATTTCTTTATCAAATTTGAAATAT
>NW_006305170.1:0-210 GCF_000327345.1 Myotis davidii | reverse complement strand
TAGCAGAGTGACATAAACACAGAATGCTCATTATATGTTAGTTCTCACTGTATCCACATTTCCTTTATCTCTTACAACTTCTCAAGGATTCTCAACTTTAGTCAGACTTTTAAGTAAAAAGAAGATCAAACACTTGTAAAAAGATTTCAGAATTATAATGACTTATGAATCAGTATTCAATACTTTAAAACATGGTCTTTCTTCTCTCCT
>NW_006305169.1:0-210 GCF_000327345.1 Myotis davidii | reverse complement strand
GACACATTTAAAGCGAGTGTTTGCTAACGGCCCTCAACCACCAACCATCAGAGCAGATGCCGCTCCATCAGACAGCAGCCGGCCTTCTTCGTAGGAGAGTCCTGGCCTTGCCCCAAAGCAGCAGAAATTCACTTATTAACTGAACAGGTGGCAAACGCGTCTATGCAGCCACGTTAAGCCGGAAAACTACCTACTAACAACATTTTTCCC
>NW_006305168.1:0-210 GCF_000327345.1 Myotis davidii | reverse complement strand
AGTTAAACCAATCATCTAGTACATCATAGTTTCTGTGGTTCATAATTCTGAGCACAGAATAGTTCAACTAGACTCTGCTTAGAGTCTCACAAGACCAAAATCAAGGTGTTGCAGGACTACATTCCTTCCTGGGATGCTCTGGGAAAGAACACTTTCAAGCACATTCAGGAAGTTGGCAGAATTCTGTTCCTTCTTATGCTTTACACATGT
>NW_006305167.1:0-210 GCF_000327345.1 Myotis davidii | reverse complement strand
TGACGCTCACTGACCACCAGGGGGCAGGCGCTCCATGCACAGACGTGGAAACAAGGAACGGACGGATGAATCTCAAAGGGAAGGGGAGACGGGGAAAGATGGAAAGAGATTAACCAACGATCTTATATGCAGACTAGAGGCACGGTGCACGGATTCATGCCTGGCTTGACGGGATCTGGCCGAAACCGGAATTCTGACACCTTCTGAGGG
>NW_006305166.1:0-210 GCF_000327345.1 Myotis davidii | reverse complement strand
AGCAGCAAGGATGGACCGGCTTCCGGCAAATCCTAACATTTTAAAACATATTTTCACTAAGACTGTACTCTTTCCTTCACAAGAGAATTAAAACTATCCCATAGTAAGAGAAGAAAAACTTCAACATGGAAAACACCTCCAAATAACTTAAAATATAATGTTTGTTAGAGCATGTAACAAACCCTTATTTACATGAAGAACATGAAGAAA
>NW_006305165.1:0-210 GCF_000327345.1 Myotis davidii | reverse complement strand
AAGGGTGAGTGTTCAGGGTTCAGGGCGGAGGGATGGAGGGCTCATGCTCTCAGATGCGTGTCCTCAGGTGTCCACAAACTAGAGAAGATACAGCTGCTTCCTTCTCACGGAGACACTATTCTGGGGTTTTTTCATTCATGTTTTTGTTTGTTGGTTTGCATTTCTGTTTGGGTCGCTTCTACTGATGTAACTGTAAGCTCCCTGGTTCTC
>NW_006305164.1:0-210 GCF_000327345.1 Myotis davidii | reverse complement strand
CCTGGTGCATGGGATTCGTGCACTGGTGGGGACATGGCCTGCAGGGATCCGCCTACTATGGGAGTGCGGCTCCTTCCGGTTAGCTGAGGTCTGTGGACCCACTCTCTGAGCGGCTGCTCCTGCAGTGGGAGCGCCACTCATCCCAGTCAGCCCAGTGGCGCTCCCATTGTGGGAGTGCACTGATTACAAGGGGGCAGCTCCTGTGTTGAG
>NW_006305163.1:0-210 GCF_000327345.1 Myotis davidii | reverse complement strand
TCCACATGTCTCACCATTTATTGACGGTGCTCCTTCAAAAGCAAGATGATCCAGAAACTTCTCCCCCACATCACACCCACAGCTTTCAATCCACTCCCTCCTCACATCCCCAAAAAGGAAACTCAGCGAGGTAATGCAGAGGTTCTGAGAATAAACAAGGGACATCATCCCCAAAATTATGGGGGCGGGGGTCAAGTCTAGCCATAACTA
>NW_006305162.1:0-210 GCF_000327345.1 Myotis davidii | reverse complement strand
TTACATTTTGCAGGCAATCTGTATTTGTGACTGCTAATTTTATTGGTTATGTGATATTATTTCGGATATCGTTGGTATTTGTCAATCGCAGAGCCTGCCCACTGATTCACTGTTGCTGCAATGTTACTTATGTGAAGGTTTCAGACGTTATCCAATGTGTTGTTCTAATTTCATAGTGTTTTTATCCTTAAAACTAGTGAGTTGATTTAT
>NW_006305161.1:0-210 GCF_000327345.1 Myotis davidii | reverse complement strand
AGGGTTCAATACTGCATTGCTGACATAATTTTTGATAGTTTCTTAAAGAAAGCTTGGATACATAAGAGCATAAACTACTTCCCTTCCCTCATCTAGAGAAAATTCAATTGTAAGATGGTATTGTAGTTAATACTTCCCTCTGGCGCTATGTCTCTCTATCTACCAGTTGATATTGAAGCCAGGCCTGGGTACAAAAGAAAATCAGGCATT
>NW_006305160.1:0-210 GCF_000327345.1 Myotis davidii | reverse complement strand
GCTTCTGGAGTTACACTTCCCAGCGGTTTGGGGAGCTGTCCTATGCTGGGAGCACTTGGCCATCTGCTGTCCGGACGCCACTCCCGTCTTTGGGTGAAACTCAATGTTTACAAATCCCTGTGCAGTGTTGCTACCTCTTGTTCCTAATGTTTTTTACTACATCGGCTGTTCCTTTTTAATCTCTCATACTTGGTTTTAATTTTTTCCGAG
>NW_006305159.1:0-210 GCF_000327345.1 Myotis davidii | reverse complement strand
TACACTGCAAAGGACACCGAGTCAGGAATGATCTCACAGTACAGGGAAATAAAGGAGACCAGGAAGCCAAGGCAGTGGCTCAGAGGTAGCTTCCATCTCCTCAACTCTTAGCTATACCTCATGTAACACCCTAATATACTCCAGAGGAACTTCTGTCCCTATTAGCTTTTGGGGCTCCTCAGGAAGATCCATGGTTAAAATTTCAGGGAA
>NW_006305158.1:0-210 GCF_000327345.1 Myotis davidii | reverse complement strand
CTCACCTGGGAGCCTGTCGGACCCCCCCACCCTTACCCACTGCTTCAGGCCTCTGGGGGTGGAGCCAGCGGTCTGGGTTTCCCGAGGCTCCACGTGGTTTCGACACACTCGGTGGACAGGCCGTGTTCTGGGCAGCCACGTGACGGAGCCGCCTCGCACGATGAAACCACGTGGTGTGGAGGTTTCAGAGCAACAAGGGGATGCGGGGTC
>NW_006305157.1:0-210 GCF_000327345.1 Myotis davidii | reverse complement strand
TATGCTCAGTTTTCTGGTGGAACAAAATATAAAACGCCTTTCCATTTAATCCTGCAAAAATCAGTGAATCAGTGAGGTAGCTATTGCTGTACCACTTCTTTAAAAACTCAAGTTCAAAAAGATGAAGATATGTCCCCAAATGCAGGTGGATGATCCCAGAGTGTCATGAGCAGTTGCTGATTCATATCATAACCCATTCTCTATTTAACC
>NW_006305156.1:0-210 GCF_000327345.1 Myotis davidii | reverse complement strand
GTGCCCTCTAAGCTGGGACTTGTTTGTCAGTCCGAGGCTTAACCTTATATCAGCTCCCCACAGAGAAGCAGGGAAGGGTATGCCACGGGGAACCCTGCTGGTGTTTGAAAGGGGTCCTCCGGGTCACAGAAAGCAAAGAGCTGGGCTGTCCCTGTAGGGATGAGCCTTGGCCCCAACATTTTGGGGTTTCCAAGGTCCCACTAACTGGGC
>NW_006305155.1:0-210 GCF_000327345.1 Myotis davidii | reverse complement strand
AGGGACGGGACTCCCCTCTGTTCTCTGCCCCTGCGATCTCAGCCCCTGTGCCCGCAGGACACTCTGTGAAATCAATGAAAACATTAAGAACAAAGACTCCGCCCTAGCCGGTTTGCTCAGTGGGTAGAACGTCGGCCCACAGACCAAAGGGTCCCAGGTTCCAGGGCACACACCTCAGTTGCAGGCTCAATGCCCAGCCTCAGGTCTGGG
>NW_006305154.1:0-210 GCF_000327345.1 Myotis davidii | reverse complement strand
GCCTTGAGTCCTGGGGCTCTCAGAATCGGGCCATTGTCAGGTTTAAGGTCTCAGGGACAATGTCCAACTGCATTGCGGCCCCCCTCAGCAGGATCTGTGGCCATTAAGAGTCAGTTCTGGCTGTGGACAGGGCAGGAGATGGCATTTATTGCATCAGTCTCTGCTGAGTTTCCCATTACCCATCTCTGGGTCAATATGTCATCTGTTCTC
>NW_006305153.1:0-210 GCF_000327345.1 Myotis davidii | reverse complement strand
GTAAATGGGATTGTTTTTTAGTTTCTCTTAGTGTTAGTTCATTATTGGTGTATAAAAACATCCATAGATATCTGGGTGTTAATTTTGTATCCAGATATGTTGCCGAAGTCATTTATTAAGTCTGGTGGTTACTTGGTGGATTTTTAAGGTTTTCTATGTACAAAATCATGTGATCTATGAATAATGACAATTTTACTTCTTTTCCAATTT
>NW_006305152.1:0-210 GCF_000327345.1 Myotis davidii | reverse complement strand
GCTCCTCTCAGCCTCCAGGAGGGAGAGAGGGAGGGCCGACGGCTGGGCCCGCCCCCAGCCCCTGCCCTGCGCCGCGGCCGTGGCTGCCGGAGGGAGACGGGAGGCACCAACCCGGAGCGGAGAAACCAGTTTGGCCGGTCGCTGGGAGCGGACAGAGAAAAGGGCGGCTGCGGAGGGAGGGCGCGCGGACGCGGGGCGGGGATAGGGGGG
>NW_006305151.1:0-210 GCF_000327345.1 Myotis davidii | reverse complement strand
TATCTCCCTCTTTTCCTCCAGCACACTTTCGTCAGCATCACTTGGAACCACTTTATGCCAGAGACCTGATCACAGCCTCCTAGCCTCCCAGCTCTCTGACCTGCTCTTTCTGACATGACCTGCTTTTGTTTCCCAGACCTCCAGCTCCTGATCCTCCTACTTCATCTGGTCTACCAGTTTCCTCTAGTCCAGTGGTTCTCAACCTTCTGG
>NW_006305150.1:0-210 GCF_000327345.1 Myotis davidii | reverse complement strand
AGTTCACCTGCTCCAGCCTCTGTGCTTGCCATGCGCTCTTTCTGAAATGGCCCTGCGGCCAGGAAACCTACGTGTCCCTGAGCTCGCCCCCAGCTCCTCTGACGCATCCAGCTAGAATTGTTCCCACGGGGGTTCCCAACTGGTCTCTGGAAGAGGCTTCTCCTTTCTTCCAAAGTGAATGATCAATCAGCAAGGAAGACACGGGCCACT
>NW_006305149.1:0-210 GCF_000327345.1 Myotis davidii | reverse complement strand
CTGGCATGAAGCCTCACTGCTGGTCACAGACACAGTGATGTAATAGCTATTTTCCTAGTGAGTCACCTGTCCCAGGCTCAGCCCCTCTGGAAAGGGCAAGTGGGCCCTGATTTCATGCTCCCCTGGAACCAACCCCAGAGAAGACATTCCCACAGCTCCCTGTGGTGCTGGGAGAGCCGTGAATATGAAATGTGAAGCAGACAAAATGCT
>NW_006305148.1:0-210 GCF_000327345.1 Myotis davidii | reverse complement strand
CTGCTAGTGAAGACAATAGGCAGCTTCCCACACGGTTGGGCTGTGGCATTCAGCTGGTGGTGACAGAAATGGGAAAATACCACAGACACAGCGAGGGGTTGAGTTTGCTGCGTTTGAAACAAATCTCAAGCCGTGGCTGAGTGGCTTGGTTGCTGAAGTATCATCCGGACACCAAAAGGCTGTGGGTTCGATTCCGGTCAGGGCACACAC
>NW_006305147.1:0-210 GCF_000327345.1 Myotis davidii | reverse complement strand
ATTTATAGCTTATACAGAGTAACTCTAAGTTTTACAAATAGCAATTTGGTTATTTTATATATCTGCCAGCACTAGATATTATGATCCTCTCTATTATTGCCAATTTGATAGACAAATACTGAGATGTCTATTTAATTTGTATTTTGGGATTTGTAGTTAGGTAAATTACCTTTTCATATGCTTACTAATGTATCAGTTAGCTTTTTTTTT
>NW_006305146.1:0-210 GCF_000327345.1 Myotis davidii | reverse complement strand
TCTGATTGGTGTTTCAAGATTCTTAGGATATATCCCTACAAGTTGGGTCAATGAGTCAAATAGCAGTTCCATTTGTAATTTTTTTAGGAACTTCCATACTGCTTTCCACAGTGGCTGTACTAGTCTGCACCCACCAGCAGGTTCCCTTTTCTCCAAGTCCTCACTATCATTTGTTGATTGTTGATTTATTGATGGTAGCTATTCTGGCAG
>NW_006305145.1:0-210 GCF_000327345.1 Myotis davidii | reverse complement strand
GGAAGCACAGTCATCTCTGGTGTGACATTGTCGTGAACCACCACTTGCGGAAACCAGCTTCACAAAAGGAGCCGACAAGAAGTCCATCACAGATGACAGGAAATCAGCCCAAGGGAAGCTTGAAGAACAGAGACCAGAACGAGTAAAAGAGCCTTTCATGACAGGGGCTGCAGAACCAATCAAGCACACCCTTGCCAATTTCAAAAACTA
>NW_006305144.1:0-210 GCF_000327345.1 Myotis davidii | reverse complement strand
TCCAGTTTTCACGTCATCGCAATTTCGGGAGGACAGATGGACAGCTTCGCTCCACTTCTCTCCCTACTGAGGTAGACTCAGTTTTTCTCCCAACCTCCCCGCCCCCCACCCTCCCGCTGTGCTTCTACAGTCCTTGGTGTATTGTTTTTTGGATGCAGGTATATATTCCAAATACATATATACATACATTAAAAAGATATTTTGGTCACT
>NW_006305143.1:0-210 GCF_000327345.1 Myotis davidii | reverse complement strand
CTAGTAATGGAGTATGTATCCATATTTCTGATCTACAGGTTGAGCAAGAATGTGAAGAGTATGAAGCATTTGTTATCCAAGTGGTGAAATCTCTTCTTCAAACAAAGGGAATCGAGATGGAAGAAGAGGCCATCAGTGAATTTTTTTTGAACGCTCGCGAAGAAAAAAGAGGAGTGAGTAACGAGGTAAGAAAAGCAAGAAAGACGTGCT
>NW_006305142.1:0-210 GCF_000327345.1 Myotis davidii | reverse complement strand
GGTAATAAAATGCAAAGTCACCCTGTGAATATCAAAGGAGCCAGGACAGCCTTCTGATGGGCTTCTCACATTTATATTAATTACCGTTGTTCTTGGTTTCCAGCAGCTTATTAAAGAAATGAGTTGACAATAAATTTATTTTCTTTGAACTTGGCCATTCTTGTGATCTGAAACCATTAATGAATTCCCTTTCTTTCTTTTTTATTTTTT
>NW_006305141.1:0-210 GCF_000327345.1 Myotis davidii | reverse complement strand
TTGATTGAAATCTTTCCTTCAAGAAAACAAGAATCAAGGTCTTGTCATCTCACCAGTAACATAGGGACATCCACATTTGTGTCCATTCAGGGATCTGCTACATCTATAAGGCTTATATGGCTCCAATAGTCTGGGCCATGCTGGACATACCTTCCGGAATAAAGGTTAAGATACTGTACTTGTACCTCCATCTAATCCATGTTAGAAGGA
>NW_006305140.1:0-210 GCF_000327345.1 Myotis davidii | reverse complement strand
TAATTAGAAAAATGCAAATCAACAAACAATTAGATACCATTTTTAGAACTCATAATGATAACTATTTTATTAAAGAAAATAAAAACCAGAATTGGCACGTGGGAAGAAAAGGCATTCTTGTGCACTATTGGGAGGTGAAATCGGCGCAGTTTCTTTTGAAGGGTAATTGAGTTTGTTTCAAAATTTCAAGTATGTCATTCTTTTATCCCA
>NW_006305139.1:0-210 GCF_000327345.1 Myotis davidii | reverse complement strand
TTTGCATATTACCTTTTTATTATATAGGATAAGCCCATGCTCATGTATGAAAACCTTCATCAGTGACTCTTCCCTCCCATGCAAACCTTTTTAGTCAGGTGAGAGGTAGATCAATGTCATCATAGCATAATAACCTGAAAAATGCCTTCAGATTCTTAAAAGGGGACTAAACTCCTGTCCCAATGCTATTTTAACCATTGTATAAGTTGT
>NW_006305138.1:0-210 GCF_000327345.1 Myotis davidii | reverse complement strand
CCAGGGCCATCTAGTGCACACCCTTCACTATGCAGCTAAAGCCCAGAGAACTGAGGCGACATGCCAAGATCACACAGCAAGTTAGTGTTAAAGAGACCAGAACTGGGGACACTTCCGCCACGGAGTGTTCCGGCCCAGCAATTCCTCCAGGGGCTGGCGTCACGGGCCACTCCCTCGGGAAGGACTAGTTGTGGCTTATTAACACTTGGT
>NW_006305137.1:0-210 GCF_000327345.1 Myotis davidii | reverse complement strand
CCCCCCCCCCCCCCCCGCCTCGTCCGCACTTTTTGTGGTAGACCAAAAATGAGGTCTTTTTATTTCCTTCAAAGTTTGAAAGATATTAAAGACATTCAGCCTCCTTCATCTAATGTCCAGGTGTAAAAATATGTTCGTGAGACACAGATTAAAACACTTCCATGAGTTTTCTTTTCTTGTAAAGCTCTGGCCTCAATTAAAGTTTTTTTT
>NW_006305136.1:0-210 GCF_000327345.1 Myotis davidii | reverse complement strand
GGAATGTGAGAGATGGTAAAATTATGTAACGTTAAATTTCCAAATGAGGCTCTCCAGTCAAGTTCAGGCACTATCAGGATAGACTAAATTTAGGTAATCATCAGAATGACATGGAGGAGTGATTGATTCTGGGCTTCACTGCAGACCTGCTAGAGGGGAATCACTGAGGGTGGGGCCTGTATTTTAAATAATGTTTTCAGGACATTTTTT
>NW_006305135.1:0-210 GCF_000327345.1 Myotis davidii | reverse complement strand
TAATAATAATAATAAACCCCAGCTATGTCTTGTGAGTTATAAATGTTATAGCTAACACAATAATATATTTTTATTCTACTTGAGTATATTCTTCCTAAACATAAAACAGGTTTACTGCTTGAATAAGCTAGTATTATATCTACTCGATGTTTAAGATTACAAAAATATAAATTTGTTTTTAACCAAACTCATTATTCTGAAAACTTTATT
>NW_006305134.1:0-210 GCF_000327345.1 Myotis davidii | reverse complement strand
AGGGTAGAGGAAGATAACTACTATGTCAACATTATGAGCTTCCAAAGATGAAGGTGATGAATGGGCAGTTTCCAGGCTATAGTAGCCTTGGTCCCAGGAGAAATGCTTTGTGAATCTGTCTCAGATGAGGCGAGAGTGAACGGAAGGCTTTGAGCCTGACACTTGTTCACCCCTGTCGAACCCCACCTCCCAAAGTACTGATGAGACTTA
>NW_006305133.1:0-210 GCF_000327345.1 Myotis davidii | reverse complement strand
TTTTTCCTTTACCAGGTTAGGGAAATTTTCTGTTATTATTTTTTAAACACCTTCTTGATTCCTTTGTCGCTTTCTGCTTCTTCTGGACCACCTGCTATTGTAATATTGTTATGTTTCATGTTTTCCCCCAGCTCACTTAAGTGGGCCTCCTGGTTTTTAAATGTTTTTCTTTTCTTTTTTTTCTCTTTGGTTCTCTGATTGAGTGATATT
>NW_006305132.1:0-210 GCF_000327345.1 Myotis davidii | reverse complement strand
CAGTTACTAGTTTCATGACCTTACATAAATTACTTGTTCTCTTTAAGTGTCAGTTTCTTCATCTTTTAAATGATATCATAAAAGTAACTATCCTTAAAGATATTGTAAACACTAAACGAGATTGTGTAAAAGTATTTATCATGGTGTCTCTCAGAGAAGTGTTAAATAAATACAATATGATACATATCCTATCTAATAATAGACAAACAT
>NW_006305131.1:0-210 GCF_000327345.1 Myotis davidii | reverse complement strand
CAATGTGGTGTGGGACCCCTGCAGGCTCTGCTTAGAGATGTCCCGGGCAATGCTTGGGGCTCCCCCGGTCCCTTTTCCAAGCTCTTGAAGGTGTTGGGCCGAGCTCTGGCTGCCAATGATGGTGGTTTCACACAATGCGGTGTGGGAACCCTGCAGGCTCTGCTTGAAGGTCTTCCAGGCAATGCTTGGGGCTGTCTCAAGTGCCCCAGC
>NW_006305130.1:0-210 GCF_000327345.1 Myotis davidii | reverse complement strand
ATATTTCTACCACCAGTTTGCTCTGAAGAGGCGTATGCTGGTTGCAGCCATCCCTACGTGTCTTATTTTTTTCTACTTTTCTCTTATAAGGCCACCAGTCATTGGACTTAGGGACCACTCTAAATCCAGTGTGATCTTATCTGGAGATCCTGAACTGCATCCACCTTGAAAAACGGTTTAATCCTATATAATAAAAGACTAATATGCAAA
>NW_006305129.1:0-210 GCF_000327345.1 Myotis davidii | reverse complement strand
AGGGGATGGGAGAATGAAGCGAGATGATTTCAAGTATTTCAATGACTTGGCACAGTGACAGAGAGTGCAATGAATGTTAACTCTGGCACCTTTAAAAATGTAAAATGTGTTTCCTTTTGCTTTAGTGCTCAGGTTTTATACATTATGTAAATTTAATTAATTTGTGCTTTATGTATGTACTAAAGGCCCAGTGCATGACATTTGTGCACT
>NW_006305128.1:0-210 GCF_000327345.1 Myotis davidii | reverse complement strand
CGGTTCTGCTACTGTTTGGTGGATATCCGTGGTCAGCTCTATTTGTACCATATTGGCGACGGCTCACTGGGGTGTGTTAACATTCCGAGTGAGATGGGTTCTGTTCAGTCTTCCGCCAGCGCTGCAGAGGCTAGAAGTCCCAGAATGGCTACCGCTTTCCACCTTGGGGAGTTGTGTGTGTGTGTGTCGGTGAGTGTTGAAGGTACTTCA
>NW_006305127.1:0-210 GCF_000327345.1 Myotis davidii | reverse complement strand
CCTCCACAGCTGCAGGCCGTCAGTCCCCAAGGAGCTGAACGGAGGCTCAGGCCACCGGAGGCCCCTGGTAGCAGATGAGGCCAAGCTGGGGACCCTGCAAACCAGGGTTCCTGAGAGCACGGCCGCAGAAATGACCCTGAAAGGCAAAAAACGCCATCACAGGACGACTCTTCTCATCGATTCCTGGGAATCAATAAAAGCCTCATCCTT
>NW_006305126.1:0-210 GCF_000327345.1 Myotis davidii | reverse complement strand
TGGTGCTTGGGGAAAATTGTTTCTTATCTTCACGTTCCATTTTCAAGGTGGGAGGTGTGCTTATTTAGAGGGTGTGTACTTGTTCTCTATCTAGTATATCCTCCCAGTCCCCTGTATGTCTACACATCCTAGCTTGGTCTAAATTTGTTTACTTTTCTCACTGCCTATGATATTTTAAAAAGCATCCCTTCATTAGTATATTTTGTAGAT
>NW_006305125.1:0-210 GCF_000327345.1 Myotis davidii | reverse complement strand
GTACAAAATTATAATGTTTTAATGTGAAAAAAGTTAGGGGCAGAGCATTTGTGCCATCAAATGGACTCAGATCACCCCATCCATCTCTCTTCTCATCCATCCATCTCCTCTACTCCTGTATTTTTTACAGCTCAGTTGCAGCCTGGGAACATCTGTCCTCCAATTATCTCAGACTATTGACCTGGTGCATGAATTCATGCACATTGAAAG
>NW_006305124.1:0-210 GCF_000327345.1 Myotis davidii | reverse complement strand
GGCTGGCCTGGGCCTCCCTCTGCAGGGCAATCGACCGTGGGGCCCCCAGATCGATCACCCAACAGAGGGAGGCCACACCCACCCAGCCAGGGCTCCACAATTGATCACCACACAGAGGGTGACCTGGGCATCCATCTTTGGGACAATCTCTGACCCTGCCATCCCCTGATCAATCGGCCTGCCAGCTGGTGGCCTGGGCCTCCCTCTGTG
>NW_006305123.1:0-210 GCF_000327345.1 Myotis davidii | reverse complement strand
AGCTGTACAAGTGCCCAGGTAACTGAGCCCTGGGAGTCCCACGTCCCATAGAGTGTCCCAAGCACGACTCCATTGCCCTTTGCAGACATTCTTCTTGGCTGGGAAAACAACTTGGGGAACCTGGAGGGACGACCTCTGGCAGCTGTGAGTCGTAATGTGCTGCTGTTAGGAGGTGTAGGTGGTATAGAAAGCCCAGATGGTGAGGTGGTT
>NW_006305122.1:0-210 GCF_000327345.1 Myotis davidii | reverse complement strand
TCATGCCAAGAACTAAATCTGAGGCTTTAACTTTAGTGCAAAAGGAAAATTTGTCTCTCTGAAAGGAGTATAGAATACAGTGAAATAATTCAACTCTGTTGACACCCCCAAATGGGCCCAGCTTTATATATTTTTATAACTCTTTTCAATGATGGGGTCATAAAGATCATATATTACAGAAATTGACAGTTCCATAAAGAAATCGGAAAT
>NW_006305121.1:0-210 GCF_000327345.1 Myotis davidii | reverse complement strand
TTTGCCATACTTGCTTCAGACATTTTTCTTTTTCTTCTTTAAAGATATGTTACAGTTAATGCATGCTCCGTACCCCAAAGGGATCCATTCTCTTTCTTTATGAATTTGATATTTTTCAGATGGATATACGTTTTTGCACTTTGACTACAGAGGCATAGGTTTCAAAACAATGTTTTGTACTTTTTTCATATTTTGAAACATTAACTTGAT
>NW_006305120.1:0-210 GCF_000327345.1 Myotis davidii | reverse complement strand
GTAAATAATGCTGCAATGAACATGGGGATGCAGATACCTTTGAGTTAGTGTTTTGTTTCCTTTTGATAAATACCAAGAAATAGAATTGCTGGATCATGATAGCTCTATTTTTAATATTTTGAGTAATTGCCATACTGTTTTTGACAGTGGCTACACCAATTTATATTCTACCTAATAGTACACAACAGTTCCCTTTTCTTCAAATCCTCA
>NW_006305119.1:0-210 GCF_000327345.1 Myotis davidii | reverse complement strand
TTAGAAGTGATTGCAAAAGCACAATTAAGAATTTATGGTGACCTCTCAGCGTAATGGTTGTGAAAATAAAAATATAACAAAGATGAATGATATTGTGGACAAAAAGGGGCCACATGTTAACCTAAGTCAGGGATGACCTTTGTGGCAGCCTTGCAAACTCAAGATGCCTAAACTAATCATAAAGGATGGTCTGAAATGAAAACCTTGAAT
>NW_006305118.1:0-210 GCF_000327345.1 Myotis davidii | reverse complement strand
ATAAATTTAAGAAGATTGTAATCATATTAAGCACCTTCTCCTACTACTATAGTATGAAACTAGAAATCAATTACAAGATAACAATTAAAAAGCACACAGATACATGGAGGCTAAAATATATGTTACTAAAAAATTAATGGCTTAAAAATTAGATCAAAAAAGATACCCTGAGACAAGTGAAAATGAAAACAACATGCCAAAATATATGGG
>NW_006305117.1:0-210 GCF_000327345.1 Myotis davidii | reverse complement strand
CATCTTTATGTGCTGATACTTTTAATTGTGTCAGATTCTCGTAAACAGGAGACCTCAGTCAAAGAATATGTATGTTTTTGACTTGGCTTTTTAAACTTAGCTTTTTGAAAAGTATGTATTGATATCCTCTCCGTATAGCTTTGTGGTCCTGAAAGCGGGTATTGTTTCTGGTGGTGAGTCCCTGGTGTGAGTTCCTTGCCGGGGACAGCC
>NW_006305116.1:0-210 GCF_000327345.1 Myotis davidii | reverse complement strand
CCCATGAACATTGACAACACTGTGGTGATTTCTTTAATGTGAGGGATTGTGTGGCAATGAAAGAGACCATAGAAGGGATACATGTGGATGGAAAGAAAAATAAAAGAGAAGTGATATAGGGAAAAAAGAAGAAAATTGTAAACCTGGATGACGAACTATGGAGGATCAATACAATATTCTAAATAATCTACACTAATAAAAGAGAAACAT
>NW_006305115.1:0-210 GCF_000327345.1 Myotis davidii | reverse complement strand
CAACAATAAAGATTTTTTAAATAAAATAAAAATAAAAGAACAAGTCGCAACAATAAAGACTTTTTAAAATAAAAAGGGCAAATCGCCACAATAATGGTTTTTAATAATAATAATAAAATAAAAGGATACACTGCAACCATGTGTTTTAGAAATAAAAACTAAAAATTTAAAGGACACACTGCAACAATAAAGAGGTTTTTAAAAATTTAA
>NW_006305114.1:0-210 GCF_000327345.1 Myotis davidii | reverse complement strand
ATTAAAGAGTCGAAGCATTAGGAAGGTTGAGAATCACTAATTATTCTAAAGGCATATGGAAATGTGGTTTAAGAAGGAGAAAAGGATTTATGGCATCCTACATCACGGAGATATCAGGATAAGAACTGAGAAGGCACCACTGGAGCGGTGACATGGAGGCCATAGGCCTTCTTACAGGGAGCACAGTCTATGGCAGTGATGGCGAACCTT
>NW_006305113.1:0-210 GCF_000327345.1 Myotis davidii | reverse complement strand
CTCCCTATTCTTTGTCATAATGTGGTTATATTTCGGGGTCATCAAAAGAAATACTAATCAACACCTCGCTGGATTTCTTATAATCAATATGGTCAGCCGGTTGAATCCAGTTTCTCTCTGTTGGAATTCTCTGTTCTAAGCTCAAGTTCAAAATAATGGTCTGAGGAAGAAGGCACTGAGAAGAATAATGGGGCTCACAGACTACAGGGA
>NW_006305112.1:0-210 GCF_000327345.1 Myotis davidii | reverse complement strand
GATCGAGGGATGGAGGCCATCCCATCCTTCGATTGTCATGTTGGGGCCCACGGTTGCTGCCTGGCCTGCAACAGCACCCTCTGAGCACCATGGCGATGGAGGGGGGCAGGCCGTCTCGCCATTCCGTTGCCATGGTGGAGGTCGGTGGTTGATGCCTGGCCTGCAAAACCACCCTCTTGCCCTCCGATCACCATGGTGATCGAGGGAATC
>NW_006305111.1:0-210 GCF_000327345.1 Myotis davidii | reverse complement strand
CTCACCCTGGAAATTCTGCTCTAACATTTAATTTTAACCAAACTCTTACATAGAGTCAGTGGATGGGGAAGAAATCTAAAGCTAGTGAATTCCCAGAGTCTGCCTTCTTTCATTGTCCTTGCAAAGATTAGCCCTGGAATGCTCTCTCCCTTCAGATAGGTTCCATTCTTGATCTGGGCCCCAGGATACCTTGTCTCCAGGGCCTGATCT
>NW_006305110.1:0-210 GCF_000327345.1 Myotis davidii | reverse complement strand
AAAAAAAAACAACTTGCTTAGAGCTCCAATGTGTTTACATTATAAACATATTATAATTGATACCATCCCATCATTTATCATTTATTTATTCACATCTAAATGCTATACAGTCCCAAAACTAGATGGTTTAAACGTGGCCCTTTATAGCCTAGCCAGAGTGGCTCAGTGGTTAAGCCACTATGAACCAGGAGGTCATGGTTCGATTCTGGG
>NW_006305109.1:0-210 GCF_000327345.1 Myotis davidii | reverse complement strand
TGTGTGCGGTCCTTCTTCAGTGACGTGGCCTTTTCTCACGTGGCTCCTCCTCATTGCCACCGAATCATCAACGGCACATTTTGAATGTTATTTATTGTTACCCTTCCCCGGTGGCCAACGCTATCCACTCTGTGTGGAAGGACTAAATAAAGACATTATGCTAAGTGAAATGAGCCCGTCAGAGAAGTATAAATACCACATGATCTCACT
>NW_006305108.1:0-210 GCF_000327345.1 Myotis davidii | reverse complement strand
CATTAGAGCTATAACAGAGATCCTTCATTTCTTTCTCTGTAATACGAGGTGTGCCCATGCCTCAGCTGTCTGTGGTCATCATCATCTGCGTAAGCATACATTATTCTGTAATGGCACAGCTGACTGTTTTTTTAGCTTCCCTGCCTTGCCAGCTACCTTGTATAATACACAACACCTCCTTATCACGTCCACCAGTCTATTTTGTAACAC
>NW_006305107.1:0-210 GCF_000327345.1 Myotis davidii | reverse complement strand
GCAGACACTGCCTTCTCGGTGCAGGTGAGCGATCAGACCTGCGGCCTGGAGTGATGCTCGCACACGTGCGGCGTGAGACAGAAATACACACAGCAGCTCTTTGAAATGGGAAACCACACTTGGGTACATTCAATGAGATTCGGAACAGCAGCGAAAATGAACTGCAGCTCGTGCAACGAAGAGGGCGAGCCTCAAAACCACAGAAACAGA
>NW_006305106.1:0-210 GCF_000327345.1 Myotis davidii | reverse complement strand
ATTCATAAGAATATCAGTCTTGGGGCTAAAATGCCTTGATTCTTTGCACCTCTTTTACAAGTCCTTACATTTAATTATTAATTGATAAGCAGCAGCTTCCTACAGATAGTAGGAGAGACTGCCACATTTTGCTATCATGATTGGCTGGGCCTGCTGCTGTTCCTAGTAAGATATTCTGAATTCCATTTTATCAATAAAGCTTGATTTAAC
>NW_006305105.1:0-210 GCF_000327345.1 Myotis davidii | reverse complement strand
TAAGTAACGTGCTTGAAGTCACATAGAGTGACAGAGGCAGAACCTGAACAGTCCCATGACTCCAGGCTAGGAGAGCTGCCCTTTAGTTCCTCTGCCACTCGCTGTGCCCTTTTAGGCAAATACTGACTTCTCCAGGCCTTGGTTTCTTTTTCTTTTTCTTTTTTTAAATCCTTACCTGAGGATGTTTTTCCATTGATATTTTTTAGAGAG
>NW_006305104.1:0-210 GCF_000327345.1 Myotis davidii | reverse complement strand
CGGCCAAATGGAGGCCACACAGCCTTCAGTGACCCAACCTCAGAGATCATAAGTGTCCTTTCACTGCATTCTGTTGGTTGATACAATTACAAAGGTCCACCAAGGCTCAGGTAGGAGGAACACAGGTCCTACCTCAAAATGGATCAGGGCCACACTGTGAGAAGAGCATGTGAAATGGTGTAAAAATTGGTGTGACCATCTTTGGAAACG
>NW_006305103.1:0-210 GCF_000327345.1 Myotis davidii | reverse complement strand
TGGGAAAAGGTGAACCGACTTTCAGGCTGTTAGTTAACCTCTTCTTCAAACTACTTTCTCCTTTTGCACAAATGACGGAAGCCCATGACCATCGGTCTTTATCACTTGATTCTGACATCTCCGCATTCATTTGATGGAATTAAAAAATCTGCTCATGCTGATTTCTTTCTGCCATGGCTTTTGGCACAAGCTATACTTTTAGAGACATTT
>NW_006305102.1:0-210 GCF_000327345.1 Myotis davidii | reverse complement strand
AAAAATAGGATAAGGAAAATGAAAGTCACCCCATAACCAACATATTTCAAGGTACAGTAATTTTTGTTGTTGTTTCTGTAATAAGAATACTGCACAAATTAATAAAAGTAGATACAACCTTCAAATTTTCACTTTTAATTAACCTACACAGTAAGTAAACATTTCCAACACTGTGTTCTAAGATATCTGAAAATTTCCTTAAACCACATA
>NW_006305101.1:0-210 GCF_000327345.1 Myotis davidii | reverse complement strand
ATTTGGGTATTCTGTTGCATGCAGCCAAGTCTCCCTAAATGACACATGATCCCATCTGGACGATTAGGGAGGTTTCTTCTGAGAAGGCGACATTTCATTTACACAAAAAGGATGATCAGAAATGAAGTTTTCATCAATTTGAGAAGATAGAGTCCCAGGCAGACAGAATAAGCATATTGGGAGGCCCTAACTTAGGAAGGTACTGAGCAC
>NW_006305100.1:0-210 GCF_000327345.1 Myotis davidii | reverse complement strand
CCACCATGGCAATCAAAGGGCGGGAGGACCGGGGCGCAGGCCATGCACCAACCCCGGACCCTCACCATGGGAATGGAGGGCGGGAGGGACGGAAGGACCCCAGGCCTCAACCCAGGACCGCAGCCATGGCAATCGAAGGGCGGGAGGGCCGGGCCCAGGACATGCATCAACCCAGTACCCACACCATGGCAATCGATCGGCAGGAAGGCC
>NW_006305099.1:0-210 GCF_000327345.1 Myotis davidii | reverse complement strand
CAGGTCCCAGGTGGAAGGTGTGTCACTGGGAGCTGCTGGGTGACAGAACCATCCTCACCTTGTCTGCAGACTTTGAGTGTTTGCAGAGGCACCCCATTAGTCATAGAGGCACCCCCTTAGTTGTAGAGGCACCCAGTTAGTCATAGAGACACCCGGTTAGTCATAGAGGCACCTGGTTAGTCATAGAGGCACCCCGTTAGTCATAGAGGC
>NW_006305098.1:0-210 GCF_000327345.1 Myotis davidii | reverse complement strand
GCCCTTCCTCTCTGAAATCAGTAAAAATATACACTTTTAAAAAGACACAATCCTTGAAAGAAATAATAACTTGACTTGATTAAAAAGAAAAGCTTCCACTGCACAAAAGACAGTATCAATACAATGAGAAGACAAGCCACAGAGTGGGAGAAAATATTCACAGAAGAAATCTGATAAAGAATTATTATTTAAACTAGAGCCCCAGTGCAT
>NW_006305097.1:0-210 GCF_000327345.1 Myotis davidii | reverse complement strand
TCAGTCATGGGTTGCTTGCAGTCACATATTTAATTTGCTTTGGATTTTTAGACTTTAAAAAATTTAGTTCCCAAAGAATTAGGGAGCAAATTCAATTTCCTGTTTTCCTTGGGAAAATGGTTCCAGGGACACATCAAGGCAGAAGTGTTCTTACTGATCATTTATGACTCAGCAAACCAGGCTCAGAGCCAGTCACTAGTACTGTTGTAG
>NW_006305096.1:0-210 GCF_000327345.1 Myotis davidii | reverse complement strand
GCCTGTAGCCAGTTGTGGGGTTTGCTCTGAGGTCACATGTATTGATGGAGGATAGGAATTTACTGCCTTCTGTCTCTCCCTAAGATCCTCCAGTAAAACTTCACAGGGAAAAATTAGACTAGACACATCTCCTGCTGACCCAGGGTCCAATTATAGGTCCAAAAGACATTTGTTTTCAACGTTTAAAATAATTTTTTATTCCACCCCCAC
>NW_006305095.1:0-210 GCF_000327345.1 Myotis davidii | reverse complement strand
AGGAGAAATAAAGTTGTGGTGGTGGTTGGTTGTGGAAATGGTGGTGTGTGTGTGTGTGTTTAGAAGGGAGGATGTTTTGTTTTTATATTTTGAAGAAATAAGTGGAAGAGAAGTGATTTTATGTCAGGGAAAATTAACTGGAGAGAATAACACTAGAAAGCAGAACAGGAGATGCAGCTCTTCTCAGCTTCATGGGGAAATCCAGGGCAC
>NW_006305094.1:0-210 GCF_000327345.1 Myotis davidii | reverse complement strand
ACTCAAGGGGCCAAAGAACCGCATGTGGCTCTCAAACCACAGTTTGCCAACCACGGGCTTAGGGGATAGGTCTGAACTAAAGCCTCCAACCAAGCTGGCAGTTCAGAAACTTCCCCTAAGGGAATGTCCCTCATCTGTCCAAACACAGGAAGAGAAACTATCACCCCAGAATGCAGAAGTTACCTTGCTGCCCACAGTCCTGGTCTCCAC
>NW_006305093.1:0-210 GCF_000327345.1 Myotis davidii | reverse complement strand
CTTTCTGATTGGTTTTTCGGATTTCTTAGGATAGATTCCTAGAGATTGTTGAGTCAAATGGCAGTTCCAAGTTTAATTTTTGAGGAAATTCAATACTGTTTTCCATAATGGTGCACCTGTCTGTATTCCCAGGAGCAATATATTAAAGTTCCCTTTTCTCTGCATCCCCGCTAGCATTTGTCATTTGTTGGTTTGTTGATGGTAGCCATT
>NW_006305092.1:0-210 GCF_000327345.1 Myotis davidii | reverse complement strand
GAGAAACAACTGAAAAGCAGATAAGCTCAAAAATGCATATTTAGATTTAAGTGTTTAAGTATTTACATAAAAAAGCTCAACTTGATTGTCCATTGTTTTGTCTTTGGCAATACCTAGGCTCCCACCTCTGGCACCAGTGTCTCTGTGTTTAAATCAGGCTTGTGTATGCACCTCCCATTGTCAGCACAATGGGCATAGTTATGATTTGTA
>NW_006305091.1:0-210 GCF_000327345.1 Myotis davidii | reverse complement strand
ACCAGTTTCCTTTTATATCTAGTGATTCCCGTTTTCCTGTAAAGCAAAGCTGTGGAAAAGAAACAAAATACCACCATCTGAAAAGTAGAGCTGTTCCGGGGGGAGGAATTCTGCATCGGTAGAGGTACCCTTTAATATGTTAAACTCGAAAGCAGCAGCTCCCATTATAACGAGCATGAGTTCAAGGGTAGTGGTGCGCCATTTACGGCA
>NW_006305090.1:0-210 GCF_000327345.1 Myotis davidii | reverse complement strand
CATTTTTCTCTTTTATTAGTGTAGATAATCTTTCGGTTTGGCTTCTTTGATCCAACATGTGTTTAAAGTTCATCCATACTACTGTGTTTATCAGTTCATTCCTTTTCATTGCTGAGTAGTAGTCCATCATATGAATATACCATTGGCCTATTTATTTTCTTGTTGATAGCAATTTGTAAGTGCTGCTCAGAAAGTGCGTGTGCCATCGAT
>NW_006305089.1:0-210 GCF_000327345.1 Myotis davidii | reverse complement strand
GTAACTATTCTGCTCCACTCAAATTTAGCATTTGTAGTAACTTGTAAAAACTTTTAGATGAAATTGATGAACAACAAAGGTAGTTTGTTAATGAATGTCTTATAATTTTACCCAAGTGATTTTTCTATCTTCAAATATATCTTTAAAATTGAAATGTGTTGAGCCCTGGCCAATGTTGCTCAGTTGGTGGGGCATTGTCCTGTGCACTGA
>NW_006305088.1:0-210 GCF_000327345.1 Myotis davidii | reverse complement strand
GTTTAGTTTTAATGTTAAAGAAAATGGTATCTTTTACTTCCATTTTTGTGGTTGCAGATATTTATATTGACCTTGTATCTAATTGACCTTATGAAATTGACTTGTTCTATTAGTTTGCTTGGGCTGCCATAGCAAACGCCACAGACCCAGTGGCTTAAACAACAGATGAAGTTGTCTGCAGGTTTGGTTTCTTCTGAGGCCTCTCTCCTT
>NW_006305087.1:0-210 GCF_000327345.1 Myotis davidii | reverse complement strand
GGTCAAAAGTCCTAAATAGGAGAGCCCTGAACTTCAGAAAGTCTAGTATATGCTTCTGTGACATTATAGAAGTCTTTGAAATTGTATGCAAAAGTTTGTGTGTGTATGCATCTTATAGGGAAAAGGATCTTGAAAATTTATCAGATTGTTCAAATGTAACACCCAAAACATTAATAATGATAAACTGAAATGATGATGATATATATGTGT
>NW_006305086.1:0-210 GCF_000327345.1 Myotis davidii | reverse complement strand
TCGAGGAAGGAATCTGTTTATGGGCCTCAAAGCTGGTTTTTGCCTCGTTTTATGCCAGGGCCCTTTCAGCATCCTCTGGAAGAGTACCCCTCACTGCACAGGTGCTGGGGTCGGTCAGACCTAACAAATCCCTTGAACTGTCCTCATTGTTTTGGATTCGTTCTTTCTTTCTTTGGGTGCTCTGATTGGGTGCTTTCTGCTACCTTGTCT
>NW_006305085.1:0-210 GCF_000327345.1 Myotis davidii | reverse complement strand
TTGGCAGAAAAAAGGCTCCCCACTCCTGATAGATGATAAGTAACTGGGTTTCAAATTGGGTCTCTCTGGTTCTATCCTTCTGCTCCACTCTGCACTGTCCCTTTAAGAGATGGAAAATTACGTTCAGTGATGGCAATGGTTTATTTATTTACCTTTAACACCAGTTATTTTAGTGCCTGGTTGGAGTTGCTATACTAGTCAATGTGAACT
>NW_006305084.1:0-210 GCF_000327345.1 Myotis davidii | reverse complement strand
ATTTTGGAGAACTTCATTTTGGCCATGATCTTGTCCTCATCCATGATACATTCTTCTTTGGATTCCCCCGTCATATATGTTGTTTTGTCATCTTGCGCTTTTGGTATCATTCCCGCTAGTATGAGAGATGTGTTTAATTCTTTTCAACTGCTTGCTCGAATCTGCTCAAATGACTAGAATGGTTTTGCTGTTTTGTGTCGTGTCCATCTT
>NW_006305083.1:0-210 GCF_000327345.1 Myotis davidii | reverse complement strand
TTTTTAAATAAATTTCAGTATAACTGAAAAAAAGAAAGCATTTTGGGTCATTTATAGTCAGTCCCCTCACTTCCTTGTAGGTCTTTTGTTGGTTGATCAATACTGTGGGCTTAAATGTGCAAGTTTAGAAATGTAGACTGAGCTAAATTGCTCTGTATAAGAAAGGTTTAGAGACCACTTCAGTCTGCAAGGTGTGTGTGTGTGTGTGTG
>NW_006305082.1:0-210 GCF_000327345.1 Myotis davidii | reverse complement strand
TTTTCAATTTATATTGGAAAGACCCATCAAAACACTAAGCAATTCATTGAAAAAATATGTAAGTGCTTTGAAAATTATGAAGTTCTGTTAAGAGGTCTGTGTCATGATGAAGCAGTGGCTTTGGTGAGTTATTGCCAGTTTCTCTCTCCTCTTCCAGCACCATTAGGTAGAGCATCGTTTACTTCATCCTATAAAGGGCTGCTCACTAAT
>NW_006305081.1:0-210 GCF_000327345.1 Myotis davidii | reverse complement strand
TATGTGTGGCTATGCAACTCTATGCCACTGCCTTTCTCCTCCATACACACCGCTACATACATCTATATTCATTTTTACAAACACACAATCGTGTTTGTACAGAAACTTTTGCACATGTATACGCACACGCAGAAGCGAAGCTGGGTGCCGTGAACACGTAAAGTAAGTCCTTCGAACCGGTTCGTCTTTCCTCCAGCAGGCAGACAGGGT
>NW_006305080.1:0-210 GCF_000327345.1 Myotis davidii | reverse complement strand
AAATGTTACTTTAAGTAGAATGTTTATTAGCTTCAGAACCTAAGTTTACAAATGACACAGGTCACACGTTTATTGTTATTTAACTAAAGAGAAAGCGCTTTGCTATTTTGTAAAACTAATTAAGAATCTGTCATTTTATTTGTACTTTGTAACAAGATAACATGGAATTGGAATTGTATTTTTTAATGTGAAAGAACTTAGCTGTAGAAC
>NW_006305079.1:0-210 GCF_000327345.1 Myotis davidii | reverse complement strand
ATATCAAAAAACAAAACAAAGAACCCCAAGAAATCCCCCGATAAAAAACACCTAGAAATGCTGGCTAAAAGAGTAACACGCATTCAAACTTGTAAGGAAGCCTGTAAGACCCACTACAAACCAAAATAGAAACTTAGAGATCAGAAGCAAAGAGAAGGTTAGAAACCAGAGGGTAAGCTGACACCAACAGTGCATCTGCCCTGGAGGCAT
>NW_006305078.1:0-210 GCF_000327345.1 Myotis davidii | reverse complement strand
TAGGGTCTGTGGAGGAGGGGAGAGTGGGGTTAGGGAGGCTGGGTGCCCCAAGATGGGGCATCAGTTGAGGTCTTGTGCATGTATGGGGACCAAGAGTGTAAGAGGATGGTAAGGAGTGATTTCTGAGAGAGGGATGAGCGTCATGCAGCACTTGAGTACCTCATTTTTAATAGGACCCGAAGGGCAGAGACAGGTCAGAGTTTTGGAAAG
>NW_006305077.1:0-210 GCF_000327345.1 Myotis davidii | reverse complement strand
CCATCCACTGAGCCAAACCGGCCAGAGCTTCTTCCAGTATTTTTTAAAATTTGTTTTAAAAAACAAATTGATCTGTCTTCCATTTTAGAGTTTCCCTGAAATGGCTGACTTGGGCATCAGCTCATAGTTAAGAGGAGGCACAGAGAGGGGAATTAAATACATGATGTGGCCCAGCCGCCATAGCTCAGTGGTTGAGCACTGACCTATGAA
>NW_006305076.1:0-210 GCF_000327345.1 Myotis davidii | reverse complement strand
CCCCTATGCCTTCTAAATTC
This sequence comes from Myotis davidii, assembly GCF_000327345.1. Lineage (NCBI taxonomy): Eukaryota > Metazoa > Chordata > Mammalia > Chiroptera > Vespertilionidae > Myotis > Myotis davidii. Next base: position 190 of record NW_006305076.1, on the reverse strand, counting down.
ATATTTCTTGTATTGCATTTTCATGTCTTCATATCCTGAACACCCGCTGTAAAAGGTTGTGGCAAATATATTTATGTGTTTCTCAGGTTTTTTCTTTCTTGTAATTAATTTCTACCATTAAGATAATTTGGGAGTAGAAAGAGAAGATACATGATAGTATTTCAGTCTTCTTAAATTTATTGAGACTTGT
>NW_006305075.1:0-210 GCF_000327345.1 Myotis davidii | reverse complement strand
GAGGAGGTGCTCGCTTGACGTGGGAGGCGTGGATCCAAGCAGCTACGCCGTCTACCTTGACTGCTGTCGGGGTTGTCAGCAACACCAGATGTGGTCCCTTCCACCTTGGTTCAAGGGTTGCAGTCCGATGGCGTCTGATGTAGACGAAGTCTCCAACCTGGAACTGGTGGGGGACCTGTAGTTCCCCTGGCTGGTAGAGGGCAGCTAGGG
>NW_006305074.1:0-210 GCF_000327345.1 Myotis davidii | reverse complement strand
AGGGCTTTCTCACCAGAACCCTTTGTCTTTTTTTGTAATTATTTGTGCTCTCAAATTATGTGCAAAGCATTTCGCCTCTGGGTGAAGTGCTTGAAGGTTCCGCACTTAGGAAATTGCAGGCTGTGTTTTGATGAATGGACCGAAACCTCTCTTTGGGGGAATGGGCACCCTGATGGTTTAAATTGGCATAGACGTGACCTCTGAATAAGA
>NW_006305073.1:0-210 GCF_000327345.1 Myotis davidii | reverse complement strand
GATTGGGGGCATGGCCAGCCATGCAGAGAGGCTGTGGGCAGTGGGCCAGCCGGCTCTGGCCCCAAATGGGGTGGGGGTTGCTGACTGGGGAGCCAACAGCCTAGGGCAGGGTCATGGGGGTTAGCCAGCTAGCGCTTCCCCTGATTGAGGTGTGGGGGCTTATCTGGGGTGGGTCCGGGTAGCGGGAGGGGCGGCAGGACAATCAGGTTC
>NW_006305072.1:0-210 GCF_000327345.1 Myotis davidii | reverse complement strand
TAAAAATGCATTTTAAAAAATAAAATGCTTTAAAAAAACAATTCATTTCAAGTCATTCAAATCAATCTTACTGTGGCAAATACTGAATGTTTTAAAGTTTCTTTAGTAACGTACAGGTCAAGTAAAGATGGCCATTTGAGACTACAGTTCCACACTTTTCCCTTATATGCACTTAGTTTACAATTTTTGGTATAGTATTACACACACGCA
>NW_006305071.1:0-210 GCF_000327345.1 Myotis davidii | reverse complement strand
AGAGGCCCCAAGGCAGGAACGTGTCTGAGAGTTCGAGGAGCAGCAAGCAGGCGGGTGTGACCAGAGCAGAGTGAGGGCAGATGGCAGGAGAGGCTGGCGAGGAGGCCGAGGGACCCGGGAGCCCTGGAGGCCTTCCCTGTCATTCCAAGGTGGGGTTGAGCCCAGGAAAGACGTGACTAATATTTAAGGGCTCATTCTTGCTCCCAAATG
>NW_006305070.1:0-210 GCF_000327345.1 Myotis davidii | reverse complement strand
AAGAAGATTCAGGTATTAAATTTATAAATTTATTCTTAGAGGAAGGGAAAAGATCGTTCTATTGATTTTGTACATTTTACTTTTTTAAGAAAAGACAAAACAAGGTTCATGAAATGTATGTTCAAGGTCATAAGATAAAATAGTTTTGTTAACTCTTATGCCTAATACAGCTACTATTTTAAGCATTAAATTTTACTTTGAGATTCCTGA
>NW_006305069.1:0-210 GCF_000327345.1 Myotis davidii | reverse complement strand
TAGTTCAATAGGATCTACAGAGGAAAAATAGAAGCTAGCAATAGAATTTTATACCTCTGTCCCTAATATTAACATCATTTAAACTGTGAAGCTAAATTTTACTTAAAGACACATGATTGAAATTTTCTCTTCACTGTTTATTTTGTAACTTCCTATAAACCAGCCTTTCACTCTATCAAGATGTTTCTTTTCTCTGAATAAATAACTTCT
>NW_006305068.1:0-210 GCF_000327345.1 Myotis davidii | reverse complement strand
CCAATGAATTTCATGTAACCCACCTATGTCCGTCCTTTGATTGCAATGCAGAAATACAATTGTAACCGGCCATTTTTCGGAGCACTCTCTCAATTCCTTGAGGTTTTGCTTTCCAGGCATAGGTGTCTAGTTTGGCTCCAATAAACTCACAGAAATTCTTTGTAGGTTTCAATGGGTTTGACGTTAACGAGAGAGAGAGAGAGAGAGAGA
>NW_006305067.1:0-210 GCF_000327345.1 Myotis davidii | reverse complement strand
GGCGGAGAACAGGTCAAGGTCAGAAGCCAAAGGTGTCGAGGGCTTGGGTCACATCCCACCCACAGACTGCCCACCCCAGCATGGGCCATCACGCTCTGGCCGGGGTCACTCATGGTTAGAGCGCCAGCCCGAGCACCTCAGGGTCACAGGTTTGGTTCATGGACATGTGCCTGGGTGGCAGGTTCGATCCCTAGTGCGGGAGGCATCCGA
>NW_006305066.1:0-210 GCF_000327345.1 Myotis davidii | reverse complement strand
TTACTCAGCAGTTAAATGCCTAATTTTTGCCAGAATTCCACAGCGGTCTTATATCAGTAACTGGTTGTAGTTATCTTCCAGGTTAGTCGTGGAGCATGAGTTTCCCGTGAGAGAAAGATGCTTACACCAAAGAGCTGTATTACAGGTGCACCGAATTTTGGTATGTAAAATTTGGGTTGAAACCAAAATTATTGAAGAGATCTGACAGGC
>NW_006305065.1:0-210 GCF_000327345.1 Myotis davidii | reverse complement strand
ATGCACTTTTAGCCTGACTCATCAAGAAACAAAGAAGGAGGATCCAAATAAACAAAATCAGAAACAGAATTAGTGAAGTGCCAACTGACACCACCAAAAAAAGGATTGTAAAAAAATACTATGAACAACTACATACCAACAGACTGGACAATGTGGACATAATGGGCAAATTCCTAGAAACATACAATTTTCTAAAACTGAATCAGGAAG
>NW_006305064.1:0-210 GCF_000327345.1 Myotis davidii | reverse complement strand
GCCGTACTTAAGACGAAGGAGGGAATATGTAATTTTCATTACAGGTTACCATGGATCCAGCTGAAATGTAGGGGTTCTAGTCACTAAAGAAGGAGAGGAGAGTGGATATTAAAGAACAATTAGAAATCTGGTCACAGTTGAATTTTTTTGCTATCAACAGCTAAACATATTCCTAATGAACATATCTTATTTCCAATCCTTCCCTCCTAA
>NW_006305063.1:0-210 GCF_000327345.1 Myotis davidii | reverse complement strand
ATTTTTTTCATTAGATTCCACACATAAGTGACACTTGTCTTTGACTGGCTTATTTCACTTAACATACTGCAGATTGGTACAAACACTGTGGAAAACTGTAGAATTTCCTCAAAAAATTAAAAATGGAAATGCTATTTGACCCACCAATCCCACTTCTAAAAATGTATTCTAAGAAGCCCAAACTGCCAATCAGAAAGAATATATGCACCC
>NW_006305062.1:0-210 GCF_000327345.1 Myotis davidii | reverse complement strand
TTATTTTTGGTGTGCTTTTTTGTTGTTGTTATTGTTGTTACATGAGGGTTATCTATTTATTTCTATTAGGTCTTTATTTTGGAGCTTTCCTGATGTTCTTTTAGACATTTCTATGAAACTTTAAATATAAAGTTGTATCGTTAGATAGAAAATCTTTCATGAGATTCTAGCTGCTCCTCTACAACAGCCTTGAATTTTAGTTGCCGTTTA
>NW_006305061.1:0-210 GCF_000327345.1 Myotis davidii | reverse complement strand
TATGAATTTTTGACACATGTACAAAGCAATTCTTATAGGAAACCAGGCCTCTGAATCATGATCTTCGATGATAAGACTAGTCATCTTTTTATACTGATATGTTTGGAGTTCTTAATAGATCTCATAGTGATTACACTTTAGAGAAGACCTGTGATGTGCCACCGCATGGTTTATAAATCACTGAAGGAATATTTTCAACCCACTATACAA
>NW_006305060.1:0-210 GCF_000327345.1 Myotis davidii | reverse complement strand
TCTTTTGCTAACTCAAGATTTACTCGAAGCAAAAGGTGACCCCAAGCTACTTCAGGTGAGTTTCTTTCTTCTTCTTCTAATATTATAAAAAACAATTATGCCAGTGTGGTTATTATAAAGCTGGTATAAGCTTAGTCCTGTTGTTTACATATTTGTTTTTCTCTCTTTCTGAACCTGTGGTACGGCTACATGTCCTTGTTTAGTGTAACT
>NW_006305059.1:0-210 GCF_000327345.1 Myotis davidii | reverse complement strand
CCGGCCTCGCAGCTGTACTCCCCGCTGTCCCCCTTCGCCGCCTGCTGCAGCACCAGCCGCCGGGTGCAGCCCGTGGCCTCCACGCGCACTTTCGAGCTCCCGCTCAGCTTCTTGCCATCCTTGTACCACGTCACCTGCGTCTGAGCCTGGGCCACCTCGCAGCTCAGCGTGGCACTGGCCCCGGCCGTGGCCTTCACCTCGCTGTGTGCC
>NW_006305058.1:0-210 GCF_000327345.1 Myotis davidii | reverse complement strand
AAAGTCCAGGGTGGATAGGTTGGGGGCTTGTTTCTTGAAATTATTCAGGAACCTCTGTCCCTTTATTCTAGTGGTTGTTACACATTATATGGCTTTAAAATATATATATATTTTAAAGCCATATAATGTGTAACAACCACTAGAATAAAGGGACAGAGGTTCCTGAATAATTTCAAGAAACAAGCCCCCAACCTATCCACCCTGGACTTT
>NW_006305057.1:0-210 GCF_000327345.1 Myotis davidii | reverse complement strand
ACTTTAGGTATCTCAGTTTAGCAAGCAAGGAGGAATCAAATTTAAACCAGAGCGGTGTTGACACTAATGCAATGACTTTAGCTTTTCTATTGAAATTAAAGTATCCCTGCTTTGAAAGAAAATAGGGAGATAATTTGTTTTATGTAGAAGATTTCTTTGGCCCCTAAGATCATAACTTACAAAGAAGGCCAGTCCTGCTCATTACCACTA
>NW_006305056.1:0-210 GCF_000327345.1 Myotis davidii | reverse complement strand
TCCAGGAAGCACAGAGAGTCCCAAACAAGTGGACCCACGGAGGCCCACATGAAGACACATCATAATTAGAATGCCAAGGGTTACAGACAATTTCAAAAGCAGCAAAAGAAAAGCTGTTAGTTACCTACAAGGGAGCACCTATACGACTTTTAGCTTATTTCTCAAGAGAAACTTTTAAGGCCAGAAGGGAATGTCAAGAAATATTCAAAG
>NW_006305055.1:0-210 GCF_000327345.1 Myotis davidii | reverse complement strand
ACTGTCATTATTCACAGATGACATGATATTGTTAAATTCCCAATTGATACAGTATATGAACCTTGATTACATTTTTAAATATCTAGAAGGGAGAGGGAAAATCAAAACAAAAGCAATACGCATTTCTAATCTGTTTTAATATATGTGGTAGTCTTTTTCCTTCAATTGAATAACGTGTTTAATGTCATATTTATAATTATAATAATTAAA
>NW_006305054.1:0-210 GCF_000327345.1 Myotis davidii | reverse complement strand
TGTTAAAAATGTTAAACTGCTGGACAAGATATATCACATGGGTTCTTGGGTATACCCCTCACATGCTCCCCAGCTGTAGTTTTAAGACTTTTGAAAGAGTAGCAACCACAATTCACAGGTATTTTCTGCCTTTGCTTCCATTATATCCCCACCTGAGACAGGGGGGAAACAAACAAGCACCTCATCATTTCATTGCAGAAGAGAGAAGAA
>NW_006305053.1:0-210 GCF_000327345.1 Myotis davidii | reverse complement strand
TAGAGCCCTAAGGTGGGGTGTCTAGGGCTTAATAGGCTCATTCTTTATTGGCTTATCTAAATATACAAAAGCCCAGTGACTGGAACAGCAGAACAGCCAGAACTACAAGAACAACCGGAATGACCGCTGGCTATGATGTGCGCTGCGGCAGCCAACTGGCCTGAGCCGGGTCCGATTGGCCCCCACCACCCAGGCCAGTCTGGCCCCTGA
>NW_006305052.1:0-210 GCF_000327345.1 Myotis davidii | reverse complement strand
CTCAGCTTTCCAAACAACTTAGCCAGATATTAGAGAACCAGACTTTTAGCTTTTTAGTAGTTTTATAAGGGGATTGTTTTAGAAAGTCAAAGATCTTCATTCCCTCTGAGCACCAGAGCCTACAAAAACTAGAGGTCAGGTACCTTTGTTTTAAAGAACTTAACATAGATGTATATATAACCCACGGACACAGACAATAGTGCAGTGAAG
>NW_006305051.1:0-210 GCF_000327345.1 Myotis davidii | reverse complement strand
CAGACCAAATGATTTTGTGGGCCTTACACGGCCCTCAGGCCAGACAGTCCCCATGCCTGTTATAGAGCAGGACTTTCATTAGACATTAACTGAACACCTACTGTTTGGCCAGACACTAATTATACAAACTTACGTTTAATTTCTAGTTTAAGTACTTATTATGTTGGCAATTTTAGGCAAGTTACTTAATTTCTCTATTTCAGTTTCTAC
>NW_006305050.1:0-210 GCF_000327345.1 Myotis davidii | reverse complement strand
AGTTTAAGCAAAGTATGAACTGTAAGGAAATTCGGAACTCTGACCATTCATGGGTCTGACATATCTATGAGGCTTTCATGGATCCAATAATCTGGGCTATGCTGGATGGTACCCTCCAGAGTAATGGAGAAATTTCTGTGCTTGTACCTTCATCTAATCAATGGTAGGAGAATGAATGGTGCTTTGTTAAGCCTCTTGTAATACCTCATA
>NW_006305049.1:0-210 GCF_000327345.1 Myotis davidii | reverse complement strand
GGGGAAAAAATTGTAAAGCACTCAGAGTCCATGTCCCAGAAATAACCATGGTGACACAGTGCTGCCTCTTCCTGGCCCTTTTCTGCAAAATAGACACGGGCCAGGCATTCTCCTGGTGTTGGCTCACTTAAGTAGCATGTTACATGCTTGTTACATTTTCCCAGAACATGCTTGATGTATTTTCAGGTGTAAGACCTCTAAAATGAAAGC
>NW_006305048.1:0-210 GCF_000327345.1 Myotis davidii | reverse complement strand
ATTTACATGTTTGTCTATTATTAGATAAGATTATGGTAAAATATACACAGTATGAAATGTACCGTTTTAACCACGTTTAAGCGCACAGTTTCCTGGCATTAAATGGCCCTCACACTGTTGTACAACCATCACCACCATCCACCCCCAGAACTTTTCGTCCTCAACTGAAACTCTGTGCCCGTTAAACAGCAGCTCCTCCCTCCTTCCACT
>NW_006305047.1:0-210 GCF_000327345.1 Myotis davidii | reverse complement strand
CTCCTTCCTTCCTCCTGCCACATGCATGCTTCCCGCGAGGCTCTGTAGAGGGCAGCTCAGGTGTGCTATGCCTCCCGGAGCCTGCGGAGCCTCCCTCCTCGGCAGCAATGACCTTCTGGGCGCCCGAGGCCCGCCCAGCAGGAAGGGCTCCCTGGATAACTGCAGCAGGGCCTCTCCGATGACCTCCCCTCCGCCTCCAGCCGAGGGGAA
>NW_006305046.1:0-210 GCF_000327345.1 Myotis davidii | reverse complement strand
ACCCTTTTATTAGTATAGACTAGCGGCCTGATGTATGAAATTCGTGCAAAGGTAGGCCTTTGCAGCCCTGGCTGCCAGGGCCCTCACGACCCTGCCTAACTTGCAGCCCTGCCCACCACTCGCACCTGCCTTGGCCTGGTGCTGCCTGCATCCGATGCCACACACACCGGTTCCCCAGTTCTGAGGAGCCCCTTGATTGATTGCCCCACA
>NW_006305045.1:0-210 GCF_000327345.1 Myotis davidii | reverse complement strand
AAGTGTATTAGACACAAACATAGGCTAGCAAACCTTAGTTCCCACGATTAAAATGATGACTTTTTTAAAAAAATACCTGATTCATATAACATATAACCATTTTAATAATTTGTAGGACTTTTGCTGCCTGGGTAGAAAAACAGGAAAGATCCTTTCCCTTTTAACAGACCAGAAAATGACTAACCAAAATAAGGTTTATTCTCTAACTTC
>NW_006305044.1:0-210 GCF_000327345.1 Myotis davidii | reverse complement strand
GCTGGGGCCAGGTGCCAGCCTAGAGCCGGAAAGAACAACACACATAGTGGCCCACGCCTGGTCCCAGAGCTGGAGAGAACAGCATGCAGGGGGCCGGAGCGGAGACACAAACCCGCAGGAGGGTCTGGCCCCCAACAGCCCCATGGCCACAGTGTCAGTCCTGCCTCTGCTCAGGACCTGTAGAGGAAACACCTTTTCTGACTGCTCATT
>NW_006305043.1:0-210 GCF_000327345.1 Myotis davidii | reverse complement strand
AAAAAATGATCAAACATTGGAGAGAGAAAACCCAAATCAACAAAACTGTAAATGTAAAAGGAGACTTTACAAAAGTGGGATGCCACGATGCTTCACTGTCCACAGGATGGTGATCCATTACATTATTAGACTAAAACTTTAAAATCATGTAAGTTTTTTTCAATAGACAGAAGAAAGTGTTTGACAAAATTCGACATTTGTTTAGGATAA
>NW_006305042.1:0-210 GCF_000327345.1 Myotis davidii | reverse complement strand
GAAATATTTTTTTCATGGCTATAAAAATGAATTAAATTTCCTCTATTTCTAGCTAGAGATGCTAAAACAGACAGGGGTTTTATAAAGATTTTATAAAAGATACAGTAAGCCTACAACTTCCTATATTGCTCATGAATGGCAAATATTGGAAATTTTAACTGCAAAGACTGTAATTTAAGTATATTATAAATATACTAGAGGCCCAGTGCA
>NW_006305041.1:0-210 GCF_000327345.1 Myotis davidii | reverse complement strand
GAGGGACAGCGAGGGCGCACAAGCCCCATCGGACACGGACGCCCCATTTGGCAGGACCTCAGCACAGCAGCAACACTGCCACCTGAAAGCTCAAGAAAATCCACCTTCCTGGCCCCTCATTGCTCAGTCCCTGTTCAGAGCCCCACCCAGGCCGATGGGAAGTGTTCCCTTTCTGCGCCATCTGTGTCCCAACCCGGGCATCACAAACCC
>NW_006305040.1:0-210 GCF_000327345.1 Myotis davidii | reverse complement strand
CAGTCAACAAGGTTTCCAGATACTGCCCAATGTGCCCAGGGTGGGGCAAAATCACCCCTGCTTGAGAATTACTGGATTACAATACTTGAGCACATAACTTTCTGTCTTAACAGACTCTGTCCGAGTGCCTGTATTTAAATACTATGTTTTCCCTAGATCGCAGTCATCATGGTAGGATCTCTGTTATGACATGACAGAATATCTTCCTGT
>NW_006305039.1:0-210 GCF_000327345.1 Myotis davidii | reverse complement strand
GCATATGACTGTGTTCCAATAAAACTTTATTTAAAACGCAGGCCGTGGGCCAGATTTGGTCCATGGGCCATAGTGTGCTGCTAACTCCTTGACCTAGGTGTAAAGGGAAATCTACCAAGTATGAAATGTTAGAGAACTTTGGGCTGAATTGTGGTGGCACTTCATGTAGTAGGAGTGTGGAGGAGAAGGTCAAGGTGGGCTGGGTGAGCA
>NW_006305038.1:0-210 GCF_000327345.1 Myotis davidii | reverse complement strand
TGGTAAGTTAGTAGTTAAGTCGAACTTGCTCAGGTGTTATGAAACCAAAGGAGCGGAAGCTTCTTTTTCAACTGACTTCCACTGTTCCTCCCTCACCTGACTCCATTTGTGCCTTCGCTTTCCTTCGTGTACCTACAGCTGTTTGCCGTGGATGGCGGCTCATGGTTCCCGCTCGAGAGCGTATACATTGACGACGGAGGAGAATCAAAT
>NW_006305037.1:0-210 GCF_000327345.1 Myotis davidii | reverse complement strand
AAAAAGCAGCCAAATTCTTTATTGCTCACAGAATAACATCTAAGCTTTTTGCCTTGAACCAGTGGAAGGATGGGGTTGCCATTACCTGAGATGGTTGGAGAAGGAGAATCATAGGAAGCAGATGGGATCTACAATAGAGATATGCTTGAGACTTCAAATCCTGGGACCTTACGGCATTGGAGGATGGACACTCTCCTATTTGGTTCTTCT
>NW_006305036.1:0-210 GCF_000327345.1 Myotis davidii | reverse complement strand
CCCCCAGCTCCCCGCGGCCTCGGCGGGGGCCAGCCAGAAGCAGCACTTCGTGGGGGAGGAGGCCCTGCACAGGAGTGAGGCCCTGTTCCTCCGCCGCCCCATCGAGCGCGGCCTGGTCGTCGGCTGGGACGACATGGAGGCGCTCTGGCGGCACCTGTTCGAGTGGGAGCTGGGGGTGCGGGCCGGCGAGCGGCCGGTGCTCATGACCGA
>NW_006305035.1:0-210 GCF_000327345.1 Myotis davidii | reverse complement strand
TCCTCTCTGTAAAAAACCAATAATATATATAATTTTTTTAAAAAATGGCAGCCAAATAAATCATTTTACTTTAAAATAAGCAAGCACAACACATTGAAGGATGTATTATCATTGTTCCTATTTAACAGATGATAGAAATAAAGTTCATGAATCCAAGCAACTTTCCTAAAGTAATAAAACAATGAAGTGAGGATGCTAGAATTTTAAACT
>NW_006305034.1:0-210 GCF_000327345.1 Myotis davidii | reverse complement strand
AAGCACTTTCTCAAGGTCCCAGACAATGGCCTCAGAGGGTCTCACACTTTGCACTGCTGCTCTGAGCCTCCCTCCCTGTTCCGTATGGAGCTGTGCCCTTGGTGGTACCCAGGACTTGGCAGGGCAGATCCAAACAGTCTCCCGTTGAGGGTCGCCCCTGCGATATGAAGGAGAGGGGCGGGCACTTCTTCCCCTTCCCTGGGTAGTCAG
>NW_006305033.1:0-210 GCF_000327345.1 Myotis davidii | reverse complement strand
TGGGAAAATATTCTTGGGTGAGGATTCAAAAACCAAAACCAAATCCAAAACCATCTTGCCATGACCTCTGACACATCTGAAACCTTGATCATCTGCTTTTCTCCAAGTGTGTCCCATTCCTGACATCCCTAGTACTATTACCCAGATAATTACAATTATTGTCATGTGTCCCTTTCCCTATTTTCTTTTTAAAAAATATATTTTTATTGA
>NW_006305032.1:0-210 GCF_000327345.1 Myotis davidii | reverse complement strand
GCCTCCAGCCTAGTCTATGGTACCGCAGGTTCTCAAATAATATCATTGCATTATGATGTTGATGAGATGTCACAGCAACTTAACTGTTTACCTTAAGTAGCCCATGGTAAAATGTCTCATTATACGTGGTTTCACTTAAAGTCACAGAATCTATCAATGACAGTAAATGAGGACTGACTTCTTCAAAAAATGGTTATTGAACCCATTGGG
>NW_006305031.1:0-210 GCF_000327345.1 Myotis davidii | reverse complement strand
AGGCCAGCTAAAGTTGTAGATTCCAGGTAACTGATCAGTCAATTCTTAGTTAGGATCTGGGTCCGGGTTGAGTGATGTAAACTGCATCCAATAACCTTCTTTCTGCATTTTCAACCCCCTTCCTCTTTTTAAAATCACTTATTTAAGTTTTTTTAAGCCCACACATTTCACAATTTGGTTTCTTGCAATATGGCTTGTTTTTCTGAAATA
>NW_006305030.1:0-210 GCF_000327345.1 Myotis davidii | reverse complement strand
TCTGATGCCTTGTCTTAGGGACTATCGTCTTCTGAGCTGCTTTTCTACGTCCATCCCTGAACCAGTCCCAAACTTCTGAGCGTGAGCTGGCCACTGGCACCTTCGTCTCCTCACTGCTCCAGGCGCACCACACCTGCCCCGCCCTGCCCCACCCCATCTAGAGGGCCAGCCTCTGGCGGCCACGGGCTGCATGGGACTCACCTCTTCATC
>NW_006305029.1:0-210 GCF_000327345.1 Myotis davidii | reverse complement strand
AAAATTTTAAAACACACAAAAAATTGATTAAGAAAAATCTAGCTGCCCCAGGTTTTTTCTGTTATTTTGTTTCCATTTTCATGAACTATGTTTCCCCATCCCTTTGCTTTCTGTCTATGTGTGCCTTTCTAAGTGCAGTGAATTGCTGATAGGCAATATATGTCAGAGTCTTATTCTGTTAGCCATGCAGCCTCTATCTGTCCTTTGATC
>NW_006305028.1:0-210 GCF_000327345.1 Myotis davidii | reverse complement strand
GGAGGAATTAATCACTCAGAAAGCTGTCGTGTGTTTATTATCACATGTATTATCTACTTCCAGAGTGGTGTGTGTACACCACTTTTCAGCACACTTTCAGGCAGAACAAGATCTTAGTGCCCTGACAGTCAGGAGAGCTTTGCTAGGCCCACTCCATTCGGCAGCATTGAATGGGCGTGACTCTGGTGACCTCTAAATAACCTCCAACTA
>NW_006305027.1:0-210 GCF_000327345.1 Myotis davidii | reverse complement strand
GGAGCCAAATGTTTGTAGAAAATGTAATAGAACGAGGTCCTTAGGTACAGGCATGGACTCCCAATGAAGATTCTGAAGAATTTGGATGTATGTGCCTGAATGCATGTGTATAAAAAAGGAGAGAAGGACATTTGGGATCCTGGTAGTAGACCAAATTCTCCTTGGGCAACACTCTGCAATGCTTTACTTGTAGGACTCCAACACTTAAAG
>NW_006305026.1:0-210 GCF_000327345.1 Myotis davidii | reverse complement strand
TGTTTCTATCTCTCCTTCTCCCTTTTACTCTGAAATCAAAATTTTTAAAATTTTACAAAATAAAAAATTAATGAGTGATAATATTGGAAGCTAATACTAATTTTAAAAAACATTATACTAATGACACAATTATTTAGAAAGCCTGCAATCCAATGTAAGAAACATTTCTCTTGGAAAAACTGGTTTCAGCATTATACCAGAATTAAAAGT
>NW_006305025.1:0-210 GCF_000327345.1 Myotis davidii | reverse complement strand
AAGTATGTTTCCTGATACACTCATGTGATTGAGTTTTTCAGAGAAACATTAATGTGACAAGGTGTACTAAACAACAACTCAATTTGTTAAACGGAACACTTTTTAAAAAGTTCTGCAAATTTATATTATTTGTACATGCAAATATAACTTTCTGCCTACTTTGAGTTAGTAAATCTATCTTTTTAAAAAAAATATATTTTATTGGTTTTT
>NW_006305024.1:0-210 GCF_000327345.1 Myotis davidii | reverse complement strand
GCTGAGGAGAAATTAACTGGGAAAAAAAAATTAACCGGACGCCTTATATGCACATATGGACAGCTCAGGGACACACACATCAGTGTGGGGAAGGCAGATTTGAGGAGCGGTGGCTCATGAGAAGGGATTGGCGATGCAGCTGCCAAGAGAAAGTTTGTCCTGAATCCTACAATGCCGGACACTCCAGTGAGGAAGACCCAGTGACTGTAG
>NW_006305023.1:0-210 GCF_000327345.1 Myotis davidii | reverse complement strand
AAAGAGAATATAAATTAGTTCAAACTTTCTGGAGGGCAATTTGGCAAATTGATATAGCATTTTAAAATGTGTGTACTGACATTTAATTGTTCACTTCTAAGAATTTATCCTAAGGAATTAACAGGATAAATGCACAGAAATGCCTGTACAAGAAGTTTCTTTGGTGTATCATTTAACAAAACAAAAGATTGGGAAACCTAGCCTGGCCAG
>NW_006305022.1:0-210 GCF_000327345.1 Myotis davidii | reverse complement strand
CCCAAAGGCAAGGGAAGCAAATGTTAAAATAAATGAATGGGACCTTCTTAAACTAAAAAGGTCCTGTACAGCAAAATAAACTGACAACAAAATAAGAAGGCAACCAACAAAATGGGAGAAGATATTTGCAACCAACAGCTGTGACAAGGGGTATATCCAAAATATAGAAAGAATTCATACAACTCAAAACTAAACAAACCAACAATCTAA
>NW_006305021.1:0-210 GCF_000327345.1 Myotis davidii | reverse complement strand
ATATTCTTTATTATTCTCATGTGCTAGATAATCAGATGCATATTTCTTTCTCCTTTTTAACATTAATTTATATTTTTTTCTGTTTCCCTTAATAGCAAAGTAAGGGAACGTATTGCTCTAAGACGCTCTGTGTTGTTAACCACAACAAATGCTACCCAGCCATTTTTCATATAGATGTTGCATTTGCTAAAGTGTGATGATTTCTAATTG
>NW_006305020.1:0-210 GCF_000327345.1 Myotis davidii | reverse complement strand
GTCACGCTTTGATATAAATACGGACCCCCTCTACCCCCTCCCCAGGCCGGCTGGCGTGGCTCAAGCATTGAGCCAGGAACCCAGGGGTCTCCAGTTCCATTCCCGGTTAAGGGCGCATGGCCTGGGTGCGCGCTCCATCGCCAGTGGGGGGCGTGCGGAAGGCAGCCGGTCCCTGATTCTCTCTCCTCCTCTCTCTCTCTCTCTCTCTCT
>NW_006305019.1:0-210 GCF_000327345.1 Myotis davidii | reverse complement strand
CTAAACTCAGACGACTTGGGTTTGAAACCACACTCAACCTTGGATAAGTAATTCTACTTTACTATGTTTCAGACTGCAGTTCTGATTTACAGGAGAAGGCAACTGAAGATTAATGATTCATAAGGAGAGGTTTCTCTCCCATGTGCCCCTGCTACTGATGAGATATGCCAGTTCTCAGTTACTTCTTCCTTGTGAAAACCTCCCTTTTTT
>NW_006305018.1:0-210 GCF_000327345.1 Myotis davidii | reverse complement strand
CTTTAAGTTATATTTCCTTTAGTCATGCCTGCCTCGATATATTGGAATATATCTTTGACAGTTGTCCGTTTCTCATGTAAGTTTTCGTTTTTGCTTTCAGACTGTCCTTACCGATTCCATACGAGCAGTTTGCGAGGGAATGGATGTCTGTAGCAGGCCAGGACAATTTTGATGGTTTTCTTTTGGAAGCCAGGAAGCAGGTAGGCAGGG
>NW_006305017.1:0-210 GCF_000327345.1 Myotis davidii | reverse complement strand
TTTAGAGGAAAAGCATTTAGCTTTTCACCATTGAGCGTGACATTGGCTGAAGATGTGTCATACATGGCCTTTATTATGTTCAGGCACTTTCCTTCTATACCGATTTTATTTAATGTTTTAATTATAAATGGATGCTTTACCTTGTCAAATGCTTCTTCTGCACCTATTGATAGGATCATATGATTTTTATGCTTGGTTTTGTTATTGTGT
>NW_006305016.1:0-210 GCF_000327345.1 Myotis davidii | reverse complement strand
GGGAGACCTTCCGGGAGACTGGACGTGCTTCTGGACAAAGCCATGGTGGTGGGCCGAGGCAGAAATGGTTAGGGATGAGCAGGCCGGCATGGGGGGCAGTTGGGCGCAAGCATGCTGGTGGTGGGGGGACAGTTGGGGACAAGCAGGTCAGGGGGGGGGTAGTGGGGGCGATCAGGCTGGCAGGGTGGGGGCAGTTAGGGGTGATCAGGC
>NW_006305015.1:0-209 GCF_000327345.1 Myotis davidii | reverse complement strand
CCCCTCATAGTGCGTTAGGGACCCGCAGGAGCAAGAGATTAGTTCAGACAACAGGAAAAAAGAAAAAACTGAATTTTTCAGGAATCAGGTAGATAGGGCTCCGACTTTGGGATATTCTGCATGACTAGGGCTTGTGAGTGATCTGCTGTGCTTGGCAACACACACTCACACCACGTACACACGTGTGCACACATGCACACACATGCACA
>NW_006305014.1:0-210 GCF_000327345.1 Myotis davidii | reverse complement strand
TAAGTAGCCTGGTTCCCATTGTCACGGTGGCAAGCTGTAGGGCTACTTTTTTTTTCCTTTGGGAAGACATTATGTATGCATGTAACACAGTTTTCCAGTGTGGAGTAATTTTACATTCACGGACCCTTGAGTGATTAAATCTGTGACTTCATGATTACTTCGCCATCTTCCAAGGTCTCCCGCTGCATTTTTGATGCTTATTGATTAAGC
>NW_006305013.1:0-210 GCF_000327345.1 Myotis davidii | reverse complement strand
GGCGGCGAGGCCAGGAGCAGTCTCTGAGGTGAAGGACGGGACCCCCAGGCGGGCGCGTGCATGTGGGGTGGTGGGGCCCGGGTGGGGGGCGTGTGGCCAGTGAAATGACTTCCGTAGAGGCTGTGCCGCAGCCTGGAAGCCACAGCGAGTCGTCCGCGAGGCCTCTTATTTCTTTTATTTTTAAATATTTTTATTGATGTCAGAGAGGAA
>NW_006305012.1:0-210 GCF_000327345.1 Myotis davidii | reverse complement strand
GACCCTTCAGTCTACAGGCTGATGCTCTGTCCATGGAGCCAAACCTGCTAGGACTATAGTGTTGGTGTTTTTTATTTTTTTCTTTCCTTTTTTTTTGTGTGTGTGTGTTGGTTTTTTTTTTAAATTTTTATTTCTAGTATTTCTTTTTTAAAAAATTATATTTTATCGATTTTTTACAGAAAGGGAGAGGGATAGAGAATTAGAAATATC
>NW_006305011.1:0-210 GCF_000327345.1 Myotis davidii | reverse complement strand
TCTTCCAATTCATAATCACAGGATACTTTTCAATTTATTCAGAGTTTTTAAATTTCCTTAGCAATTTTATAACTTTCAGTGGACAAGTCATGAGCCTTCTTTGATAGTTATTACTGATATTTTGTTGAAGGTTTTTGCATCGCTGTTCATAAGAATTAATGATCTATAGTTTTGTTTTCTTTTTTGGGGGGTGGGGTTGGGTGGGGTGGG
>NW_006305010.1:0-210 GCF_000327345.1 Myotis davidii | reverse complement strand
ATGCAAATTGTCCCCTTGACTGGGAGTTTGATCGGCATTTGACCAGGGGGTGGAGCCGGCCCACCAACTGCCTGTGGCTCCTCCCCTTGGCTGGCCCCACCCCTGATCATGCCCCACCCCCCCATCAGGTGGGGCCTCCTGGCCAACCTCCTGTGTGCCCTCCCCCTGGCCAGCCCAGCCCAATTGGCCCTGATCAGGGCAGGCCAGCCA
>NW_006305009.1:0-210 GCF_000327345.1 Myotis davidii | reverse complement strand
ACAGACTCAGGGCAGTGATCTTGGGGGTCAGGGAAGATGTGGCACTGACTTCCCCATCTGTGCGCCTTAAATATATGACTTGATCTAATTGGGATAGAACTTTGGGGGCATGGTGGAGGCAGTTGGTGTCAGATGGATGTGTATTAGTGACGACTGAAGAAGTTGTACCTATGCCCCTTCTGAGTCAAAAGCCAAAAGTGGATTTCCTTC
>NW_006305008.1:0-210 GCF_000327345.1 Myotis davidii | reverse complement strand
ATTCATATTACTCTCAAAGTTTGTGTGTATATGAATAGTTTCAGATATAACATACATGAAGCCAACTAGATGACTATTGAAGAGTTTGTTTGTTTTTGAAATTTAGATTAAAGAAATTTAACTCTTTACATTTTAGCTTTATACAAATAATTTACATAAACATTTATATGAATAATCACTTGCATTTGTCCTCATTTTATTAACTAGTTT
>NW_006305007.1:0-210 GCF_000327345.1 Myotis davidii | reverse complement strand
GTACTCCAAATAAGGAAACAAAAGAATAAAGATGGAAATCAATGAAATTGAAAAGAGGAAAAAGTAGAATTAATGAAATCACGTAGTTATTAGAGAAGATCAGTCAAATGTTTTAACATATAACCATGCTGACAAAAAGAAAAAAAGTACAAATTAATATTAAGAATGAAAAAGAAGACATCACTAAACATATCCAACAGGTATTTAAAG
>NW_006305006.1:0-210 GCF_000327345.1 Myotis davidii | reverse complement strand
GTAATAAAAGATCAATTAATTCATTGATTTTGACATTAAGTCTCTTAGAGGCAACATGGCACAAAGGAATGGCCAGGGCTTTGGAGCCATAAAGACTTGGTTTTGAATCTGGTTTCTTTCCCTCTATTAAGTCATTTAGCTCTGCCAAGTTTCTTTGACTGTTGCTTCTCATATATGAGGTGATAATATTATACATGTGTGACAGCTCTT
>NW_006305005.1:0-210 GCF_000327345.1 Myotis davidii | reverse complement strand
TAACTCCATACCACCACCCATCAAAATTCTGCGAAGAACCTACAAACCTCAGGGATGTGTTTGCAATGCTCCCAAGTGTCATCGGGCAGGAAACAGGAAACAGTTAAATCATCCACCCTCCCCCACCAAGGTCACCTTGAATGTCTGTGGAAGAGCTGGGCATGGAGCCCGGGCCTCTGGCTCCTCTTTCTGAGTTTCAGGAAGCAAACT
>NW_006305004.1:0-210 GCF_000327345.1 Myotis davidii | reverse complement strand
AACCAACTGAGCCACACTGGCCAGGGCAAGAATTATAGCTTCTTAATTAACGGATCCTTTTATAATTTTATGAAATGTCTTTATCTGTAGCACTTATTTTCCCTTAAAATTTAATATATTTTGGTATTATTGTAGCCTTTCCAGTTGTTCCCCACACTAGTGTTTGTCTATGGGCTGTGCATATATGCATATAAGTTCTTTGTTTAATCT
>NW_006305003.1:0-210 GCF_000327345.1 Myotis davidii | reverse complement strand
CACAGACCCCTTTCTGAGGCGTGCAGCCTGCCCGGGGCTGGGGGACACGGGGAGGAGTATTGCAGCCCTGTGTCCGGCTGGGAGGGCGTTGGCAGTTCCAGCCTCCTGGCTGCAATAATGAACATCTCTGGGCAAAACTACTCTTCCCTCCCCTGTGACCAGCGGAGGGTTCCCCGTGGGAGGGAGACAGGGAACCGGCCCTGGAAATGT
>NW_006305002.1:0-210 GCF_000327345.1 Myotis davidii | reverse complement strand
ACAGGAAGATTATTTACTGTTTTCATTCAGCACCCTTTGCTTTGTTTATCTGATAAGGATGTATCTCTTTAGTAACTGGAAACATAACTGTAGTTGATATTTTGCTTGTCTCTTGAAAGTGGTCCAAGTGATAGTTGAAAAGATGTACAAAAATGTGAATGCAAGAAACTATTCAAAGTGTTTGTATGATTTAGAAGCTTTCATATGTTA
>NW_006305001.1:0-210 GCF_000327345.1 Myotis davidii | reverse complement strand
AGGCCCTGGGCCTGTGGCGGCAGCCAGGACGCAGGGCGGGCGGGCCAGGGGCTTAGCCAAGCCTCCAGCCCTGCACACACAGGCCAGCAGGCCCCCCTCTTTGCTCTTCGCTTTCCACACAAGCTTTCACTCACTGCTCCTGCCCAGGGCCAGCTGGCTTCGCTCCATAGCTTGGCACCTGCATATGAAAATTAACTGCCATCTTTGTTG
>NW_006305000.1:0-210 GCF_000327345.1 Myotis davidii | reverse complement strand
GACTCAGCAATTACAGGGCTGCCACCAGCAGGGCCCTCTTGACCCAACCAGCTCTACTGCCCACGTTCATTCTGATGGGCTGGTGCCCACGCCCAAACAGCTCTTCAATACTTGACCATCGCCCCTAACCAAGTCCGCTTCTAGAATCTGTACAAACTGGGAAGTCTTTTTAGGGTTTTGAGTCCCAAATACCTCTTCTTCGTAGTCCTC
>NW_006304999.1:0-210 GCF_000327345.1 Myotis davidii | reverse complement strand
ATGTATAGACTTTGATATATTTGCAGCTTCACATATATTGCACATTACACACCAACATGTGAATAGACACCATTTCACAAATACTTCTTAGAATTTTCGGGTACCCAGAAATATGTTTCATTCGTGCCGATCACAATTGTGACACAAGTGAGAACATGCAATAGATATGATATGAAGGCGTTCCATCTATGCTCAAGAAATCCTTCATAT
>NW_006304998.1:0-210 GCF_000327345.1 Myotis davidii | reverse complement strand
TGGTTGGATCACTATTTTTTATTGCAACATATACATATATACAGTATACAAGAGTCAGGGTTCCTTCAAGTGCTCTGGAGACCATTAGCTTTATATTTTTGCCATGAGTAAGATTTACATGCTTAGCTTTTTAAAAAACGGATCTTTGAGAGAAAGGGAGAGAAATGAGAATTGCTCATAGGCTGCATCCTGAATGCCCCCTACTGGGGA
>NW_006304997.1:0-210 GCF_000327345.1 Myotis davidii | reverse complement strand
GTGAGTTGGGGGAGCCACCATGAAGCTATCCCAGGCTGCATCTGGTCAGGTTGCTGGACCGTCTGGGCTGAGGGAGGGGTGAGCCCTCGGCCTGGGAGCCTCGGGGGGGTTGGCCTGGTGCCGTCCCGGCCTCTGGCTGGTGTTGTCACTCTGGGGCAGGTGTAACAAGCTGTGCCGTGGAAATGACACAGAGAAGACATTTGACAAAAC
>NW_006304996.1:0-210 GCF_000327345.1 Myotis davidii | reverse complement strand
TGGGCCCTCCAAGATGTTGGTGTGTAAGCCCTGCTCCCTGCCCAGCCCCGAGCTGCCTCGAGCTGCCCCGAGGACTTACCCAGAGCCTGCTTGACCCTGATGGGTTCGGTGGCCGCTGAGCTCTCTCCTACTCCAGCCTCACTCACTGATCTGACACAAAATTCATATTCTTTCCCGGTCTTTAGCCCGGGAACCGTGAACCTGGGAGAG
>NW_006304995.1:0-210 GCF_000327345.1 Myotis davidii | reverse complement strand
CGGTGCGGGCAGGGCAGGCGGAACAGGAGGCCAGGCCTGTGTCCTGCCCATGCCCAGGCCTCAGAGCCGAGACATGTGGGCACCTGGGCACCTGCTAGGGACACACCAAGCTGCAGGGCCCCCGAGCCTCTGATGGGGAAGGAGCCAGGGACAGGGGCTCCCCAGGCGCAGCAGTGAGGGACCCAGGCAGTGGGGGGAGTCTGATGGGGC
>NW_006304994.1:0-210 GCF_000327345.1 Myotis davidii | reverse complement strand
CACAGAAGCCTTGAGTGCCTGTCAAAGAAAATTAAGTTCAGAAAGGGACTCCAATAACGGTAGATTAATCTAGCTACAATAATAAAACTGATTAGACTAGAAATTGACTGGCAGCAAAGAGACCAATTAGGGAACTACAGGAATAGTTCAGGCAAAAGTTCAAGTTCACCTGAACTGGGGAAGGGCAGTGTGAATGAAAAGGGGGTAAAA
>NW_006304993.1:0-210 GCF_000327345.1 Myotis davidii | reverse complement strand
CCTTTGTGCACTGCTCGTGGGGATGTCATCTGATGCCACAACCCTTATTTTTTAAAATGAGCTCAATAATGCTAGACATAGTACTCTGGGGGTTGAAGGGGAATGCATCAAAATAAAGGAGTCTTTCATGAGGTTAGACCAAAAGCCAAGTATGAAAACTAGTAAAAGGTTTTGCACCATCTAGACTAATAAAAGGGTAATATGCTAATT
>NW_006304992.1:0-210 GCF_000327345.1 Myotis davidii | reverse complement strand
GTCAGCGCACATCATAGCAAGCAATTGGTCTCCTGGTCAAACTCCTGCGGGGGCAATTTGCATATAAGGCTTTAATATATATATAGATATTCCACTCTTCATTCTCACATCTAATTTATGAAGCAGGTTTTGAAGATTTACAGGGTGTACAAGATATCCTGACAATGCCAGGGTTAAACAATACCTTGTCACTCTCATAAAATCTCCCCA
>NW_006304991.1:0-210 GCF_000327345.1 Myotis davidii | reverse complement strand
GTTTTGAGATAAAACGAAAAAAAATTACTTCTGGAGTATTTCTAAGGACAGGAGCAGATCCATGTGTCGGCATGCAGGTAAACCGGATTAAACTGGAGTTGAAGAAAATATAGAAGTGGCGCGAATATGTCCTTCCACCTTTCGGGGAAAACAACGATTGCTATCCATAAGGTGGCAACAACGTCCCGCCGAATTCTCTATAAACGAGTG
>NW_006304990.1:0-210 GCF_000327345.1 Myotis davidii | reverse complement strand
AAGGGTTAATATCCAAAATACATAAGGAACTCAATACAAATTAACAAAGACAAACAATCCAATTGAAAAATGGGTAAATAATCTAAATAGACACTTCTCCAAAGTAGCCATTCAGATGACCAAAACACATGCAAAAAATGCTCAATCACTGATCATCAGAGAGATACAAATCAAAACGATAATGAGGTATCACCTCACATCTGTCAGAAT
>NW_006304989.1:0-210 GCF_000327345.1 Myotis davidii | reverse complement strand
ATATATCCTTAAAAATGGGTAAACCACCAATGACAAGCAATTATTAGCAATTTTAGTTCTTGGGGCTTTCAAAATAAGTTTACAAGTTTGGTTTGTCATAATTAAAACACATATAATAGGTTCTAGAAATTGTAGTAAACTATATGGCTTTTAATATTTTGCCAACAGTATCTAAGCCAACATAGTATTATTGTCAGAGTAAAAATATAT
>NW_006304988.1:0-210 GCF_000327345.1 Myotis davidii | reverse complement strand
TCTCTTCATTATCTTTGTAATTCACTCACTTTCTCTAATGATGGATCACATCTAATTCCAGTAGTGTGTATATGTATATGTGTGTGTGTGCATGTAAATGGCTGAAAATCTTCTGAAAGTATTGAGAAATGGCAAAACATAAGTTGAAGAAACTCGGAGAACACAAGAAGAGGAAAACAACTAGGCACAACTATTTAAAGCTGAAAAAAA
>NW_006304987.1:0-210 GCF_000327345.1 Myotis davidii | reverse complement strand
AGGGTGAGGGGCAGCCATATTTGCTGGTGTGGCCCGAGCTGTCAACAACAAAAAGTGCACAGGAGCTCGGCGGGCGCAGGCCCGTGGAAATGTTTTGCAAACTGAACTTGACCGCACATGCCCGCTGCCGCCCTCAATGCCTCTGGGAGCGTCCACCCGCCTTCCACGGGCATGGCGACATCCTCCCAGTACTGCCAGCTGCAGAGTGAC
>NW_006304986.1:0-210 GCF_000327345.1 Myotis davidii | reverse complement strand
AGTATGATGACAAATATGTATGTAGATAGGCACCTCTGTTTGCCAAGGTTAGGAATGCAATTTTGAGTTAATTTTTGTACATGGGGTAAGATCATCCCTTCGTACATGGACATGCAGTTTTCCCAACATGTGTGGTGCTGAGACTGCCCTTTCCCCACTGAGTGGTCTGGCGCCTTATCAAAGATCATCTGACCACATAAGCAAGGCTTT
>NW_006304985.1:0-210 GCF_000327345.1 Myotis davidii | reverse complement strand
CCAGAACTCCTCTGTTTCTTCTTTCAACCAAAGCAAATACCCCAAATCTGACCACTTCTCACACATCCCATTGCTCCATCCCATTTCGGGCCTGGACAACCTCACACAGCTTTCTAACTAGTCTCCCTGACTCAAACCAGTCCAATTCCAACCCTCCCCCGCCCCCCGCCCTGACATAGCAACGTAAGCCATCCTTATAGAACAGGGTTT
>NW_006304984.1:0-210 GCF_000327345.1 Myotis davidii | reverse complement strand
ACCTGGGAGAGGGGACCACCATGGTCAGGTGACGGGTTCTCTCCCTGCCTTCTCGGGCGTAAGGTTTCGCTGCCTTCATTTTGCAGAGCAAACACCTGTGTTAGACCGTGAGGACTGCCATAGCACAGCCCCGCCGACTCGATGGTTTAAACAACAAAAATTCATTTCCTTACAGTCCAGGAGGCCGGAAGTCCAAGATCAAGGAGTCAG
>NW_006304983.1:0-210 GCF_000327345.1 Myotis davidii | reverse complement strand
AGGACTTCAACAGACTCCTGGGTACACTCACAGAGCACTGTGACATTCCCAAAGTCAGCTGGACGAAGTAGCCTTCCCACCCAGAGTATGGGTGGCACCGAGGGGAACAGCAGGCCAGGTTGGGGTTATGTGTGGTGCCTGTGGTATTTTCTAGAAACACTCTACACACACCCTGCGTCTTCTGCTGAGACAGTGCTTTTCAAAGCAGTG
>NW_006304982.1:0-210 GCF_000327345.1 Myotis davidii | reverse complement strand
CCTGCCAAGCTCGGCACCCGCTGGGCTCCCAAAACGTCACTCTCAGCCTTTCCTTGGTCTGTGAGTGGGGAGTGGACTGAGACCGGAGTGGGAGTGGGGTTGGAGCAGGGGGTGGGACTCACCTGGGAGTAGGTCACCTGGGTTCCTGGAGATGTTAGAAGCACCGTTGGCCCTTCTCCTCGCCCCCCCACAGACCCCCCGCAGCTGCTG
>NW_006304981.1:0-210 GCF_000327345.1 Myotis davidii | reverse complement strand
CTGCAGGAGTGTCCAAAGCAATCTGAGGGCCAGCGAGTGATGAAGTCCACTATGTGTAGTTACGAGTTATTCACTTTTCATCCTACCAAGACTCTGCTTAGTTATGTTGCATTCTCTTATTGTTCTCCTGTTATTTATGGCTTTACTTCAGTTTATTCCTCCATGGATGTTTTAAAAAGTTAGACATACAATTAAATGTTTTACATTTTA
>NW_006304980.1:0-210 GCF_000327345.1 Myotis davidii | reverse complement strand
GTATTCTTCATTTCAGAGTGGTTATTTTATGTGGTTTCTTTGTCCTTTTTTTATACTTGCTATCTCTTTGTTGAAGTTATTACTATGTTCCTTGAGCATCTTTGTAACCATGTTCTTGAACTCTGTATCTTATGCATATTTTCCCTCCATTTCCTTTAGTTCTTTTTTCTTGGAATTTCTTCTGTTCTTTCATTTGGGGCATGTTTGACT
>NW_006304979.1:0-210 GCF_000327345.1 Myotis davidii | reverse complement strand
TCACGAGCTGCAGTTTGCTGACCACGGGTCTAGTCCAAATGTAAATAGTGTTGAAGTTAAGAAATCTTGATCTAGATTCTATAGTCAATTGCTAGTTCCATGATGTCATGAATATTGTGTTTTTGCACACCAACTTAAATATTTCTAGTTCTTCCTTCCTTCCTGTCACTTCACTGCCTATTGAGGCTAGACATGGCCATCTGACTTTCA
>NW_006304978.1:0-210 GCF_000327345.1 Myotis davidii | reverse complement strand
CCCACACTTAGCTAGAGGGGAGAGGGACAAGCGAAGAACAAGTCTAAAGTTCGAAAATCTTGAAAGCAGGGAAGCTACAGGTAGTTGCTATATGGAGAAAGCCTGCATTAGATATACCCCAATTGAACACAACGAAGTGTGACCAATTCCTCTGAAGGTTCTTAAGAGTCTCTCAATTTCTAAAACAATTCTTTTGTGTGCTCGTAAAGT
>NW_006304977.1:0-210 GCF_000327345.1 Myotis davidii | reverse complement strand
GGCTGGCAATCTACAGTCCACAGGTCAAATCTGTTGGCTGCCTGCATTTGTGAAGAAGGTTGTTTTGCTGGGACACAGCCACACCTACTTCTTTGCATATTGCCCCTGGCTGTTTCAACACTATAGTTCTCTTTTGGAAGGAGATTGGTATCCCTTGTTGTTTGAAGAAGGGACTACAATCAATCAGATCCTTTGAGATTTGAGGATTTA
>NW_006304976.1:0-210 GCF_000327345.1 Myotis davidii | reverse complement strand
GGCACTATGAAAAGAATGACATGATAAAATTTCTCATTTATGTAATATTACATTTCCACAAATGATTTCCCTATCTTCAAAGGAACCCTCTTTTATCCAAACACACACACAGAACTAATCTTTAGAAAATAAGACTGTAATTATTTTGGTAAGAAAGGATTTCAAATCAACATTATAGAACACAACAAGTCAAGCCCTAAAGTAAAACTT
>NW_006304975.1:0-210 GCF_000327345.1 Myotis davidii | reverse complement strand
ATACTGTGGGCTGCAGAGATTAATAAAAACAGGCATTTCTAAACTTGATTCAGGCAAGAGTGTGATTGTCACTTAAGAAAAATCAAATGTTCTTGAATTCAAATAATCAAATTGGTGAATGAAAATTCTACTAAAAAGAAATTTAGGAAATGTTTAATAGCACAGATCTTCAATGAGCTAGACCAGTGGTCGGCAAACACATTAGTCAAC
>NW_006304974.1:0-210 GCF_000327345.1 Myotis davidii | reverse complement strand
ATTTTAGAATAGAAGCACTTTAGTTTAATCTGAAACACAAACCCACTAAACTTTACATTTTAAAATTTGTCAGCCAGCAGGTGAAACCAGCATCTGCCTGGAGTGAACCTCGGGATCTGTGTGAGCCATGGGGTGGGTATCAGGAGTGAGGGTGACACTCAAGGATGGAGTGAGGATCAGGAACAACTATGGCAACTATTTTTCTTTATT
>NW_006304973.1:0-212 GCF_000327345.1 Myotis davidii | reverse complement strand
ACCTCCGCTGCCTCCCCCCTGCTGCTTCTCCCCGCGCGCCCGGCCGCTGCTGCCGCCTCTACTAGCAAAAGCGGATGCTTCCTACGAGCCGCGCCAGCCCCGACTCGAGTCACGGGGTGTTTTGCGTTCACTTTAAGAAGCATTTAGTGAGCGAGGCGGGCCGTGAGTCGCGGCTCGGGGTGGGGAAGGGGCTTCATCGGAAATCCCCGCAG
>NW_006304972.1:0-210 GCF_000327345.1 Myotis davidii | reverse complement strand
TGAGAGCACCGGTTGCACAGATTCTGAGCAAACAGAGGCCACGAGAGCAGGCAGAGTGGAGAAATGAGCTGAGATGGGCCTCGAGTCTCAGAAGAAGAACCATGGTGTCCTGGGGCCCCTCCAAGTGCTCAGTGCCCTTCTCAGCTCCATCTGCATGTAGATAGAAGGCTGCTGCAGGGGGATGCTGTGGAGGGAGGGGGCGGGGGAGCA
>NW_006304971.1:0-210 GCF_000327345.1 Myotis davidii | reverse complement strand
AATAAATAAATAAATAAATAAATAAATATCCAACATTTCCTTTAAAAAGGGAAACACTACTACTAGCACTAATAATTGAATTCAGCAAGGTCATATGATACAAGATCAACACACAAAAATAATTATATTTTTATACAATAACTGGAAATCTAAATACAAAATAATACCATTTAGTCATAACTGGTTTGGCTCAGAGGATAGAGCATCGGC
>NW_006304970.1:0-210 GCF_000327345.1 Myotis davidii | reverse complement strand
CAGAGAACAAACTGATGGTTGCCAGATGTGAGGGAGTTTGGGGGGCTGGGTGGAAAGATGAGGGATTCAGAAATACAAATTGGCAGTTACAAAGTAGTCATGGGCATGTGAAGTACAGCGTAGAAGATATGGTCAGTAAAATTGTAATGACTATGTATGGTGTCAGGTGAGTATAGATTACTGGGGGGATCACCTTGTAAGTCATATAAA
>NW_006304969.1:0-210 GCF_000327345.1 Myotis davidii | reverse complement strand
ATGACTCTCATCCAAATCTGAACTCTATTAGTTTGAGATCTTACTGAATTTTCAGTACTATAAATATTCTTCATCCCTTCTGTCGTATAGTAAGCATGCCTTCTAAGTCCTATTGAAAGTTGTTCATTAAAAAAATGGCATGCTGTACCAAAAGATGGAATCAACCCAAATGTCCATCGATGGGTGAATGGATAAACAAAATGTGGTATA
>NW_006304968.1:0-210 GCF_000327345.1 Myotis davidii | reverse complement strand
TTTTTTGCACAAATTATCATTTGACTTTGGTCAATGGCAGCATTAGACAACATTTGAAGTCACGAAGATCAATTTTCTTATGAATAAAACAAATCCTTCAAGGATTCTTAAAGGAAGAAAATACCCAAACTTCTCATGGTTATTTTGGGCAATAATATTGCTATGAACTTTTACTTTTGGTCTTCTACTTGTTCTAAATGTTGAAAAAAA
>NW_006304967.1:0-210 GCF_000327345.1 Myotis davidii | reverse complement strand
TCCTTCTGGAAAACCTGTGTGCTTGGCTCCTGTACTCGCTGCCATCAGGACTTTAGTTCTTGGACTGTTTCTATTCTTTCTGCCTTTCCTCTTCCAACCCCCAAGAAGTAGCTGGTCCCTGAAGGACTGCTCTTTGCCCTCCTCTAGTCACACTTCTCCTTGGCTATTTCAGCCATGGTTAAGGTTTCAGGTCCGTGTATTCATGTGCAT
>NW_006304966.1:0-210 GCF_000327345.1 Myotis davidii | reverse complement strand
ATCAGAGCTGTGAAGTTCAACGTAAGGTATTCCCTATAGCAATACCGGATGGCGGTGTCAACACCAGGTTATCTACTTGGTATTAGCTGAATTTGGCATGTTTTTGTAGAATTGGAACCGGTAGTTCTATTTTGACTCATGCACACCTTTCAAGCCAAATAGTGGCGTCACGTGCATCCCCAAACCCTTTTATTTCAAGAATATACTATG
>NW_006304965.1:0-210 GCF_000327345.1 Myotis davidii | reverse complement strand
TGGTGGTAAAAGTTGGTTGAATTGAAAAGGAACAAAGAGTAGAGGGTGAGAGATATTCTGAGGAAAAGGTTGACAGAATTTGCTGAAGAGAAGAAGGAGACATAGTACTGAAGAGTCCGGAGCTGTGCTGTCCGGGTGTGGCTGCCCCTGCCACCTGTGGCTGTTAGCACTGGAAACCTGGCTAGTGCGGCTGAGCACATGAAACTGTAA
>NW_006304964.1:0-210 GCF_000327345.1 Myotis davidii | reverse complement strand
CCTCAGGCACTGCAGCCACTTCCCCTCCCTAGATCCTCCACAAAGAACAAAGGATATCGCCAGCAGCGCTGTCTAGTGCTGCTACTGCTTTACAGCGCCAGCGGTTACTTCTCTCCCTGTGCTTCCTCCAGGTCACCAGCCCCGCTTCAGATGAAGTGTGTGCACTGCACATGGAAAGAGATGTGAGTAGATAGCACACAGGCAATTAAT
>NW_006304963.1:0-210 GCF_000327345.1 Myotis davidii | reverse complement strand
GCCAAGACATGGAGACCACAAAAGTATCCTTCAATGGATGATTGGCTAAAGAAGATATGAGATATATAATGGAATACTACTCAACCATAAGGAAAGTTGAAATACTGCAGTTTGTGACAACATGGATAGATCTTGGGATATTGTGCTAAGTGAAAAAAAAAAGTCAGATGGAAAAAGTGAGGAATCATATGATTTCACTCATATATGGAT
>NW_006304962.1:0-210 GCF_000327345.1 Myotis davidii | reverse complement strand
ATTATAGCAGATAGTTAAACCAAAGAGAAAAAAACTTTCACAGGGCCAAGAAATACTCTTACTTGCTTAAGTTCCCACACTCCCTGGGCCTGAGGGCCAAGGGAACACCCCATTCAATCTCGAGTTTCAGAAGCCTAAGGACCTCCATCCTTAAGCCAATGCAACCCCAACTCCCAACCTGAGAGCAATCTCTGGGAAAGAGAGTGAGGG
>NW_006304961.1:0-210 GCF_000327345.1 Myotis davidii | reverse complement strand
GGGGTCCCAGGTTTGTGTAATAAAACTTGATACTTTGGACGAAGGGCTCTCCGTCTCGTCGGTTGTGTGTGTTGCGGGTTACGCTGGGGCCGGCCTCCTAACCCAGGAGTCTGCGGTCTTTTTTCGTTTAAGACTTTTTATTGGTTTTTATTTTTTTTTTAATATATTTTTATTGATATAGGGGAAGGGAGAGGGAGAGAGAGAGAGAAA
>NW_006304960.1:0-210 GCF_000327345.1 Myotis davidii | reverse complement strand
CTGATAAGGGGTTAATTTCCAAAATATAAAAAGCCCTCATACATCTCAACAAAAAGAAACAAGCAATCCAATTAAAAAATGGGCAAAAGGCCTGAAAAGACACTTCTCACAAGAGGGCAATAGACTTACGAAAAAGTCTATAATCATCTGAGAGATGTAATTTAAATTCACAGTGATGTATAACCTCACACCTGTCAGAATGGCTATCAT
>NW_006304959.1:0-210 GCF_000327345.1 Myotis davidii | reverse complement strand
CCCTGACCGGGAATGGAACCCACACCCTCTCTGATGTACTGGACGACACTCCAACCACTGACCACCCTGGCCAGGGCAGGGTTTCTTTTTTGTAACGAGTCTCAGCTCAAATTTGTAGCGGAGCCTGCATCAAGGTTTGCAGAGGTGAGCTTCTCCCACAGGTGAGTCTGTATCAGGTGTGTGTTGTGCGTAACACACCACCCAAAGCTG
>NW_006304958.1:0-210 GCF_000327345.1 Myotis davidii | reverse complement strand
ATATGCTTCCAATAAACTTCCACATTTTTATTAGAGAAATCTGTTAGCCCACAAATTTTATTCTTCAACTCCATTGGACAAGGACCCACAGAAGAAGAATCTGCACCTAGAATCCCACATTGCACATTTATACATAAAACTAGTAGTTAATAAAAATAAAATGCTTATAATTTACTGGAGGCTCAATGCACGAAATTCATGCAAAAGGCT
>NW_006304957.1:0-210 GCF_000327345.1 Myotis davidii | reverse complement strand
CCCCAGCCCAGACCTTGCTAGGATTAGTCACAATCCATAGTGCACTCTGGGAAGAAATCAAACACTGTGGGGTAAGGACTTAGCAGCTAGAGTAACTGCTGGCAGAGATCCTGATTCCCGGGAATCGGGGTCTGATGCAGGTACGAATCTGGCTGTGGGGATTGGATGCCAAAGGCGAACTCCTATGATATGGGGCTGAGAGAGAAGAGG
>NW_006304956.1:0-210 GCF_000327345.1 Myotis davidii | reverse complement strand
AACGCTCAACCACTGAGCAACACCAGCCAGGCAGCTCTTCTTTCTTAAAACTAGGCTGGTGAGACACAGTTTTCTCTACTCTAGCTTGCTCACTAGCTGCTTTTTTCTATCTCCCTGGCTTCCCCTTATTTCAATATTGGAGGATTCCAGGCTCAGTCCTCAGATCTCTGGATGCCTTTGTCTTCACTCATTACCTGAGTGAGCTCATCC
>NW_006304955.1:0-210 GCF_000327345.1 Myotis davidii | reverse complement strand
CCCCGCCCCCGCCCCTGGGGACCGCAGGCCCCGCGGGTCCCAGCCTGGGCGGCGCGCAGCTCAGCTCGGGGCTGACAAGTCATCGGACGCTCTAATATACTCACTTTACAGAGGGGAACCCCGAGGCTCCGTATGGGACAGGTACCGGGATGGGTTAGGGGGGCGCTCACATGGGGTTCGAGAGAGAGGGCAGAAATTGCATTCGCCACA
>NW_006304954.1:0-210 GCF_000327345.1 Myotis davidii | reverse complement strand
AAACAAACAAACAAGAAAATAAATAAATAATAACCCCCCAAGGCCAAACTCTATGCCAGTACAGGCCACACACCTCCAAGTTCAGTTTACTGGACTGTCCGGAAAGTAGAGCTCTCCTGTCCGTCTGCCTGTCCGTCTGTCTGTCTGTCTGATCTTTTCAAAGAGGATGGACTTGCTTGACCCAGGACTGGACCCGTCAAATTCACATCT
>NW_006304953.1:0-210 GCF_000327345.1 Myotis davidii | reverse complement strand
ACCCCAGTTTCTCCTTTGTGTTCATTCCTTGGAGCCTTCCCGTTCGTAGGAGGTGCTTCGTTGGAAATCCAAGCAGGGAGGAGTGTGTAGTGGAGAGCCATCTTGAATTTCCCTAACCCTTTCACGAACAGTCACAGAAGAGAGCTCACAAGTTCCCTGGCTCGTTCTTTTGTGTGTGTCTTTGCTGCAGCTTCTGTGATGTCTTTGCTT
>NW_006304952.1:0-210 GCF_000327345.1 Myotis davidii | reverse complement strand
CTATAAATGTTTGTTTCTTTGGTAAGTAGCAGTATTTTGTGGGCATAGAGTAGGACTGATGAATGGTGAGTGGTTTCTCCATCAGTCTACTAGGTAGAATGGTACTCTGCTGCTTTATTCAGCACCATCACCAGCGCCTGGGATACCTGGCACATAGAAGCCACTCATTAAATATCTGCGCGAAGAATGCATGAGATGCCAACTTTGTAA
>NW_006304951.1:0-210 GCF_000327345.1 Myotis davidii | reverse complement strand
CTATGGAGGAGAGCATAAATATAAGTGATAGACTTTTGTAAAGTTAGAATATTTGTACCATCCTCTTTTTCTTTTGAAAAAATAAAAACTCATAAAACTTGAACAAATTAGGAAGCATAATAAATGCTGGGGGGAAAATCAATATTTTTGTTATTTTCTATTGTGTAAATCCATTCTTTGTATTTTTGTGTGTGTTTTTTTTCTTCAGGA
>NW_006304950.1:0-210 GCF_000327345.1 Myotis davidii | reverse complement strand
CTATGTACCAGAATGAAGAAAATGTTCTAGTATACAGAAAGGTCTACATTTTATTGGATATATTGATGAGAACTGAATGGCTTCAATAAGAATAACTGTTTTATAATACTATACTTTAAATTATGCAGATTAAGTAGTTCATGGTATTGAAAAATATAAAAGAATGATGATCAAAAATAAAATAAAAGTTCAAAATACAGGAAAGAGAGT
>NW_006304949.1:0-210 GCF_000327345.1 Myotis davidii | reverse complement strand
GATATTATCATGTAGTAATATGTCATGAACACTGGCCAGATTTCCAATTTTGTGAATGTCACTAGAAATCAACTATTTATGGAGACATTTTGTTTCGCTCTTCACAGAAATAAAGGTTTTTTCAGGTAGGTGAAGTGTTCCTCACTTCATGTACATGAAAACATTTGAGGAGCTTTTCTGAACTTCCCCATTGGCAGTTCCCCATTGGTG
>NW_006304948.1:0-210 GCF_000327345.1 Myotis davidii | reverse complement strand
TCAAGGGCACATACCTGGATTGCAGATTTGATCTTCTGGCCCCCGTCAGAGCACGTGCAGGAGGCAACCAAGTAATGTGTCTCTCTCAAATCGATGTTTCTCTCTTGCTTGCTCACTCTCTCTCTTCCCCTCTCTCCTTTCCACTCTCTCTAGAAATCAATGAACAATATCCTCAATTGAGGATTAACAACAACAACAACAAAAGAAATG
>NW_006304947.1:0-210 GCF_000327345.1 Myotis davidii | reverse complement strand
GATGTCAGATATGGTATCCTTCATTTCTGACTGGTTCTTATTCAGGGCTTCTATGCCCTTTTTTCATACAGCTGTAGTTCCCTCTAAGTTCTTTATTGTTCTCATTGAGTTCCTCATGGTTCTCACTAAGTTATTTGAGTGCCCTTTTTACCATTACTTTGAACTCTATGTCTGATAAATTGTTTGCCTTCATTTCATTTGTCTTTTTTT
>NW_006304946.1:0-210 GCF_000327345.1 Myotis davidii | reverse complement strand
CTGCAGCACTGGGGCCTCAGGTAAGGCCAGGAGCGAGGATGGCTTTACAGAGGTGAGGCTGAGGGGCCATTGGCATGGGCCTGGCCTTGGCTTCAAACCTGGTTTTGAATTGGGGTGACCGGGGTGCTCTGGGCAGGCCTCTTGCTGCTGACTGCCATGCCTTCTTCTGCAGATGGATCCAACGAGGCCTCCAGGGCAAAGGACACTGGG
>NW_006304945.1:0-210 GCF_000327345.1 Myotis davidii | reverse complement strand
AGGCAGTAAATCTCAGACATTTCTCTTAGCAATGTTTTTTTTTCTCAAGTATCTCCTCGGGCAAGGGAAACAACAACAAAAAATAAACAAATGTGCTTACATCAAACTAAAAAGTTTTTGTGCACCAAGGGAAACCATCAACAAAACAAAAAGACAGCCTATTAAATGGAGAAGAAGATATTTGCCAATGATACATCTGAAAAGGGGTTA
>NW_006304944.1:0-210 GCF_000327345.1 Myotis davidii | reverse complement strand
CTGCAGCACTGGGGCCTCAGGTAAGGCCAGGAGGGAGGATGGCTTTACAGAGGTGGGGCTGAGGGGCCACTGGCGTGGGCCTGGCCCTGGCTTCAAACCTGGTTTTGAGTTGGGGTGACCAGGGGGCTCTGGGCAGGCCTCTTGCTGCTGACCGCCATGCCTTCTTCTGCAGATGGGTCCAACGAGGCCTCCAGGGCAAAGGACACTGGG
>NW_006304943.1:0-210 GCF_000327345.1 Myotis davidii | reverse complement strand
TTTTAAAGATGGCTCCCACATTCTAGTCCATCTTAATTGTTCTCTTTATAATGAGGTATCGATACATTGCCCTCTGAGAGGTAGGGTTTATATCAGTAAATCCCCTTTGAATCTGGTAGAGCTAGGACCACCCTATGTAACTTTCGGTGCTGGGTTATAAAAGATCAGGTAGCTTCCACCTGGGACTTGTGGGCGCCTTGCTTTGGGAAC
>NW_006304942.1:0-210 GCF_000327345.1 Myotis davidii | reverse complement strand
GAAAGAGAAAAATAAGTCAGTTCTCAAAAAGAGTTAATTTCTGAGCCAAATTTGTTGTTTAAAAGTTTGTTTCCTTCAATCCAGAAATTACTTTTCTAGGAATCTAACCCTTACAGGTACTGACACGTATGCACAAAGACATACATGTGTACAAAGTGCCGACTAGCTGTTAACAGCCAAATACAAATGAAAGCAAGCTAAATTACCATC
>NW_006304941.1:0-210 GCF_000327345.1 Myotis davidii | reverse complement strand
GGGCCTCTAGTAACACATATTGAACTTCTCTTTTTTCTCTGTTGACATTCATGGTTTTCTCAGTCCAATAAGTGCTAAACTGGTTTTCCACTATGACTCCATGACTTGCAAGTATGACACAGTCCCATGGTCATACCAATAATTTTACAAAATCAAAACTGTTTTTTGTGATGTCAGTGTCCCACTAAGTGTGAATAGCCACGTGGTTTT
>NW_006304940.1:0-210 GCF_000327345.1 Myotis davidii | reverse complement strand
AGCTCAGGGACTCTGGGTCTGCAGGGCAGGCCTAGAGCTGTTCCCCGTGGGGCCCAGGAGGAATGCGGGGCCGCGGGGCAAGAGCATACGGCCTGGCTCAGTCCCTGCACCTCCCACCAGAGGCTCTGTCTGCGGCGAGGCAGGCACATGGCCCTCAGAGCCCAGATCACTGTGGCTGGCCGTGAGGCTCTGTGCCCTTAAACATGCCAC
>NW_006304939.1:0-210 GCF_000327345.1 Myotis davidii | reverse complement strand
AAATTTCGTGCACCAGGCCTCTAGTTTTATAATATTGTGTGAGTACATTGCTAGGATCTATCCCAGCTCCCTGAAAGTTTCCACTGCAAGGAAGGAGTCATAAAACTTAAGATTTTTTTAACAACAATAAACCCAGCTGTTATTATCATAAAGATTTTAATAAATATCCCAATGTTCTCTAAATATCCATAGGTTCAATAAGATGCTATA
>NW_006304938.1:0-210 GCF_000327345.1 Myotis davidii | reverse complement strand
GGCTCCGAGCAAGAGGTGTTGAGACCCGTCCAAAATCACCCGCGGGTCGCTGATGGAGCCCGCTCCACCTGGCATCTATGACACCAAATGCAGGATCTCTTCCCACCCACACCATGCAGCCCCCCGCCCTGCACTGGCCCAGATGAATGCCTCTGCCCCCTGCCCATCGGGCAGCTTCCTCAGGCCTGGGGTGGGGCTGGGATAAAGGGC
>NW_006304937.1:0-210 GCF_000327345.1 Myotis davidii | reverse complement strand
GTATATGTAGCAGAACATGTGCTTTGGAATCACACAAACTGGAGTTCAAAGCCTTTGTCTATCATTTACTAAGTTTCTGACCCTAGGGAAGTTACATAAAATTAAAGGAACTAATCCATGTCAAACTATTTGCAAGGTATCTGCCAGATAGTAAATGCTCAATGAGGTAGTTACCTAACATATATATATATATACACACACACACATATA
>NW_006304936.1:0-210 GCF_000327345.1 Myotis davidii | reverse complement strand
GGACCGGAGGGAAGGAGGGTGTGGGGGTTGCCATGTGCTGCTCAGGTGGCGCCAGGCGGACACGCACCTGCTCTGGCTTTAGCAAGGACAGCGGTTTGTTGATGATGAAGCCAACACAAGGGGCAGCAGCTAAGTGGCCAGGATGCGGGAAGTACATGAACTTCGGGGACGACTGAAGCCGTGCCTGGGACAGAGTCACATTCAGTAGAT
>NW_006304935.1:0-210 GCF_000327345.1 Myotis davidii | reverse complement strand
CTCTATCCACTGAGCCAAACTAGCTAGGGCAATGATATTGGAATTTGTCAAATGCTTTTCTTAACAGCTATTGAAAACATAATATGGCTTTCTTTATTCTATTATTATGTTGTACTACATGAATTTTCAGATATTAATCCAAGCTTGTGTGGACGAAAGGGGCCACATGCTACCTGACGCACTCAGGGGAGGCCTGCATGGCAGTCTTGC
>NW_006304934.1:0-210 GCF_000327345.1 Myotis davidii | reverse complement strand
AATTAACAAACATGCCAAATATTTCACTTTTAAATGTAGACACAGCTCCTATATCGAGTTTTACAAAAAAGCATGTTTTTCAAGATGCTTCCACAAACAGTGTTCGATGCGATGTGGTGTAAGAGCAACATTTAACATATTTCAACTTCTTTAACCTAAATATACTTACTGTTTAACTACATCCTACAATAGAACTAACTTGAGAAAAGC
>NW_006304933.1:0-210 GCF_000327345.1 Myotis davidii | reverse complement strand
TGGCCTATTTTCATGCATTTTACATCCTGATTCAATATTGTGTGTGAGGGGGGTGAGGGGGGCAGTGGAGAGAATGTTTGCTTGGAAAGTTGAGCTAATATTACCCCGAAAAAAATAAAAAAAAATAAAATGAAGGGAGTCGAATAGCCCAGAGCAACTCTGTGGCCTCCCTCCCGGTTTGCAACAATGTCTCCCTCCCTCCTGGATTGC
>NW_006304932.1:0-210 GCF_000327345.1 Myotis davidii | reverse complement strand
CCCCCCCAAAAAAAGGCGGGGACAGTCTTGCAGGGGACACACTGACTTCTAATTCATTCATTCATTGACATGACTTCTAATTCATTCATTCATTGGACCTGGATTCTGGGAGTGTCCAGAGGGTGAAGACAGCCGCGCTGGATGGAAAGGTCCGGCAGGTGTGTTTTGTGCGGCTCATATGCCATTTATTTATTTATTTATTTATTTATT
>NW_006304931.1:0-210 GCF_000327345.1 Myotis davidii | reverse complement strand
TCATGGAAAGTTCTTTTCTCTTTGAAATGCAGAAAAAACCAAAGACATTCATTCTTTACAGCTATTTACAAATGAAAATAGCTGCCCAAGTGCTTAAGTTCTAATGGGGGCTGAGAAAGAAATCTGAAGTACCTATTGACTTTTGTTCAAAATTGCTGTCTCTAAATTCTGCCATTAGTATTTCTTCACAGCACATTGAACAGGTTATAA
>NW_006304930.1:0-210 GCF_000327345.1 Myotis davidii | reverse complement strand
ACGAGCACGACACTGAAAAATGACATATCTATACCCCGCACTAGGGCTGCGGCCTTCTCAAGATCTGCGATGAAGCAGTCGTTCACGTCCTCCCTAAGGAAGATCTCGAAGCTCGCTCTCCTTTGGTCCTCTGCCTGCTACAGGTCTACGGCATGGTGGTGGATCGGTCTATTAAGAAGAGAGCCTTTTCATTTTCTCTACCAGACTCAC
>NW_006304929.1:0-210 GCF_000327345.1 Myotis davidii | reverse complement strand
AGGACTTGTCCAGACTATCTTGCCCAGTCCCACCCCACTGGCCACCACCCAGGACTGCCTGCATTAGTCCCTGCAATGGAGACAGCGCCACGAGTCAGAAGACCCGAGCGTGAGTTTTCTTTCATTTTCTCCCTCCCCCTGCCCAATCCCTCACTCTGCAGGCACCCTGTGAGCTGTAGCACTGCCCCAGGAATTCTAATTAATTTCCTT
>NW_006304928.1:0-210 GCF_000327345.1 Myotis davidii | reverse complement strand
GAAATCAATAAAAATATTTTTTTAAAAATGTGTGGGTGGACAAGCAGAAAACATGTCTCAATTAATGGCAAGATTTTGTGCCAGAAAGCACTGAGCCTGTACAAGGACTTCAGCAAGGGGCCGCTGAAACGAGTGACCACATAACGTTTATTACAGTACATTGTTATCACTGTTCTATTTTATTAGTTATTGTTAATCTCTTACTGTGCC
>NW_006304927.1:0-210 GCF_000327345.1 Myotis davidii | reverse complement strand
ATGAATAAGCAGAGCACAGAAGATTTTTAGGGCAGTGAAGCGATACTGTATGATATGATTCTATATTCTAATGGTGGGTGTGTGCTTTCATGTATTTGTCACAATCCATAGCATGTACAACACCCAGAGTGAACCTTACTGTTTAAACTAAGGACGTTGGTTGATACTGTTGCGTCAGTGCACGTCCATCCATTGTAATAAATATACTTC
>NW_006304926.1:0-210 GCF_000327345.1 Myotis davidii | reverse complement strand
ATCTCTCTCACAATCCGGGACCTCTGGCTCCTACCTGTTCATCTGCCTACCTGCCTGATTGCTCCTACTGACCCCCCTGCCAGCCAGGTCACCCCAAACTGCCCCCCACTTGCCCACTTGGTCACCCCAACTAGACCCCCTGCCAGAATCATTGTCCCAAACTGCCCCACCTCCAGAAAGTTCACCCTTTACTGCCCCCCAGCCAGCCTA
>NW_006304925.1:0-210 GCF_000327345.1 Myotis davidii | reverse complement strand
TAGATCGCTGTAAAAGGAAAAGAGAAGCTCAATAGGTTCGAGCTGAAGCAAGCAAAATACCTCATAAGGGAGTTGTTCTCGCGAATAAGAAATAACGTTCCAACGGGTGTGTGATGCTTCATGCTCTCCCAATGAAATGTTTGAAGCTCCCTTAACGGGTTCGTTATCCAGCAGAGGCCGCATCGACAAGCGGAAGTCTTGCGTGTTGTA
>NW_006304924.1:0-210 GCF_000327345.1 Myotis davidii | reverse complement strand
CCTTGAGAAGGGAGAAGTCAGAGGTTGTTAGAGTGGCCTTAGCCTTGGTGGTGGGGGTGGGGTGGGGTTGGGGAGTGGGGAGTGTTCAGCTGAAAGGATCTGGTGTTCTTGGGGCGCACACAGGTCTCCCTTGAAACCACTGCTGCCTCTGCCGGTGGATGAGCTTCTGGAGGGAGTGAGCTGCAGGGAGGCCTTCTGGGGACTCCATTA
>NW_006304923.1:0-210 GCF_000327345.1 Myotis davidii | reverse complement strand
TTGGCACAATGAGGCTATGAGCAAGATGGTGGACGTCAGGAACAGGAGGAAAGGAATGAATAACATTGCCAGATGCTGACCTATGTAATATTTTCCCAAGAATGTCCTAAGTGTCTCAGTCTTCGTGATGTTTCCAGGTAATTGCAAGATTAACTGACTCTTGATGTAATGTTTAATAGCTGAAACAATGATTGTCACACAGGAAATCAT
>NW_006304922.1:0-210 GCF_000327345.1 Myotis davidii | reverse complement strand
CTGAGGGACAACCCCCACCCCCCCAAACGAATTTCATGCACCGGGCTTCTAGTACTTATAATTAGGTTTACTTTATTATGTTAACAGTTACCTTTTGTAATTCAGTTTATTTATATATTTACTTTCTTTGACTATCATACAAAGTTTGAATATTACTGTTTTCTTTACAGATGCTTTATTTTATGGAGGTTTAGTCATTAGCTTTAAAAA
>NW_006304921.1:0-210 GCF_000327345.1 Myotis davidii | reverse complement strand
TTTTCCATTTTTCCTACTGGGAATGCCATCCCAGACGGGCATGATCTTTTCAAGTAATCTCAAAAGCTGGACAATTCTTCAAAGGCCAGGGTGCTGCCAAAGCTGGCTCCTGCTGTTTTCTCTGAATGGGCTGTAAAACTAGGAGTCGCTGTAAAACTAGCCCTTGGAAATTAGACGTCTTTCACTGAAAACATACAGGTCTGTCACAAT
>NW_006304920.1:0-210 GCF_000327345.1 Myotis davidii | reverse complement strand
GATTGTGGTCATGTTGGGTACTCCAAACCCTAGGCACAATTTAAAAGAACCTCAGAATTCTTGCATATACCCAGTAAGTATAGAAAGAGTATACTAAGGCCCTGGCCGGTGTAGCTTAGTTGGTTGAGCGGCATCCCATGCACCGACAGGTTGCCAGTTACGGGAGGCAATCAATCCATGTTTCTCTCTCACATTGATGTTTTTCTCTCT
>NW_006304919.1:0-210 GCF_000327345.1 Myotis davidii | reverse complement strand
AACTGCTCCCGGTCTGTTCAATACATTTATTTTAATCTACTTTTCTGAGAAGATACAGAGTCCTGGAAGGGGCATACTGTTATGCTGAGCATCCCATAAGCACTGCCTACCTCAAACTTAGGTGGACTCTAATTCCCTAGAAGTAAAAGATGTGGACCAGTTTAATCAGAGAATATCATATCAGTCTTAGAAATGTGCCCCTCCTCTATT
>NW_006304918.1:0-210 GCF_000327345.1 Myotis davidii | reverse complement strand
GTGCAGGCCTCCCAGACCTCTGTTCAACATCAGGAAGTCCTGGTCCCTGTCAGCCCTGCCACCTGTTCCCTGCAGAACCCAGGGACAGCCCCTGGCCTCTGGGTCCCCAATGAGAGATTGCCAGGTGTCCTCGGAGGGCCCCCTCCTATTGGGGTGCCTGGGCCGATTTGTGGCCTGGGTACTGTCTGTCCCGCGGGCTCCTGGGGGCGG
>NW_006304917.1:0-210 GCF_000327345.1 Myotis davidii | reverse complement strand
TTCCTGGACTTGCATGTCTATTTCCTTCACCAGTTTTCTGTCATTATTCTTTCAAATAGGTTTTTAATTTTTTACTCTGTCTCTTGTCCTTCCAGCATCCTCATGATGCAAATGTTGGTATACTTGAGGTTGTTCCAGAGACTCCTTACACTATGCTCATCTTTTGGGGATTCTTTTTTCTTTTTTCTGTTTTGATTGGGTGTTTTTTGT
>NW_006304916.1:0-210 GCF_000327345.1 Myotis davidii | reverse complement strand
TAGCTCATTTCTTTTCAATGTTGAATAAAATTTCATTGTCTAGTTGTACCACAGTTTCTTATTCCATTCGACTACTGAAGAACATCTTGTTTGCCTCCAAGTTTTGGCAACTATGAACACAACTGCTAGAAACATTGTGTGTAGGATTTGCGTGGATATAAGTTTTGAACTACTTTGAGTAAAAAACAACAAAGAGTGCAATTTCTAGAT
>NW_006304915.1:0-210 GCF_000327345.1 Myotis davidii | reverse complement strand
CTGTCCTAAAAAAGACTTGGCTTTGAAAGGCACGTCTTAAACTAATAATTTCAAAATCTTTATAAACATCTTATTTTTGCCATCCCGCTTCCAAGAAGTTACTAAGATTCTGTGAAATTAGTAGAGCTTTTATTTTTTTCAAAATATGTTTTTATTTCTTTTTTTATTTTTAGAGATAGAGAAAGGAAGGGAGTAGGATAGAGAGATGGA
>NW_006304914.1:0-210 GCF_000327345.1 Myotis davidii | reverse complement strand
GAGGAAAGCTGTGGATAGAGCTACGAACCCAAAAATGAGGTTTCTTCCCTGAATATTTCTGCATATGTTGCCCGTAGAAACGGCTCCTGCCCTTCCAATTCTTCATGTTGGTCATACGACAAGGGCAGGGTCCTATCCGCAGAGCCTCCAGTCCTGGTGAACCAATGTCAGTGCAATGGATTTAATACACAATATGTTATCTATTTTGAG
>NW_006304913.1:0-210 GCF_000327345.1 Myotis davidii | reverse complement strand
AATCTGGGCTTGTGCCCTGACTGGAAATCGAACTAGCACATTCCATGTATGGGAAGTCACCCAACCAACTGAAGCGCACTAGCCAGGCTCTTCCCCCAAGGTTCTTACACTTCATGCCGCCTGTTTCTGATCAAATGAGTAAAGGATCAGTTCATCAAAAGGACTTATAACTGATATACGGCCGCCTTTGCCCTGCCCCCCAGCTCTTAG
>NW_006304912.1:0-210 GCF_000327345.1 Myotis davidii | reverse complement strand
TAGGGAGGGCCTCCAGGGGCAGGCCTGGAATGGGACACCCGGGCTCCACGTAAAGGCAATCGGTTTCTGTCCCTTTGACACTGGGGCCGAGAGCACTAACCTATGAAACCACGCAATGGGCCCTCAGAAAGGCCAAGGAGGGCCGCAGAATCTGGGCCCAAATTGAAGCTGTAAGTGGGGGTTGAACTTTCAGGAGCCATGACCAAGAAC
>NW_006304911.1:0-210 GCF_000327345.1 Myotis davidii | reverse complement strand
GACCCCCACTGGCCAGTGGCCCGAGCTCGGGTCACCCTGCCCCGGCTGATAGGGCCCTGCAGGGGCGGCGCAGGCCCAGCACGCCCTCTGCACCTCCCGCAGGGCCCGGCCCGGTCCTGACTCTGCCTCCCCCCACAGAAGAGGAGCAGCAAGTTGAAGAAGGTGGCCGGCGTGGAAGAGGCCGACGAGGACCTGGACCCGCAGGGAGGG
>NW_006304910.1:0-210 GCF_000327345.1 Myotis davidii | reverse complement strand
TCTATTGGGCATCTATGTCTCCTGTTTGGAGAGCTGTTTATTTAGGTACTTTATCCATTTTTTTAACTGGGTTGTTTGGGTTTTGGTGTTGCTTTGTAGGAAGTTGTTTTATTAAATTATGAATATTAACCCTTTATTAGATGTACCTTTGGTGAATATATTCTCCCATTCTGTGGATTGTCTTTTCATTTTGTAGATGGTTTCCTTTGC
>NW_006304909.1:0-210 GCF_000327345.1 Myotis davidii | reverse complement strand
CCCTTCCCCCTCTCCGCCTCCTCCGTGTTGTGCGTGGCGTGGCTGCCGCCCCGCGGTATCCACTTCCGCGGAGCCCAAGACCGACCCCAACGCTGCTGCGTAGCTGCCGCAGCCCTCAGCCTGGCTCTCTTGTGTCTCGCTGCGAAGGCAGCACTGGGTGTCATGTAGCCCACGTAAGCTGCCTCTTTGATTGTAATGTATAAAATAAGG
>NW_006304908.1:0-210 GCF_000327345.1 Myotis davidii | reverse complement strand
CACCTGAGGATATGTTTTTTATTAACTTTAGAGAGAAGAAGAGGCAGAGAGAGAGGGGGAACAAAACATTGATGTGATAGAAACACATAGATTGGTTGTCTCCAGTAAGTTCCCCTGGCTGAACGTGCAACATAGATATGTGCCCTTGCAGGAATCGAGCCTGTAACCTTTTGGTGCACGTGCAACACTCCAACCAACTGAGCCCCCTGC
>NW_006304907.1:0-210 GCF_000327345.1 Myotis davidii | reverse complement strand
AAACTGCCGAGGGCTGGTCCCTAACACAGGACTAGACCAGCAGCCTGGTGTTACTTATAGTGCTGGGGCCAGAGAGGGCCTCTCCAGGGTGGCTGTGTCGAGGGGGTGGGGGAGGGCGGGGGGAGGGCAGGCTCCTCCCTGGCAGAGGCCTGAATAATAGGAACTTGAGAAGACAGAATACTCTGACCTCATCCCCAATGTGACCAGCAC
>NW_006304906.1:0-210 GCF_000327345.1 Myotis davidii | reverse complement strand
AACTTTTATGCTGATTTTAGATGTTAGAGTCTTATGCTGGTAGCAGACTTCACTCTTCCTTGTGAGTCCATTGTCAAAGCCACAAGTCCCCAGGGCACATTATTGGGATGTGACATTTAAAAAGAACTCTACAGAAAGAACTGTGTGTTGCTATGGGATTATATTATCTAATGCATACTTCTCTACCCACTGAGCCACTTTTTAAAAAAT
>NW_006304905.1:0-210 GCF_000327345.1 Myotis davidii | reverse complement strand
AACTGAAGGACAACTAGGAGAAGGTTGTGCTGAGAAAGCCCAGTGTTGTGACCTTTGGGGAGTGGTTCACTGTGAGAACACTCTCAGCTTACTTGTTTCCTTTCATGTCAATTCTGTTTCTTGCTCCAGACTCTTATGCTTTGTTATATTAAATTGCATGTTATTAAACTTTTTAAAGACAGAAATATGAAGAGTAGATGGTTTTGTGGG
>NW_006304904.1:0-210 GCF_000327345.1 Myotis davidii | reverse complement strand
AAGAGATGGTGCTCCTTCACCAATGATGCCAAATGAGGCCAGATTACGAAATCTCACGTAAGATTTTTTTTCAGCAACTGGTAGCGAAATACAATTCAGAAAATGTAATTTTAACTAGTTGGGAGTTTTAGCAAATACCCACTATTACTAAGTTGTGTTCTCCTTTTGTTTTTGAAGGTATTCTGCTCCACTTTATGTTGATATAACAAA
>NW_006304903.1:0-210 GCF_000327345.1 Myotis davidii | reverse complement strand
TTATTTTGCCTGGCTATTCCCACACTGTTGAGAGCAATAGATGGCCAGGGCACACGAGACATGAATCATAGACATGAGAAGTTTATCTTTAGGTACATCATGTCTCACATTTCTGACACCCCTGTTCTTCCTCATCTAGTGGCCCCCATCTCAGCCCTCTGACCCCCCTTCCCCAACCCTGCCTCCCAGCTGTTAAAGGCTCCTTGATGA
>NW_006304902.1:0-210 GCF_000327345.1 Myotis davidii | reverse complement strand
ATCATAAGGTACAAATGACAGTGGATGAAGGAGAAAAACATAATTAACTTAATAAAAGATTATGGTAATACATGTAAAGCGTTTTTCCATTGGCTGGGACTCTTGTTCCCCTCTGACTGTTCCTTGTCTAGTATTAGACATTTTCTTTTCCTTATCAATGTTACTGGTTTATTATTATTACTTTTGTTCCTGATATGTAAATGTTATACT
>NW_006304901.1:0-210 GCF_000327345.1 Myotis davidii | reverse complement strand
TATTCATAGTTATTAGCCATTAGTGAATATTAGCATGCAAGTCAAATGTTTTCATGCTTCATGATCTCTTCCATATGTCCATTCTACATGCCTCTACTCCCAGAGCTATTTTTTCCTATATTTTCATCTATCTTTCTCCGTCCAGGCCCCGGATCATCTGGCCAAGTCATTTGTCACTGTGTTTGAATCTGGATATATTGAAACTTGTGT
>NW_006304900.1:0-210 GCF_000327345.1 Myotis davidii | reverse complement strand
GATACAGGGTCCAACATTTAATTAACTCACACCCGATGCCTTGGCAGGGCCCCGATTTCGGAGGTTCCCCACCCTGCTACATGCTAGCTAAGTATTATTGTCGTCAAACTGAGCGGCATCGGGTCAGTACCAAATGCACATCTTTTTCATTAGGAATAGGAGGGCCCTGGGCTGAGGGGCGTTGTTCTTGCTCATCTTTCTATTCTCAGC
>NW_006304899.1:0-210 GCF_000327345.1 Myotis davidii | reverse complement strand
TTCCTGACAAAGCCAGGGCAGGAGAGAAGCCAGCCCAGGTGCCGGGGGCCTGCCGGCGGCCACATGAGGGAAGCCAGCCAGGGTCCTGAGTGCCTGCGAGTGGCCCGAGGAGGGAATCCAGTCCGGGTCCCAGTTGCCTGCTGGCAGCCGGACAAGAGAAGGCAGCTTGAGTCTCAGCTGCCTGCTGGCAGCCGGCGGAGGGAAGTAGCC
>NW_006304898.1:0-210 GCF_000327345.1 Myotis davidii | reverse complement strand
CCAGCCAGGCTCCCCAGGCTGCCTGCAGTGGACTCAGAGGCCCCTGGTCAGCACTGTCACTACCGCCTTTTCCCTCCCTTTCCCCGAATTTCTTCCCCCTTCCCCCTGAGCTGTGCACGGGGACTTGGAGACTGTGGTGGCCCAGGGTCCGGTCACGCTGACTTAGGTGGTCCCAGGGCCAGGTCATTCCTGCAGAGACCTGTCCCCATC
>NW_006304897.1:0-210 GCF_000327345.1 Myotis davidii | reverse complement strand
GACCCTACTCGCTGTTGTTACTGGTCACTGTAGACCACGGCCTTGGACTTGATAGTGGTGCTTGTTTTAAACGATCGACTGGAGAACACGCAATGTCGAGATTAAATGTTTATACACCTTACTAGGCTTGTGGGTACCAGATATTGCACAGCCAACCGTAATTGAGCAGATTTTTTGCAGATTCCTTTCGTGCTTACGAGCAGAGAAAGC
>NW_006304896.1:0-210 GCF_000327345.1 Myotis davidii | reverse complement strand
GGGGTGTATAAACAGCATTTAAGAATGACTTCAGTTTGACAACTGCTCCCATTAAGCAAACAAAAACATGCATTTCTTAACTTTCTTTCATTGAATAAAAATTAATAGAAGTTTTACAAAAATGTAGCTATATATATCACAGAGCTTGTTTCAAGCTAATCATTCCCATGGTTTTAAACAAAGATAATATAAAAATAAACCACTTTTATG
>NW_006304895.1:0-209 GCF_000327345.1 Myotis davidii | reverse complement strand
TGAACAGAGGGGTTGTTTGAATCAGAGGAGCTACAATCTTGGGGATTCGTTACAAGGTGCTTCTCATAAATTGTGGAAGGTTACAGCAAAGGAAACGAAAGGCCTTTTATCCTGTCCTTACAGTACCTATTCAGTATTATTTCCTGTTCTTACTGTACATGTACAATGTTATAGCTGAATATTACTCAGCCATAAGAAAAGATGAAATA
>NW_006304894.1:0-210 GCF_000327345.1 Myotis davidii | reverse complement strand
ACATTATATAAGTTTCAAGTGTACAATTCTATACTTCATCATCCATATATTGCATTGTGTGCTCACCACCCTAAGTCTAATCTCCCTTCATCACCATATATTTGACCCACACCCTCTTTACACTCTTCCTCTTCCCATCTCCCTTCCTCCCCTCTGGTAACCACCATACTGATGTCTGGTGTGCCGTGCCAGCACAGCCAAGGGTTCAGT
>NW_006304893.1:0-210 GCF_000327345.1 Myotis davidii | reverse complement strand
GGCAGCAAGTCAGAGGGGAGATCCCTCCCACAAGCAGGACATCAACAATCAAGTCAGAATTACAACAGCAGAGCCCAAACAATGCACACAAGGGGCATTCTAGAGATCCAGCTCAGGTGAACAAAGAGACTACATCACTGGACCTCTTAAGACACTTTCTTCATAAGGCCATCCCATAAAGACTGGGAGGCATAGCAGTTCTATCTAATA
>NW_006304892.1:0-210 GCF_000327345.1 Myotis davidii | reverse complement strand
GGGTCCAGGTGCCCCATTGAGAGGACCGGCCCTGCCCCTACTCCCCACATGGAGCAGCCCTCAGGGATGGCTCTGCGCCTTCTTGCCTTGCGTGCCAGAGGATGCGCGCAGCCGTGAGGAGGAGGGGAAGAGGCTGTGAAGCCTCGGCCCAGGGGAGCACCCCCCACGCCTGCCGGTCTCCCTCACGCAAGGGGCTTGACACGCGATGTG
>NW_006304891.1:0-210 GCF_000327345.1 Myotis davidii | reverse complement strand
CACACAATTAGAATGTATTGATGAGTTTTCCTGAATCAGTTACTAATATAGCTATATAAATCATGATTTTCTATCAATCCTCCATTTGTTAGGTGGCATTATTTTTGTTTTATTTTTAGTAAGTCATTATTTCCATTGATGAGCAAAAACTTGTAATGGGTTGCATTTCTGTGATGTCAACCACACATTAAAACTTACTTATAAGCAATA
>NW_006304890.1:0-210 GCF_000327345.1 Myotis davidii | reverse complement strand
AATACATTTTTCTCCCAACTTCACACAAATATAACTTTCAATGGCTCTGTATGGATGAAGAGCTTGAGCTGCTCAGCAGTTGCAACAGGACCCAGGGTACTTCAGTCAGATTCCTTCACGATATTGTTTGATTATTTTCTTTGAATTCAGGACACTGGTTTACATCTACCTATCAACTATTATCTTATAACATATTAGAGGCCTGGTGCA
>NW_006304889.1:0-210 GCF_000327345.1 Myotis davidii | reverse complement strand
CCTGGTGTACACTGATTAACATGTGCCCAGCACATTCTCCTCTCTGGCCTTCCAGACTCTGTTCTACTGAACCACTGGTGGGGCTGGTGTGGTTAGACCAGACTATAATGCATATACTTATGGCCAAGGATGTTTGTTGTTTGGCCTTTGTTTATAAAAAGCTTAAAAAGAAACTAAATTTGGTTCTGGTCCTATGTTCATTTCTGTCTT
>NW_006304888.1:0-210 GCF_000327345.1 Myotis davidii | reverse complement strand
TCACAGGTGCCAGTTGGTTTAAGCAATTTATGCTATTGTCCCAATGTAGTTATTAGTAGCATCCGCTTTGGCTTAAAGCTGTGCCATTTTCGGTGACATTGCATGAGGAAGCCATAGTTTTGAGGTCCTCACCCTGTGGCCCTGGGGAGTGGGCTGTCCTTGAAGAGGCCACAGGGCGAACAGGGCAGGCCTGTGGTTCTTCAGCAGCGT
>NW_006304887.1:0-210 GCF_000327345.1 Myotis davidii | reverse complement strand
AGATATAGTGCATTAGCTTATGTTATACTAAAAGGTTTTCACCATGTTTGATCAGGAATTACAACTTTAGTCCAGGATTTTGGCTTTCAGAAAGGGACAGTTTGTCTATATGTTAGAAATGTGAAAGGGGGCGCTTGAATACATATATGTAACTATACAACTATTACATTGCACTATTTTAAAAATGAACTTTACATCAGTAGGATAAAC
>NW_006304886.1:0-210 GCF_000327345.1 Myotis davidii | reverse complement strand
ATAAAAAATGAAAAAGAAATGGGCTCATCTGATGGTGAAGGCTTGGAAGTCTGAAATCTGTAGGCAGCCTGGAGCTGCAGCCCGGGGAAGAGCTGGTGAGGCAGCTTGAGGCTGAAGACACCGGAGGCAGAACTCCCTCTTCCTCAAGGGACCTGTTCTCTAAGGCCTTCAACTGATTGCATGCGGCTCCCTCACGTCACAGAGATGAGT
>NW_006304885.1:0-210 GCF_000327345.1 Myotis davidii | reverse complement strand
TCTCCGACACTCCAATCATCTCAAACGACGTTCCGACTGGAAGGTTATCTGTGCCTGCTACTCGAATACTGATTTAGTACGTCACATTTGTGTTTAATATAGATATACCTACAAATAATATCAGACGATAGGAGCTTAGCCAGGCATATTTGGGTTTCTTCGTCTTATTATGTCTCTGATTGGTTCTCTGCCATGAAACTCACGCAGGCG
>NW_006304884.1:0-210 GCF_000327345.1 Myotis davidii | reverse complement strand
TTTTTTTTTGGAGAGAACTGAGAATCCCTAAGTGGAAAGAAATGGAGAATTCTTAGAGCACTTCAAAAAACACCCATCACACTGAGTGTGATGCTGAGGGAGCTGAGACCTGGAGACTGGAGAAGTGGAATAAAAGGGAGGATTCAGCACACTAAGAAATAGGCTAAGTTTCATCAAGGACCCTGGCTAATGCAAATCTGTAATTCCTAC
>NW_006304883.1:0-210 GCF_000327345.1 Myotis davidii | reverse complement strand
CTCCCTTCTCCTTTGCCCCAAACGGCTTCCTCTTCTCAGATCCTGGCACCCCGTGAGCCTTCCGTCATCTGGTGTTGAATGCACCGGAGTTGAACTCGTGACCTCTGGGCAATGATGGCTCTGAGAGCCCATTGGGCTTTTTGACCCCCGATGTTCAAGGCTGTCAGGCCTGACGGCGTGACCCGGGAGAAGGTTCCTTCCCCTTCATCT
>NW_006304882.1:0-210 GCF_000327345.1 Myotis davidii | reverse complement strand
TTGAGCTGCACCTTTATGTTTTATCCACTTGTTTATCTGCATTACTTTTCACAATCGTAAGGTAAACACTTTCTTTAAGGGAAAAAGAAAAAAGCATAAAGGCTTCCAAACACAAAAGTGAAGCATTCTAAATGGAAAGAGGAGTTGCTTCTAAAATGATTGGATTGTTAGAAGTAAAGAAATGCCCCCTTCTTGCCTAATAAACCCAGA
>NW_006304881.1:0-210 GCF_000327345.1 Myotis davidii | reverse complement strand
ACTAACCACTTTTTGTTTCGACTGCACCTCAACCAGGAATAACCTCACATGAGGTGTTGTAGCAGAACAGCAGCTTTGTTTAAAGTT
Organism: Myotis davidii; assembly: GCF_000327345.1. Taxonomy (NCBI): domain Eukaryota; kingdom Metazoa; phylum Chordata; class Mammalia; order Chiroptera; family Vespertilionidae; genus Myotis; species Myotis davidii. Next base: position 123 of record NW_006304881.1, on the reverse strand, counting down.
GGAATATATGCTTTACCACTTCGGATATGAACTTTTATGGATAATCACAAGAGTATCTTCCTCTGAAGTCAGCTCTGGGGATGTCCCTGACATAATACCCTAGTAGTTTTTCAAACTAGAATC
>NW_006304880.1:0-210 GCF_000327345.1 Myotis davidii | reverse complement strand
TGCAGTCAATACAATTTATTAAGATATTGACATCTAAATTCAACATTGTATAACCCACAAATTGGAAACATGACAAACAACATTTTTACTTGATTTTTAACTCGTATTACTGTTAAATTGTGTATCTACATATATACCTATATTTATATGTGAATCAATTGTCAGAAAAATCAATGGCCTAAATATCCACTTATTTTTAAGAAGTGTTTC
>NW_006304879.1:0-210 GCF_000327345.1 Myotis davidii | reverse complement strand
CCCTGTGTGGCTCCCCTGCCTCCATAGTGGCTGAGGGACATTTCAGAAGCCAGGAGGCTTGTGTTATTTGGAAGCTGAGACCTTCACCACTGGGGATGCTCCAGCCACGTCAGGCTCAGAGTAAAATCCCCACCTGAGGCATCCTTTCCCCTTCTATCACCCGATCCAGGAATCGAGGGAGCCCCAGACCTATAGACGCTGCCCTCATGA
>NW_006304878.1:0-210 GCF_000327345.1 Myotis davidii | reverse complement strand
TCATATCTTTCTAGTTATGTTGTCTGGCACATGTGGCCCCAGAGGAGAAAGGGACATTAAGACACATTAAGTCTTAATTGCCTCAGCCTTAGAGACATGTGTCACTTCCACTCAAGCTCTTTGGCTAGATGCAGTCACAGGGCCTCAATCTAACTGCAAGAGAAGTAGGGAAATATAAGGGCGCACATGGCTATTTGGAGAACATTTTCT
>NW_006304877.1:0-210 GCF_000327345.1 Myotis davidii | reverse complement strand
AGCCTCTGGAGGGGACTCCACTGAGCCAGCACCAGTGCGAATAAGACAGCTCTTTTCTGAATCTCTGAGTGCTTATGGTTTTTCACTCCCCGCCAGCCTGATTTGTGCCATAACACCACGAACACTATGTGCACAAATTTGGTATACTGGATAATACAAAACAATTTTTTGAAACTACAAAGTATCAACATTCACAAAAGGAGAATCATT
>NW_006304876.1:0-210 GCF_000327345.1 Myotis davidii | reverse complement strand
TATGCCATTTTCTTTTAAGGGCATTGTTCACAATCTTGGAAAATAAACAATAAAAATTATTAAGCAAAAAATGTTTTTAAAAATTTTTCACTTTCAAGACAAATAAGGTACTGCTTCCAGATGGTCAGTGCTTTGGAGATAAAAAGTCAGAAAATTTTAACTGAGTATAATAAATTAAAAAGTTTGTAACTTTTATCAAGGAGAAACTTT
>NW_006304875.1:0-210 GCF_000327345.1 Myotis davidii | reverse complement strand
ACGGGGAGGGGGGAGGCCTAGCGTGCACACTTCGAAGTCGTCTTGGCCTCGCCCACTTCTTGCTCCAGCCAGAGCTGTAGCACCCACCTCCAGAGCAGCTTTCGCTGGCTTTGCACACACGCAGGGGGACAGAGCCGCGCCGTGGGTTAAAGGTTCCTACCTGTCCACCCTGGGAACTCCTGCATCCAGCCATGGAAACCCAGAGCGTGG
>NW_006304874.1:0-210 GCF_000327345.1 Myotis davidii | reverse complement strand
ACCAGGTCTCCATCGCCTGCAGACCAGGCTGGCATTTTTTTTAAAATTTATTTTAAATATAGTTTAGTAGTTTGAGGTATGTAAGGATTGAAAATCTCTTTCTGGGGAACAAGCACATTCTCACCAACATGGGTGGGGGTTGTCTTTTCTCCACACTTCTGCCAACAGGCGTCTCTCGGTTCGGTCCATCTGTCCTTCTGAGCCTTTCAC
>NW_006304873.1:0-210 GCF_000327345.1 Myotis davidii | reverse complement strand
ATCAATATCTCATCATGTGTAAGCTACATGCTGGATACAATTAATAAGGAGCATATATTTAATTTGGAAGATTTATTACATATGAAAATATAATTAACAATGTATGGTGAAGAGTAGAAAAAGACTTGAAAGGGTTTGGTGCTATGCCACTAGGAGTGTGATATTGGCCCAACCCTCAGCATTGCTGATTCTGAAGATCCCAAGTTAAGT
>NW_006304872.1:0-210 GCF_000327345.1 Myotis davidii | reverse complement strand
GGACTTAGAGGCGAAGGGTCCGCGAACGCCACCGGCCGGGGCTGCTGGCGGGCCTCAGCCGGCTGCTCTGTGGGCCTGCGTCCGAGACACATGCCTGCTTCTGTGCCCCCTTGGTCTCTTTTCGAAACAAAGGGATGATGTTAGAAGGTACCCCGTCCGAGCTTGGACACCGATTCCTGTGAGCCAGCACATTCCCGGACCTGCTGGCAA
>NW_006304871.1:0-210 GCF_000327345.1 Myotis davidii | reverse complement strand
TATCTTACATGGACAAGAGGACGTCATATATGTTATTAAGTTAAACTCTTTAAAAGAAATGACCCGGTATTATCTGAGTGGGACCAATGAACTTATAAGGGTGTTTATGAAGAGTTGGTGATATTGACTTTATTTTATTTAAAAAAATTTTCTTCAAAATTTAACAGTGAGGCAGGAAAATTATAGTTATATGTTGGTTATTCTAGACTT
>NW_006304870.1:0-210 GCF_000327345.1 Myotis davidii | reverse complement strand
TTTTTTTTTTTTTGGCGCTGAAACCCGGGAACGAATATTGCTCATTTTTTGAGTTGATAATTGAATGGGACTTAGTGGTCTAATAATGATGAGTGCTATCTCCAAGCATTATGTAGTTCCAAGCTAACAATAGATGAAGACAGGAAGTCTGAGACGAGAGGGACCATGTTTATTTTATTCACTAGAGGCCAATGCACAAAATTCATGCAA
>NW_006304869.1:0-210 GCF_000327345.1 Myotis davidii | reverse complement strand
TACAGCAGATAAATTTTTCTGTTAAGATACCTAACCTTTTGCCTCAATTCACGAAGCTTAGTGGCAGTCTGGCAGGCACATGCTGTTGTGCGGATGCCTGTATAGAGTTTTGTGTGGTGAAATCAGTTCCTTATTCCAGAAAGCAGAAGGCCTGGTTGATGGTCATCAACAACTAAGGACACTGCTTCCTGTAGCTCAGGATTTTCAGAT
>NW_006304868.1:0-210 GCF_000327345.1 Myotis davidii | reverse complement strand
GCCTGGATGCCTGGTGACTGTGAGGGGCCTGGGACGCTTCCCTCTCGTTGACGTTGCCCAAGGGGCTCGGTTTTAAAATCCAGATATTATCATCGGACATAAGATGGTTCCAGGGTGCACCTCACATCTCCCTGGCCCCTGGCTCTTCAGAGGGGAGGTGAAGGGCAGAGGGCCCCCTGGGAGTCTCTTTCTATGGAAATCAATCTCTCT
>NW_006304867.1:0-210 GCF_000327345.1 Myotis davidii | reverse complement strand
TCATCAAGACCTAACACCCCCACAGGGGCTCCACTTCTAGGACCACAAATCACCAGAACCCCCTTTGTGCTCCTTATCCACATTCCCTTTCCCTGATTCCCCTAAAACTTACACCTAATGAGCTTAAGGGGAAGGTGAATGTTAGGGTTTTTACCCATCACCTTCCCAGATTTCTGGCATCTGATATTATTAAAAGCGCAAGAAAAATAA
>NW_006304866.1:0-210 GCF_000327345.1 Myotis davidii | reverse complement strand
CAGGGGTGTGGCGATGCCTTGGATGTAGCCCCACCCTGTGGAGTGGGCTGACTTCGCTGAGCCACTCAGGTATAGTGTCCTTCGTTTGTCTTTTATTGTTTTATATGCGTGAATCTTATCTCTACCATTTAAAGAGCAGCTCCTTCATGGCAGGAAACTTTTTGTAGATCTTTCAGCATTGGGCACTTAATAGATATACAATATATGCAT
>NW_006304865.1:0-210 GCF_000327345.1 Myotis davidii | reverse complement strand
GGAAGCCACAGCAATGACCTCATCCCCCAGGCCTCCGGCCTCGCTTGGGGCCCCGCACGTCCCTGGCCGGGCCTGCGGGCAGTTACCTGTGTTTGCTGGCTGTGGAGAGCGGCTCTTTGTGTGGGATTTGGAAAAAATCAGAAAACACGGAGTGTGCTTTGGAGACAAAAGGCCGCTCTGCCCGCTGAGGAGGGTCTCCCGGAGGGGGGG
>NW_006304864.1:0-210 GCF_000327345.1 Myotis davidii | reverse complement strand
ATGACCAGAGAACAATATAGGAGGTGTCATCTGTGTCAGTGTGGCAGGTGGAGAACCCCAGATGAGGTGCACAGTCACCGACAGGGGATGATGACATCAGTGTGGTCGCTGGGTCTAAAAGCAAAGCGGCCAGGCACTAACATGGACAGACAAGTAAATGAAAAGGGAGTTCATTTTTGATGGTGTCTTTATAATATGATAGGGAGAATT
>NW_006304863.1:0-210 GCF_000327345.1 Myotis davidii | reverse complement strand
AAAGTCCAAAACTGTGCTGTATTGGTCTCATGGACCATCCAGGCTACAAACTCACATAAGCCAGGGTAGGCTCAAAGATGGTCTTGAGACCAAATGCAACTAACTACCTGTAGTTCACAGTCAAGATCCAAGTTTGAGTGAGATACGAAGTGGCTGGAGCGAGGGAAGGGCTCTTAACCCTCATTTCAGTTCTCTGTAATTTCTGTAATG
>NW_006304862.1:0-210 GCF_000327345.1 Myotis davidii | reverse complement strand
AGGGCTCAGGGTGGTTTTTAATGGGGGACATAGAGTCAAGGAAAGATTGAGCGGGGTAGTTAAGGCGGAAACATTTGAGCCATTCAAAGATGTTCAAAGAGCCCTAGCCAGTTAGCTCAGTGGTTAGGTGTCAGCCTGTGGAATGAAGGGTTACAGGTTTGATTCTGATCAAGGCGCATGTGGGAGGCAACCTATCGATGTGTCTCTTTC
>NW_006304861.1:0-210 GCF_000327345.1 Myotis davidii | reverse complement strand
AAACAGGGGAAGGACACCTCCTATATTATCAAGCTGACGTCTTCCAATAAAACATCCTAAAGAATCCTCTAGTAAACCAGGAACTCAACCTATCATGTCACTGTGACACTAGTGTGGTTGGATAAGAATAATAAATTACAAAAATGTTTCAGACGAACAGCTCTCATATTATCAAAAAGATGAATTCTCCACGTTGACAAACAAACAAAT
>NW_006304860.1:0-210 GCF_000327345.1 Myotis davidii | reverse complement strand
AACTGCTTTTTATTTGACTTATGGCCTCACTAAATCTATGACACATATCCTTAAGGTTGGTGACTAGATAATTATTAAAATAAGGCCTGGCAAAACAACCTCTCAGTCACTTCACAAACTGGCTGAAGGCATTTTAAAATGAATTATTCCACGGAGAGAAATTTTAATTTTGCCATACAGAGCAGAGCAAATGATTATTTATGTGTTTAA
>NW_006304859.1:0-210 GCF_000327345.1 Myotis davidii | reverse complement strand
TGGTCTCCGCCTTCATCTCTCCTTTCTTCTGTTTCTCTTTAACTTGGAGGACCTGCTTGACGCACTTTTGCTCCTCGACAAGGAAAGCACGTACGATTCTACAAAAAACAGGAACCCGGAACTGCCCCATACGCATAATTCTCTATGGAGCATCGCCTTTCCTGATACAAATTACTTGCAGTCTTGAGAACAGTGTGTAACGCACATTCC
>NW_006304858.1:0-210 GCF_000327345.1 Myotis davidii | reverse complement strand
CCTTCCTCCTAAGCACCCTCCGCTGCTCTTCTCTTTCCCCAGCTCTGCCTGTGCAACTTGACTCTTCTCTAGGAAGAGCACTCAGCGACCAGGAGTATGGCTCCAGGGCTCCTGGCAACCAGGGATAAGGTGAGTCCTGAAATTTCTTTCCAGCTCTTGCAGGATGGCCCCGTGGCCTTTTCTTGTCCGAATTAATACCTTGCTGGCATT
>NW_006304857.1:0-210 GCF_000327345.1 Myotis davidii | reverse complement strand
GGTAAAATCGGGGTTTATTCCAGGATGAGCACACGCCGCCAGTTCTCCCTCCTCCCACAGACCCACGGACGGGGGAGTGTGACCACGCCGTGCCCCGGTGGTTTGAAGCCAGCACTTCCATCCTTCCATAAACCAGGACATGGCACCTACACCCCCTGTGCTGGGACCTTCCGGTCAGACAACTCCAAGCCCCAGCCCCCGCAGCGGCTG
>NW_006304856.1:0-210 GCF_000327345.1 Myotis davidii | reverse complement strand
TGGTTTTGCATCACAGCAGGAAGCAGTGCAAGGGGCCCTGTGCCCACATAGGAAAAAGGTCACCAACAGACCCTGTTCTCCTGAGAGGCAGTGCTGCCAGATCTGTAAATAGTCTAGTTCACTTGTCACGGTCACTTTATATCCATGCTAGTTCTGACCCTCTGATGCATGTTAACTTCAGGTCTTTAGCCATTCCTACTTCCCTCCAGT
>NW_006304855.1:0-210 GCF_000327345.1 Myotis davidii | reverse complement strand
GGGGGGGGTGACTCCCTGGGAGGTCCTGCAGGAAACTTAGATGGCGACTCCAGCTGGACCTCAGGGAAGGTGGTGATCACTAAATTGATTCCATATGGCTACGGAGAGAGCAATCAGGAGTGAGGGGGAGACAGACAGCGACCAAAATGGTAGCAGTTTGTTGCCCACAATACCCCACTGCAGCCCCATGTGGCCCTGTGCTGCTGGGCC
>NW_006304854.1:0-210 GCF_000327345.1 Myotis davidii | reverse complement strand
TTGATATGAATATGATAAAAATAAAATGAAAATATAGAATACAGAGAGAATTAGTTATTTAATTTCTATCTAATTATAATACTTTATTGTTTAGGTACTGTCAGAATTGCAGCCACATTGGAGAATATAGTTAGGAGTGATTCAACAATAGTAGCTAAATTTATGCATAACTGTGTAAAGATTTTAAAATTTCTTTAAACAATGGAAACT
>NW_006304853.1:0-210 GCF_000327345.1 Myotis davidii | reverse complement strand
CTTATGAGGAGAGCTTGAGGGGTCGCCCACCCCTCGCCTCTCCGAACCCGTCAGCACTGCCCACCCCTCTCTCCCACAGGACTTGGTGGCCTGGGTGACAGTGGGCTTCCTGCACATCCCCCATTCAGAGGACATCCCCAACACGGCCACCCCTGGGAACTCCGTGGGCTTCATGCTCCGGCCCTTCAACTTCTTCCCCGAGGACCCATC
>NW_006304852.1:0-210 GCF_000327345.1 Myotis davidii | reverse complement strand
TTAAATGCTCCACTCAAAAGACATAGGGCAGCTGCATGGATAAGAAAACAAGACCCATATATAGAATGAAAGATACATACAGATTAAAGTAAAGAGATGAAAATTATGTCATGTAAATGGGAAGAAAAATATTGGTGTAGCAAAGTTTATATCAGATTAAAAAAAAACAATGTTAGAACAAAGGCTATAATAAGAGACAAAGACAGACAC
>NW_006304851.1:0-210 GCF_000327345.1 Myotis davidii | reverse complement strand
GCAAATCCTAACACATAACAGCAACAACAACAACAAGTGTTAGAACAAAGTTGCTCAGAAGTACAAAATAGAAGAAGTAGAAGAGGATGGATAAGCTATGCTTGGACTTAGGGTGATCAAGAACATTTTCAGTTATTCAGTCTTTCTTTGTTATTAAATTCATTTTTGTTTTATTTATTTAAACTTTTAAAAATATATTGTTATTGATCT
>NW_006304850.1:0-210 GCF_000327345.1 Myotis davidii | reverse complement strand
CTGTCGCATGGCCCCAGCCTGGCCCTCAGATAACCCCCAACACCTTTTTTGGAAAAAAGCCCCTATACTTACTAGGCAGCTCCCATGGTCCGCTCCCTGGAGCAATTCTGAGGCCACAGGGGGGTGGGGGGGTGGGGGGGTCGGGAGGACACACAGGAGCCCCTCTGTCCGCATCCAGAGGGGCTCCTTCCCACACACTCTGAGCCCAGG
>NW_006304849.1:0-210 GCF_000327345.1 Myotis davidii | reverse complement strand
CATTTTAAACAATTCTAATCATTATTCACACCACAGACTGTGTTAGCTCCTAGTTTTCCAGACTTCCTTTCTAAGGATACATAACAGCAAAAAGCTGTTTTCAACCATCAGGTGCGGAAACACACTGATCTGCCAATGTAACTGAGTTTAAAGTGGGAGGTTTCCCAAATGCATAGTACACTTGACCTCTTTAGTTAACAAGAATTGTAT
>NW_006304848.1:0-210 GCF_000327345.1 Myotis davidii | reverse complement strand
GGGGAATGGGCAGGACTGCCAGCAGGGCCTGCGTGGGTGAGCCAAGGTCTTGGGTTCTAGAACATTCCAGTGGAGAGCCGTGATGTCAGGTCCCGGAGCTGGCTCTGAGCTCCGTCCACCTGCCAGCACCCCTCCCTGGGGAGTGTAGGGGCCCGAGCACTTAGAAAAGCCTGGTTATCTTCCTGTCCCTTCCTGGTTCCTGAAGCTGAC
>NW_006304847.1:0-210 GCF_000327345.1 Myotis davidii | reverse complement strand
CGAATACGGTGGCCGGCAGCACTGAATAAACCATGACATACCAGCGCAAACAAATACACGTGTCCGTCACTTTCATTGAGCCCTTTTCTGTCCAAAAGCATGCAAAACTACTACCGCTGGGGCAAGACGGTACATCTTGAGCAAGGATTATGGGCAAATATATCATCCGTGACTCTACAATGCAGTAATATATTTATGTCGCTTTTGTAT
>NW_006304846.1:0-210 GCF_000327345.1 Myotis davidii | reverse complement strand
GGCAACAGCTGCCACTAGCACCTGCTGACGGCACTGGCCCTGCTCGCACCCACTGCTGGTGCCAGCCCAATCGCTTCACGCTGTCAGCAGGTGCGAGTGGGGCTGACACCATCGGTGCGTGAAAGCAGTGGTGGCAGGGGACGTCTGCTGGCAGACAGGGGACCAGGGGCTGCGGCGGGAGGGGCTGGGCGGGGGCGCGGAGGATGGGCC
>NW_006304845.1:0-210 GCF_000327345.1 Myotis davidii | reverse complement strand
CAGACACCTTTGTGGTGGAGCTCCTGATGGTCTTCAACAGTGGCCTGCTCACTCTTTTGTGCTTCCTGGGCCTTCTGGTCTCCTATGCAGTCATCATCTGTCGGGTACATCGGTCGTCCTCTGAGGGGAAGAACAAAGCCCTGTCCACTTGTACTACTCATGTCATTATTATACTTATCATGTTTGGACCTGCCATCTTCATCTACACTC
>NW_006304844.1:0-210 GCF_000327345.1 Myotis davidii | reverse complement strand
GCAACCAGCCTGAGACTGAACTGGACCTGGCTGTACTACGGGACAAAAACTCTGGACTAAGGGCTTTGCTTCTAGCTCTGCACTTCTTCTATAACAGGACTAAGGGAAATGGGACTTTGAAAACAGGGAAGTACCTACACGCAAATAAAAGTCACTCATTTTCCCAAGTGAGTCTCGGGAAATTCTTTCCCTTGAGATATAATAAGGACT
>NW_006304843.1:0-210 GCF_000327345.1 Myotis davidii | reverse complement strand
AGCACAGCTGCGGTGGTGGAAGCCTCTCCAGCCTCCATGTCAGTGCTGTGGGTGGCGGGGGGTGTGGGGTGGGGTGATGGTGGCGGCAGGTGCAGTGGAGCTAGGATGAGTGGCAGTGGAGCTGTGCCTGGCCCCAGCTGGGGCTCCTCCCGGGCTGCCTGCCGCTTCAGCACTGCTACATCTCCTGAGGGGTCCCGGATTGTGAGAGGG
>NW_006304842.1:0-210 GCF_000327345.1 Myotis davidii | reverse complement strand
TATATGTGTAGGTAAGGATAGAAAATAGGCCTCCCCTTCTTTTGCTGTGGCCTTCCTCAGTGTATGAGAAGCACCTGGCAATTAAACTCCAAGATTGTTGACTCTTTTGACTTAAAAATCCCCTCTGTTTAAACAGTGGGATAGATAAGGTCTGCTGCACCCAAGGCTCCCATTCTGCCCCCAACTCCCTCCTCCCTGCTGTTTTAATGA
>NW_006304841.1:0-210 GCF_000327345.1 Myotis davidii | reverse complement strand
ATATGCAATTGGTGGCATATTGCAACAATGCAGTGGGCCCCTGAGTTTGGAAGCAGCGTCATACTCAAGACTTGAGTGTCATCCGCTTCCCTGTAAGAACCACAATTACTCAAACTGGGAGAAGAGGAAGCTCATGTGGGAACCTGACTTTCAAAAACCCCCTCCTCTGGTGTATGTGATAGTCCTGTTACATTGTGTTTATTATTTTAT
>NW_006304840.1:0-210 GCF_000327345.1 Myotis davidii | reverse complement strand
GTCCTCGGACCATAATAATGATCTTTAATCCAACTTAAAAAAAAAAACGAATCTCCTATAAACTGTCTCTATCAAGGCCAATTATTTAAGTATGTTTACCGAGGGTATTTTCTTTTGCAGTAATCCTTTAGAATAAAAGGCTAATATGCAAATTGTCCTTTCAGGAGTTCAACTGGCAGACCAGGAGTTCAATCGCTCACTATGATGTGC
>NW_006304839.1:0-210 GCF_000327345.1 Myotis davidii | reverse complement strand
TCCGCGGTTGCTGCCTGGCCTCGTTCGGGCCCTTCCACCCTCCGATTGCCATGAGGATCGGCAGATGCTGCCAGCCAGCAACCTCAGCACCTGGGAGTCTGGGGTTGCTTCCTGGCCTGCAACCCTGCCTTCCCATGCTGTGATCGCCATGGTGATCAGGGGACACAGGCAATCACGCCCTTCTATTGCCATGTTGGGGGTCCAGGGTTG
>NW_006304838.1:0-210 GCF_000327345.1 Myotis davidii | reverse complement strand
AATCTCAATGGATTAGGATAATGCTCCAGAGAACGGCAGTTCTTCACCTTGTTTTATATATTGCAATCAAAGAAGGAGATGCACCAGTAAGTGAGTTACAGGAAATCCATTGGTGGTAGATTATGGAGACAGGAGAAAGCAAAAGGGGGGGAGGGGCAGGGATGGGGGGAACCTCTGGATTGGATAAAAGTAAATGAGGACACATACTTC
>NW_006304837.1:0-210 GCF_000327345.1 Myotis davidii | reverse complement strand
ATTAACCTCCATCACCTTGTATGAGACACTGTACAGGGGCTACCCCCAGAGGTGGTGTGTTCCCAGCAGGGATCCCCCTTTGGGTGTGCAGTTTGTATTGCTATGGGATCGAGCTCCTGTGTGGTCTGAGGCCCAACCCTGGTTGTGTTAGTTCTGGGTCTACTTGGGAGCCATTCAGGTGCAGATCACTGTCAGACATTGTGTGTAACA
>NW_006304836.1:0-210 GCF_000327345.1 Myotis davidii | reverse complement strand
TCTCCTGTGACTCTTTGGCCAGGTGGCCTGGGAGGTGCTGCAAGCCTGCTGCTCCTGCTGGTGACCACTTCCGTAGGGGCTGCTCCCGTCTGCACCTGATCGGTAGTGACTATTACACACCGGACTGGTCGTGACTGCTAAGGCATCAGGGATAATTAACATATCCCTGGATTATTATACAGGATGACATTTCTAGGTAGAAATAATGGC
>NW_006304835.1:0-210 GCF_000327345.1 Myotis davidii | reverse complement strand
ATCCACACCTCACCACCACTGAATCCTCTCTCTAGCTAAATGCCTCCTTACTGCTCAAAGTAAGAGACATTCCACGGACAACACTCTTTTCTAGAAAGTTCTTCCTACCGCTGAACTAAAATCTGTCTCTGAGCCTTCTGCCTAATATCTGCTATTCTGCCCTGTGACCCCCGCCCCCCGCCCATCAGTTTAATCCTGCTCCACTCCCCC
>NW_006304834.1:0-210 GCF_000327345.1 Myotis davidii | reverse complement strand
TACGGCAAGGAAAGGGGAGATCTAGTGGAATGGTGCTTCTGTAGTTCTTGCCTTGTTTCTGTTGAGCGGAAGAGATATCTTCTCGTGTCGGAGCTCCCACCAAGCGTATACAATTTTGCAAGTTCTCTGGGGCTATACCAAACTGATTGAAGGGAACCAGAGGCTCCCCTTCCATATTCTTGGGTATAATCTTTTTCTTAAAGCATTAAT
>NW_006304833.1:0-210 GCF_000327345.1 Myotis davidii | reverse complement strand
CTCTCTGTAAAAATAAAATCAATAAAATATATTAAAAAAACATATTAAGGAAACTAAAAGGTATGTGTGTTCTCTGAAAGAATTTACTAAGAAATATTGACCTGGGAAAAATACAACTTAGGTCTCTAGTAGACTAAGGAAGAAGTTTTCCTGATTCATATTCCATACTGGGTAATATTTACTGGGTGCTTCTCTTAAAGGATTATATGG
>NW_006304832.1:0-210 GCF_000327345.1 Myotis davidii | reverse complement strand
AGCCCCTCACCATTTCCTTACTGGCTCGCCCTGTGTCTGAAATTCACCAATGCTTCTCTCTAATACCCTTCTAGAAAATTGTACGTTTTGCTTAACTTAAAACAATACATTATTGGGGGGAAATATCTGTTGGGTTTATTGGACCCATGATTCAATTGGATCACATTAACTTCAGATTAGAGAAGAATCCTGAGAAAGAGTAATTAGGGA
>NW_006304831.1:0-210 GCF_000327345.1 Myotis davidii | reverse complement strand
TTACCAAACACTTATTAAGTGCCACTTATTATTCATGTGACCCTGGGCAAGGTAATTTGCTCGCTTGTAAAATGGGGTGGATGGTTACACTGGCACACCCCTCTCACAGAACACGCCTCAGGCAGAGGAACAGACTGCTGAGACAGGCAACAACTTGGATGAACTCAAGGAAATGATGCTGATAAAAAAGCCAATAGAAAAAAAAAGTAT
>NW_006304830.1:0-210 GCF_000327345.1 Myotis davidii | reverse complement strand
GTACTCCAAATAAGGAAACAAAAGAATAAAGATAGAAATCAATGAAATTGAAAAGAGAAAAAAGTAGAATTAATAAAATCACGTAGTTATTAGAGAAGATCATTCAAATGTTTTAACATATAACCATTCTGACAAAAAGAGAAAACGTACAAATTAATATTAAGAATGAAAAAGAACACATCACTAAACATATCCAACAGGTATTTAAAG
>NW_006304829.1:0-210 GCF_000327345.1 Myotis davidii | reverse complement strand
TGCTGCTTTCCTCACGACTTGGCTGGGGTTTGGGTTGTTGAGAAGAAGGCCAGAGGTGGAGTGCCAGCCGTCCCATCCCATCACGGGGCTGTCTGACAGCCCCTCCCCCAACGCTCCCCAACCAGAGAGCCCTGCTGCCCTTCACCCCCGTCACAGGCCGCTCCCAGGTGGCAAAGTGAGCCCCACCCTGCCTGGTAAGGGGTGGAGTAG
>NW_006304828.1:0-210 GCF_000327345.1 Myotis davidii | reverse complement strand
CTCATGTGTTTATCTAATTCATCAGACTCTTGAGCCCTTGAGTGCAGCAATCCTGTCTTATTTGCCTTTGAATTCCCAGTGCCCAGCACAGTAATTAGTGCAGCATAGTCGTTTAATAATGATGAAGTGAGCTGAAGAGTGCACTTCCCTGGGAGAGAACATTAAAATAGCTTACCCCTGGGGGATGAGGCCCATTCCTATATAATAAAA
>NW_006304827.1:0-210 GCF_000327345.1 Myotis davidii | reverse complement strand
CTGGGCCTGCAGGTCATTGCTTTGCTATCTGCACCTCATTTCTTTCATTCCCCCTGGCTTTTCTTCTGAATATGTGGGTGCATATGCCCTTTCTCTTTGGTTTTTGTCACTTCTTGAGATATGTTCCTAGTAGTGGGATTACTGTTCAAATGGGAGCTCCATTTTTTCAATCTTTTGAGGAAACTCCATAGTATTCTGCATAGTTGCTAC
>NW_006304826.1:0-210 GCF_000327345.1 Myotis davidii | reverse complement strand
TGCCTGTCCTGCGCTCTGTCCCTCCCGCCCTCCCATCAACATGGTGATCGCCTCAAGCAGACCAGCTAGCAACCCCAGCATCAAGGAGCCCGCAGTTGCTGACTGGTGTGCAACACTGCTCTCCTGCCTACAATCGCCTTGGAGGGGGTCTGTGGTGGCAGCCTTACCTGCTCTCCGGCCCTCCACCCTACGATAGCTATGGTGGGAGTC
>NW_006304825.1:0-210 GCF_000327345.1 Myotis davidii | reverse complement strand
CCTGGGGCTCTCCGAGACTGGTCTCAGTTCCCTCAGTTCCCTACCCGACAGAGGACAGAGATCTTGTAACCTGTCTCACCCACCCAGACCTGGCACAGGGCTGGACACACAGTAGGTGTTCAGCTGGCAGAGCCATGTAACTGAGATACCCCTCCCCATCCCCACCCTTCATCCGGCCCAATCACATCCCACCTGGAAGTGAGGTCACCT
>NW_006304824.1:0-210 GCF_000327345.1 Myotis davidii | reverse complement strand
TACTAACGACACACCAAAATGAAACCAAATCATAAGGTGGAATACCCATCTCCAAAAGAAGTGCCTGGTGGTACATAAATTGAGAAGCAAAAGAGTTGCTGGATAATGAAGGAAGTCAAGACACTGGTCAGACAAACGAATCATGATTCTGAAAAGCATCAGCCAAAGTAGTACAACCTCACCTGTTTCTCGATCTCAAACAATCACTTC
>NW_006304823.1:0-210 GCF_000327345.1 Myotis davidii | reverse complement strand
ACTTTTATTATTATAGATACTATTCAAATGATTTTATTTTTACATTTGATGTATATGTAATTATTATTATTAAAATAAACAAGCTTAAATGATAAAAATCAACCAAGTACTTTTCTAAAATTCTAATAAGTACCTGGGGTTTTTTGCTGAGATTGTTCAACTTAAGATGGTTTACAAAGCAGTTCTCAACTTGTGGGTTGCAACCCCTTT
>NW_006304822.1:0-210 GCF_000327345.1 Myotis davidii | reverse complement strand
CTCTAAAAATTAATTTTCAAGATATTTAAAAAAATAGTGGGTCGTGTGTTCATAAATGTCGTGGTGCTTGGAGTCATTCATCCATGATTTGGGGCAGGATGGTTCCCGTGCTGCTGTCCGCTCACTCGGACGGGGACCCAGGGGGCTGCTGTTTCCTTTCACTTTCCGGAAGCCACACACAGTAGACCTGTAGCTGATCAAATGTTTTTC
>NW_006304821.1:0-210 GCF_000327345.1 Myotis davidii | reverse complement strand
GCATCAGGGATTCCTCCAGCCACGCCTCATGGGAGAGGCTGAGAGCCAAGTGGGGCAGAAGGCTGGGCCTGGCTGGCTCTGGACTGAGGCTGCCTGTGGGGCTTCCCTCTGCCCATTTATTCCAGCGTTATGACACCCACGGTTAGAGACTGAAATTTGCTGACCCCCTGCCCCCCACAAATTCAAATGTTGAAACCTTAACTCCCAATG
>NW_006304820.1:0-210 GCF_000327345.1 Myotis davidii | reverse complement strand
CAGGGTATCGAATGTGGTCCTGGAAAGTAGACAACTAAAGTAGAGTGGATGAGAAGGTCCTATACTCACTGTCTTTACTACCTCCTTACTTCCCAGTCATTATTTTTTCCTTCAGACCTTTAAAAAAAAGATAACATCTTGCAAATATAGCTGAAGCTCCTTTTACACCCATCCAATCCCTTTCTCTCTCAACCACCTAAATGTCATGAC
>NW_006304819.1:0-210 GCF_000327345.1 Myotis davidii | reverse complement strand
CAGACTCCCCCACAGTGTGAGCACTTTTTCAGTATCTGGTATGATCTTAGTAAATGTCACCTAAATAAATGAAGCAGGTTAAGTAATCCCTGGGCCTAAAACCAGATTCATAAAAGAGCTCGTTCTACCATAGCTGCTTCCTGTTACTCAGGTCAACCCTCAATACTGACAAGAGACTGTTTCACTTTCAGGTCTCATCTCAATTCTCAG
>NW_006304818.1:0-210 GCF_000327345.1 Myotis davidii | reverse complement strand
TCTTGTCTCAGGTCCAACGGGGAAGGCGCCTTCGTCACCCGAGTTCTAGAGCCAGGTCCTCAGCCCGACCCAGGGTCGTCTCCCCACGCCCACCTTCAGTCTGGCTCATTCCGCAAACCTCTCTCTCATCGCCGGGCCACTCACCGTGATCGGTGGAGGTTGTGCCGATGACAGCCTTTGAGAAAATCCTAAATTCCTTTAAAGGAATGT
>NW_006304817.1:0-209 GCF_000327345.1 Myotis davidii | reverse complement strand
AACAATTCATAAGTTTTAAATTGTACGCCATTCCTCACCTCTCCATCCTGCCCAGGACGTGAATCACACCTTGGTTCAGTGTATCCATATTGTATATGCTACCTGCCTGTTAGTCACTTCATAGTTGTCTCTGTTATCAGACCAACTGCCCTGGTATCACAGTGCTGGTGAACAAATAACCCTTATTTTACTTAATAATGGCCCCGAAG
>NW_006304816.1:0-210 GCF_000327345.1 Myotis davidii | reverse complement strand
TGCCAATTAGACTGCATACTGGCATCCTTTAGTTGGTACATTCTGTTCCTTTGGGAAATCTCATAGGAAGCCAGTTACTTGGAGTCTACTTAGAGATCTTGGGATCAGAGCCAAGGAAGTTATGGACTTGGGTCAGGGAGTTATGACCACCCCCTTTCTGCCACAGGAATAGGCCCGTTATATCCCATCAACCCCTCTCCTGGGACAGTG
>NW_006304815.1:0-209 GCF_000327345.1 Myotis davidii | reverse complement strand
TGACCAGGAATCCAACCCACAACCTTTGCATTCTAACCAACTGAGTACCTGGCCAGTGGAGAAACTGGGCTTTTGCAACACTGGAGGAAGAACTGGTCTCCAGGTCTGAAGCATCAAACAGAGTTTATGGGTGACTTGGGTAAGAAGACTGACATTTCTTCATTTAAAAAATGGGGAAACACAGCCAATTATTTTATAATTTAACAAAC
>NW_006304814.1:0-210 GCF_000327345.1 Myotis davidii | reverse complement strand
AGATGGGGGCTCCACTCACCCTTCTAAACTCCTATCTTATGGGCCGAATCAAAGGGAACCTAGACCCTATTTTGTTACTGACCATAAGGCAGAATCTCTTTCACCTTCTCTTCCCCTCACTCCTGCCTTTAGACATTTAAAATGCAGGCTCCCTACCTCATGACTCTTGGGTGCTCGATTAAACATCAGATGGCAACTCATTCCAGGTCC
>NW_006304813.1:0-209 GCF_000327345.1 Myotis davidii | reverse complement strand
ATTCCGGTTGCTGGCTTTTTATATATATAGATTATTGCAACTCTTATATCATTTCTTGGGTAGTAAGACTATATTTTTAAAAATGTATGTACTAACTAGAAATTGTAGAACCTCTTTATCATAGTGACTTTTAAGATTTTTAATGAATATGGTTTTCCTGTAGTAAAATACATGTTCTTTCAATATAAATTGTGATGTGATTTTTTTTT
>NW_006304812.1:0-209 GCF_000327345.1 Myotis davidii | reverse complement strand
TGGTTCATTCTAGACTTCCCCCCTTATGTATCTGTCATCTCCCATTCCAGCAGTGAGAAACCTGGCCCCTACCATTCACTATCTTTTTACTTATTTTTTCAGTCCCAGTGTATACGATGGCAGCATCAGAACTTCTAACCAGTACCTCCGTGGGAAGCAGCATTACCATCTGTGGTGTTCATGTACAGTTCCTTTTGTCTTACAGTTTC
>NW_006304811.1:0-209 GCF_000327345.1 Myotis davidii | reverse complement strand
ATGCACAACCACTGAGCCATGTTGGTTGGGCTGGACGCATTTCTACACATTTCTTACCATAGCCTGTATGTCAGAATCATCTCACTTGAATGTCTAATCTGTTTCTACTCTGGTTACACAGAATCTTTTCCTCATGGTGATAAGCAAGGTGATCTTTTAAAAATTTCCATCTGGCCCCAGACACCTTGACTCAGTGGATAGAGTGTCAG
>NW_006304810.1:0-209 GCF_000327345.1 Myotis davidii | reverse complement strand
GGGGGGGGGGCAGACCAGCTTGGCGGCTCACGTGGTGTCGCCCGAGATCACAACGGTGGACGTCCTCACCTTTCCACCACGCCCGGCCTGAACCCTGAGCTGACCTGATCACCACGGATGCAGGAGGCCCTCTCACCTGCAGGAAACTCTGACCGTTGTCCTACTTCTCAGGTCTCCCACCGGCCCTCCCTCCGCTGGGGAGTCACTCC
>NW_006304809.1:0-209 GCF_000327345.1 Myotis davidii | reverse complement strand
AAAAAAAATTACCTAGAAAAAAATATAGTTTTGTCTCCTACTTACCAATCTTATTTCACCATCATTTCCCATTGACTATATAAATGTCAGTCTCTCATATCCCCTTTGCATCAGCTTATCATCATTCTCAGTCCTTCATGAATAAGTTCAATAAAATGTTAAATGGACTCATGGTTCATTTGCAGAATAAATATGCTCCCCCTTCCCCC
>NW_006304808.1:0-209 GCF_000327345.1 Myotis davidii | reverse complement strand
AAATAAAAACAAGCAATGTGCCTGATGTAATGTTCCCACTGAATTAATCCCTAAACTTGAACCTCTGGGAACTGAAATAATAGAAACCTTATTAGTTGTTTTCCTGCATATTAGGTCATAATATCAATTATTTGGACCTAGACTTGTTTTCATTATGTGTGATCTCATATGTGGGTATACTTAAATCCAGTATTCATAACTCATAGGTT
>NW_006304807.1:0-209 GCF_000327345.1 Myotis davidii | reverse complement strand
TCACCTTGGGTGAGGCACAGAACACAGGACTCACGGTCCCGTCGGATCACGAAGAACAGGGCAGGAGAGATTTCCAGAAGAAACCTGGATCCTTGGACCAAACAAAAGGGGGGCTGGGGATGGGGAACAGGCGAAATAGCAGCTGTGGACCACTAACCCTCCGCTCATCTCTACCATTCTCCTCTCCTTGTCTTTCTGTTCACCACCCT
>NW_006304806.1:0-209 GCF_000327345.1 Myotis davidii | reverse complement strand
AAAAAACACCTCAAAATTATTCTTAGATGTATTTGGAAAACTTTAACCAAGGAGGAAAATATAAAAAAGTGGTTTAAAACCTCTGCTTGCACTCATTTTGACTAATACTATCATATTTACTAAAACCTTTAGAATATATACAATGCCCCAAACACAAATAAGTGTCTGAATCCAAATCATATTGATAAATATATACATATTTAATAAAT
>NW_006304805.1:0-209 GCF_000327345.1 Myotis davidii | reverse complement strand
GTTATCATCATCCTCAGCACAGATGCATTTGCTACGTCACCACCTCTGTTATACACATCTTCACTGTAAAAACATATGTCTCTCCCTCCCCCTCTATGTATCTTTGTATCTATCCATCTATGTATCTGTATGTATCTGTCTATATCTATATCTATATATCTGTATATATATATCTCTCTATCTCTCTATCTATATCTTCTATGAAAGTG
>NW_006304804.1:0-209 GCF_000327345.1 Myotis davidii | reverse complement strand
TGTCTTCCATTCTGAAAAGCAACAGAATAACAGAGTATTTAGGTGCTAATATTCATATGCCAAAACTTTTTTTCAACTGCTCTATCTATGACAACTTTGCTGCTTCCTAACTAGGTTGCCATGGTGAATTCTCTATGGCTTTCTGATTTATCACTTTTAAAATTTTTAAATGAGTTTAACTTTGAAGTTTCACTCTAACTCTAAAAAAA
>NW_006304803.1:0-209 GCF_000327345.1 Myotis davidii | reverse complement strand
ACGAAGGGAAACAGTCCCCACAGCACTGCCCCCGGACCCCCTCTGTCCCTCTCGTGGCTGAGGTGAAGGGGGGCTCTTTCCTGGGAGGGGCAGAAACTGGGCCATGTTCACGGTTATGGGGGATCCGGCTCCCTGGCTCCCACCCGCAACTAGAGCGCCCACCCCGGCACTCCCACGCCCGCCCGGGGCAGCAGCAGCCTCGCCTTTCC
>NW_006304802.1:0-209 GCF_000327345.1 Myotis davidii | reverse complement strand
TAAAAAGGAAATGAGTTTGAACTGAAATTAGGTTTTGTTCCATGTGTTTGCACTGAAGAGCAGAAAATGAACTATTTACTATAGGTCCGTTGTGTCACAGTTCTGTTGTCACCTTACGTGCTGAGGGAACTTACATTTTCTGGAAGTCACGCTATGTAAACATATTTGGGTACACTGACTGGTAAAATAGCTAAAGGCTAAAAGTCATT
>NW_006304801.1:0-209 GCF_000327345.1 Myotis davidii | reverse complement strand
TACTTAATTCTGTTTTTGTCTTCCTGGCACTCCAAGGCTGTGGAAAGAAGCTGTACTACAGGGATCCTGCAGACACGGACAGGTGACTTGGACTCCCTGGTTAGGTGTGGGGCCTGCTCACAGACCGTGGCACAGCAGAGTTGCACCTTGGCAGTTTCTGTGAACTTCTGGTGGCCCTTCATCCACATTCACATTACAAATGGTTATAT
>NW_006304800.1:0-209 GCF_000327345.1 Myotis davidii | reverse complement strand
TGATTCAACCCTGTCACTGCTTAATTGGCTCAACTAGTGACAGGCCGCTCGGATTCATTGATTGTCCGGTACATTATAGCAGTCATTCATGCTTTGGGGGCCAGAAGAATTGGATTTCAGGCATATTTTCCAGACTGTGTATTTATCTACCAAATGGACAGCTTTTCCTGACCTCTACAAGGCCTCAGCCAGACATGTCTGGAAAGCAA
>NW_006304799.1:0-209 GCF_000327345.1 Myotis davidii | reverse complement strand
CCCAACAAAGTCCTATCTTAGCTAATGCTACAGCTCCTCCCCTGAAGGGACCTCACTGTTCTTGTCTCCTAAATTGAACACTATCCTTTCTGCAAGCCCACCTCCTCCAGAAGCCAGCCTCGACTGTTCCCGACGGATACTTCTTACTTTCCACTCCCTGCATGCTCAGGTCTCACGGTCTTTTGGATAGTCAGTTATCTCACTTCCAA
>NW_006304798.1:0-209 GCF_000327345.1 Myotis davidii | reverse complement strand
GAAGAGGTGCCCAGTCCCAGGCTCACTGATGACACGAGTGACCTTGGGGAAGTCATTTGCCCACACTAATTAATCCCAATGACATATTCCCAGCCTCCTCAAGCCCTTACCGGTAACACTGCCCTGTTCTGGGAATGCCCCTCACCTAAACAGCTCCGGTTCTCAACATTCCCCTTACCAGACAGAGGCTTAGTGGCACTTAGCAAAAA
>NW_006304797.1:0-209 GCF_000327345.1 Myotis davidii | reverse complement strand
GTGCCCTGACCAGGAATCAAACTGGCAGCCTTTTGATGCCTGGGATAATTCCCAGGCAACTGAACCACATTGGCAGGGGCTGTCTGTGTGTGTGTTTAGATCTGATATGAGTGTCTTGAGGGCAGCATATTGTTGCTCTTTAAAATCCATTTAGTCACCCTATGTCTTTTGACTGAATCATTCAGTTCATTCAAAGTAATTATTGATAG
>NW_006304796.1:0-209 GCF_000327345.1 Myotis davidii | reverse complement strand
ACAATGAGGCAAACCTAAATAAATTAGCACCCAATTTAACAGACTCCAAATGAATAGTTTTCCCAAATTAACTCAAAATTGACTAGGGGGGAAAAACTGTATAATCTAATGCACTGTTTTTCAAAAGAAGAGATATAGATACTGAAAGCCTGTAATTAAGACGATGTAAAAAATAATAAATAATTCTGAATATACAGGAATCAGTTCAC
>NW_006304795.1:0-209 GCF_000327345.1 Myotis davidii | reverse complement strand
GCCTGGGGTGCCTTGTGAGAACAGCCCTGCCCCTACCCTTCTGCCATCTCCGCCAACATGCCCAGCCCAGCCTGAGCCAGGACCATGACAGTCCTGGGAGAAGGGACCATTCGTGGCCATGTTTGGAGACCGGCTTCCCCAGTCAGGCTGGTTACGTCTGAGGGTGGAGAGAGTCCACAGATGGAGGACCTCAGATGGTGCCTCTTGGA
>NW_006304794.1:0-209 GCF_000327345.1 Myotis davidii | reverse complement strand
TTCTGGCTTCTTCCACTAAGAGCAGTTAGAAGAGAGTAGACTTATTTTACTGTAACACAATACAACATCTCCAGCTCTTGAGTGAAGACTAGCGAGTTGAGGATTAAACACTCATCATAAGAAAGCTTGGCCACTAGGCAAAGCAAAACGTAGGAAATAGTTTCCTTCTGACCCCTTTTCCAATTGCAAGATAAGTAGGAAAGACTTTG
>NW_006304793.1:0-209 GCF_000327345.1 Myotis davidii | reverse complement strand
TTTTTCTATGTGGCTACTGGTTTAGAAAATTCTAACCTTGTTTTTTTTTCATTCGGCTTTATGGGGAAAAGGGACTTATACACAAAGTAAGTTCCTGCTTCCTCAGAAACATGTTAAATTTGGCTAGCTGTTAGGTACAGAACTGTAGTTACCTGTGCATTTGTGATTTGATCACTTTTTTTGTTTTTCTTTATTGGCACCAATACTTG
>NW_006304792.1:0-209 GCF_000327345.1 Myotis davidii | reverse complement strand
AAATAAGGGAAAGAAGAACCAGCTGGCTAGCACAGCCCCAGATTGCAGTCACCCTGCCTCTCCACAGGTTTGCAGTACCCCGGGACCACAGATTAATGTGTGCTGATGGCACCCTTACCTGATCAGCTCCAGGTCTGAACCTCACCACCAACAACATTGGATTTCTGTAAGGCCAGCTAACTCATCTAGGCACTCTAGAGCAGGGGTGG
>NW_006304791.1:0-209 GCF_000327345.1 Myotis davidii | reverse complement strand
TTTTTTTTCTGAGATTCTGATGGACAGATGCCTAACTTGCTGTGTGACATTTAACCTGCCAGAGGCTGTTTTCTCATCTATAATATGAGCAAGTTAAGCTAGATGACCCCAAGGTGCCATCCAGCTCTGTTCATCTATTTCATTCTGTTCTGGGATGAGGAAAAAAGTTGTTAGTGACTTGACTGCAACAGCAAACTAATTATGGAGCA
>NW_006304790.1:0-209 GCF_000327345.1 Myotis davidii | reverse complement strand
CCGCCACCCCGGACCCCCGTCATGGCAATGGGAGGGCATGCTGGCCGGAGCACAGCCCAGGAAGCAACCCCGGACCCACACAATTTTGATTGGAGGTGGAAGGGCCAGAGTGCAGGCTAGGGAGCATCCCCGGAACCCCGCCATGGACATTGCACGGCGAGTGGGCCAGAGCGCATGCCATGAATCAACCCTGGAACCCCACCATGGCA
>NW_006304789.1:0-209 GCF_000327345.1 Myotis davidii | reverse complement strand
GAGGAGGGGAATTTATGAGTCTGTGAGTAGAGGGAAGAGGTGCAGAATATCAAGGGGTCAGATTGGAGAGAGACAAAGAGGATTTGGGGAAGGATAAAAGATTCACGAAGGAGCGGAGAGTAGAGCTAGACAAAGATGCGATGAGCAGAGAAGACTGGGTGAAGGACTGAATCCGTAGGCTGTGCAAGGGGGTTGGCTGGCCCCTCTGC
>NW_006304788.1:0-209 GCF_000327345.1 Myotis davidii | reverse complement strand
AAACAGTTCTAGAGGTTCCCACTTGGTCTTTTGACCATAACAGCTTTCCCTCCACAGGCCAGAGCACCAATGTGGCCATTCTGCTGGTTGCTGAATATTTTTTTTTTTAGACTATGCATTCCAAAAGATAAAAAGAAACAACAACAAAAAACAAAGAAACACCAAAAAAAAAACCCAAAAAAAAAACCCAAAAACCAACTACTACAAAA
>NW_006304787.1:0-209 GCF_000327345.1 Myotis davidii | reverse complement strand
TGTCAGCCCTCCTCACAAATCCTCTCTCAGCTCCAGGTGATAGCAACTTAATCTAAGGAGAAAGCAACAAAGGAAGAGATCTAAGTACAGCCCCTGCCCTTTAGAAACAGAATGTGAGCCACATGGCTAATTTACAATTCTCTAGTGGCCCTCCTAAACAAGTCGAAAGAAAGAGCTGGAATTCATTTTAATTAAGATTTTATTTTACC
>NW_006304786.1:0-209 GCF_000327345.1 Myotis davidii | reverse complement strand
AGTGAGGTGGGAAGAGCAGGTTCTTCTGTGTGGTTATTGTTCTTACCTGGACAGAGACCTGCTCCATGGATGAGCTTAAACGTTGTTCCTGTGCTTTCTGAGATATGTGGGTTTTGGGGGAAATCTAGCTAGCTGATAGAGCTAATTTCTGATGCTCCAGGATGGGGCCAAATTATCATTTAATACATACATGCCTGCATCATGCTTAT
>NW_006304785.1:0-209 GCF_000327345.1 Myotis davidii | reverse complement strand
ACCTATGCTGCCATCTTGGTTTCTCCCTGTTGCTATAATTTAAGTAAGTTAATGTGTAATAACCTAGATCCTTAGTATATTGAGGAAATAGTGTGAAATTTGATATAATTAAGTCTCCTCGGGTGCTATTCAAGTATTTTGTTACTGGATACCAGATAAACTATCCTATATAATAGAATGCTAATATGCAAATTGACTGAATGGTGGAA
>NW_006304784.1:0-209 GCF_000327345.1 Myotis davidii | reverse complement strand
AAAAAGAAAGATATATTAACATCACTCTTTGGCCTGAGAAGGGTGAGAATAGTTGGTTGAATCTATTGAGGTCCCTTTTAGAACTGTTATCAAGGAATAATTAGAAAACCTACCTAGGTCAATAGTGACCAGAGAAAGGAACAAGACAATATAATGACATTGGAAATATTTGTGAGAGAGTTCAAAATGTCCATCGAATGTCTGACCTT
>NW_006304783.1:0-209 GCF_000327345.1 Myotis davidii | reverse complement strand
TACATGGTTAAGTAGGTAGAAAGCAGTAAGCATGGCTAAATGTATACAAATCCCAACTCCATACCTCAAAAAGATATGGGGAAATTCCTTAGTTTTAAAATCTAACTTTTTAGTAATTCAAGGTTATGCTACATAATTAGCCAAAATATAAAATTAAATCTCACTTTAAGAAACAATTTAAAACTCAAAATAATCGTTCATATTCGTAT
>NW_006304782.1:0-209 GCF_000327345.1 Myotis davidii | reverse complement strand
CAAAACATGATGGTTTAACAACCCCATAACAACGATGATACTTAATACACTCACAAGTCTGCATATGGGGCAAAATTGTGGGGGGATAACTCACTCCTGTTCCATCTGGCATCTGCTGTGGGAATGCAAGGTTAGAGACTGGAGTCGCCTGAATATTTGCTGATATGTTTGGTGGTTGTGTGATCACTAACCCCTTACAGTAGCTCCAG
>NW_006304781.1:0-209 GCF_000327345.1 Myotis davidii | reverse complement strand
GGGTCCCTTCCCATCATCTCGCTCCACTCCTGAGTCTTCCCTGTCCATCCTGCCTGCCTGCTACGGGCAAAATCACTTACTAACACTTACAGAATTTCCTAAAACTTGGAGTCAAAACACTGCTCTATCTCCCTAGCCCAAAAGAACCATTGACAAGCCTCTCAATTTGACATTCATGAATCAGGGGGGAAAACTTTCAGCTCCAGACA
>NW_006304780.1:0-209 GCF_000327345.1 Myotis davidii | reverse complement strand
AATATTAGGTCTGACAAACTCCTATTCGTCCTCGAAGACCTACACGAAAAATCCTCTGTGGGAGGCTTCTGCCCCTCTGACAGCGTTGCTGTCCTCAAAGCTGCCAAACACATCTGGCTTCAGGACCGTGGCTCTGGCTGTTCTCTCCGGTGGAAAGAGGCTTTCCCCAGATCCCTGAATGACTTCTCCTTTCATTCAGACCTTGCTCA
>NW_006304779.1:0-209 GCF_000327345.1 Myotis davidii | reverse complement strand
CTAGGGCCTTTTCTCCCAGGAAGTCTTCCTGGAGTAACCGAATCCATTTTCTAATCTACCCACACTGTTTCTGATCATTCTTTCACCACAGAAATTAACAGTTCTGAGTTAAGGTCATACAAAATATGAAGTCTCTAGTTAGAAAAAAATTCTACATTTTCATACTGATAACCACTTGAGTATTCACTTTCACAGAAATATCTACCTAA
>NW_006304778.1:0-209 GCF_000327345.1 Myotis davidii | reverse complement strand
TTGTAAGCTTCCACAAAGGCGTTCCAGGCCGCTTCGGCGTCTCCGCGGGAACACAGAGCTGAAGAATAAGCCTGGTAAGAAGACGCCGTAGGATCACGAGAACTCGTTGTTGAAAGGGGGTTGGTTTCAGAAGGAAGATGCGTGACAGACGAGGAGACAGCTCCTTCCCTCTCACAAGCATCTGGTAAGAGGGCTGAGGGGGAAGCCTG
>NW_006304777.1:0-209 GCF_000327345.1 Myotis davidii | reverse complement strand
GATAAACACCCCCTGGCCTTAATGACCTTGCTCAGGTTGGAATGGTCCTCAGGCAGGCTGGGCATGCGTCTGGGATGCTGGCCCCAAATTGAGCCACCGCTTGGGGCAGAACCCACAACTCTACCCTCTCTGCTTAGGATGCCCTGGTCACAGTGTAGGCCATGCAGTCTGGATGAGGCCACAATGCCCCTTGGTTCCCCTGGGGCACT
>NW_006304776.1:0-209 GCF_000327345.1 Myotis davidii | reverse complement strand
TATTTTTTCTGTAGGCTGAATTTTTAACCTCATCAGGAGTTTAAAAATTTCATTGTGATTGGATTCCTCTTTAGATTGCAAGGTTTTTAAGGACTGACATATGTCTCTTTAAAAAAAAAAATCTTCCTTTCATGAGTATCCAGGGCCTTATAAGGAAAGGGAGGATGTAGGACCTGATTTTTCATTCAGGGATCACCGAGCTTCAGGCA
>NW_006304775.1:0-209 GCF_000327345.1 Myotis davidii | reverse complement strand
TCGCTCAGCCCCGGAGCCACGCCGGCCGGGCTCCTTTTCCCTAAATCGCTTTGCAATACTTTCCGCGGAGGAAGAGCTGATCACTAAATAAATATTTTTTTTCCCCGGAGCTGGGTTGTTGCAAGAGCTGGTGCCTCGGGCCAGGACCGCACGTCGGTCATCCCAGCGACGGAGCTTCCGTGGAAAAGGCGGGCGGGCGGCGTGTTTCC
>NW_006304774.1:0-209 GCF_000327345.1 Myotis davidii | reverse complement strand
AAGGGCCACATAAGATTGAATTAGTTTTAAGTTTGGGAAACATCCCTTTAGAAACATATCAAATTCTAAAATGTTATGAAATATGAAAAATTGATTTAAATTCATAAATTTTATCATTTGGTTTATCCAAACTGGTTGTAAATTACTGGGTTTCTGGCTATTGGTCTTTTTTTTAAGAGTTATTTAAAGGTTCACTTTATTTTTAGTTG
>NW_006304773.1:0-209 GCF_000327345.1 Myotis davidii | reverse complement strand
AAGAAAGTGCATTAATTTTACAAGTAAGAATGCACACTTAAGGAATTTTAGGGCTGTAGAGTTAATTAAAAATCATGTAGTCCATTTTATGTGATATATAAGAGGTACAAAAGGGGTAGTTCGCAAATATTGATTGTATTTCCTTGAAAATCACTTTGCAAAAAGATGTACTGTATTTCCATAGTATTACAAAGGCTCAGTAGGCAAAT
>NW_006304772.1:0-209 GCF_000327345.1 Myotis davidii | reverse complement strand
GGAGACTAGAAAGCAGTGGACAGTTTAGCAGGGCACTCAGCAATCTAGTCCTGAGGTAACAGGGGCCTGAATTAGGTTGTGCTATTGGTAAAGGCTGGATATGATTTTTTAAAAATGAAATGATGGATATAATAAAAGGAGAATCTAAGTATTGGTAGGAAGGTAAGTAAGGAGTTGATATGCTTGAAGTCTTACATTTAAATGATAGG
>NW_006304771.1:0-209 GCF_000327345.1 Myotis davidii | reverse complement strand
TGGTGGTGGTGGTGGTGGTTATACAACTAAATTTGTGCAAACCTATCAAAGCATATTCTTAACGTTGCTGTTTTTGTATGTCTATTATAGTTCAATAAAAGCTAATTAAATTTTAAAAATCAGAGTAAACCCACGGCTTCAATCTCCTATTTCTGTTTAACCCCCAGAGGCACCAAGTGAGAGAGGTCCTCTAGATTCTCCACTTCTTG
>NW_006304770.1:0-209 GCF_000327345.1 Myotis davidii | reverse complement strand
CTATCCACTGAGCCAAATCAGTTAGGGCTATTACTGTAGTTTTTGTATAGCATTCATATTGTATTTAAGAGTTACTACTAGTTAAGGAAACAAGAGTTATTATTTTGAACATGACATGGAATGATAGAAACCATCATGTGTACCAGGTTGGAATTTAAATTTTCTGCAAGGCACTCAGATGATAATGGAGTTGAGTCCTTGATGAAGTT
>NW_006304769.1:0-209 GCF_000327345.1 Myotis davidii | reverse complement strand
TAGTTTGCCCACGGCTGGTCCAGACCCACTTCACATCCTCCAACCCCTCTAACAGGGCCCAGCCTTACCCACTGTCCAGCAGCCCTGCCGTCCTGAGGGCCACAGGCAACATCCAGGTGAGTGTGTGAGGAATGGGTGGGCGTTTGGCACTTGCTATCTACTGGGTATTTAGCAAACTTTTTCTCAAGTCCTCCTCACACTGACCAGAT
>NW_006304768.1:0-209 GCF_000327345.1 Myotis davidii | reverse complement strand
GCTGTCTTCACGGGTCATATTTACAGACGCTCCAAAAATCAAAACGCACAGCTATTTCACAATGGCACGGTGGTTACTGTTAGCATCTGGCTTTTTTGTTCAACATCACCTTTTTTTTGCACCTTATGCCTTTGAGTAGACTTCTGCAGCAGCTTCTGCTGACTGTGTAAAAGGGAACACTTTTGGATGATTCCTTTTCCTGAAGAATT
>NW_006304767.1:0-209 GCF_000327345.1 Myotis davidii | reverse complement strand
AATTCTGTTCTTCATGGCTAAATAAAAATGATTTAAATAACTTCCTCAAATAATGAAAGTGGTATTTATAGACTTTAGATGATGCTCTAAAACACAAAGCTTATCTGATATTTTATCATTCAGAATTCATCAGTTCAATGTTATTAGAATTCATTATAATTTTGTCAACCGTTTCTAAAAATGGGTTTAGATTTTTGCTGTTATGTTAT
>NW_006304766.1:0-209 GCF_000327345.1 Myotis davidii | reverse complement strand
ACAATGAGATAACGCCTCTCCATTCCACCTATCAGCCTGATCTGCCTGGGTTGTCCAGCTCCTAGTAAGATCTGGAAAATCCGGGATATCCCCAGCTTCCTCCCCCTCATTTCTATCTGAAGAAGACAGATGAAGTCTAGCTTTATCGAGAATAGAATTATCCAAAGAAGACGAAACCTTTACCTCGGGGATCTGAGTTTCATTCGCTT
>NW_006304765.1:0-209 GCF_000327345.1 Myotis davidii | reverse complement strand
CTTAGCCTGATCCTGGCTCATCCCTTTCCCCAAATGAGCTCGTCCCCCACAATCCAAAGGGCCGGCTCCAAAGTGTCCGTAGAGTTTCAGATGTCAGTGCTGGCCTGGAGTCTTCCCTGATGTCTGACTCCACAACAGAGGAAACGTGACAGAGTGGATTCAGAAGATGTCCCCACCCAGTCTTTCCACATTCAAGGGACTGCTGGAGT
>NW_006304764.1:0-209 GCF_000327345.1 Myotis davidii | reverse complement strand
CACTTAGTTTAACCTCATCCCACCACTGCCCCTAAAAACGCTTACCTCTTCCCTGCCCATAATTATGTGGGTTTTGTTGTAGCTGGTTTATCTAGCTACAAAATCTAAGAGATTCAGACTCTCCTCCTTTTTTCAAGAGTTTTCCACCAAAAATGCAGAAATGGTTTTGGGGATGTCTCCCAACCACCATCCAGTGATATCATCAAATC
>NW_006304763.1:0-209 GCF_000327345.1 Myotis davidii | reverse complement strand
TGCAATGCAGCCTTGATGGCTTCTAATTCAATTTTTTGTTTTGAAGTGTGACTAGTCTGTATGACTTGGTTTGAATCTATTGTATGATAAGCAGCTTTGCCATTAGAGGAGCTAATGCTCCAGGAATAGGTTCCTACCTAGTACTACTAAGTTTCCCTGAATATTCACTTATTTTGATTTGCCAATTTAAATCAGTCTGAAATAAGGTT
>NW_006304762.1:0-209 GCF_000327345.1 Myotis davidii | reverse complement strand
TCAGCAACCAAAGGCACTGGCCTTGATGAGGCAGTGGTATGGTTAGGTGAAGCATTAAAGAGCAGACAGTAATCCAATCACTTTTGCTCTTCTGAAATGAAGACCACATCCCATGTCCCTTTGGAAATAGTTAAGCATGCTTCACACTACTAAACGTTAGAGCTGTGTGTGATTGTTGGCATATACTGAACTGACTACACATTTGTAAT
>NW_006304761.1:0-209 GCF_000327345.1 Myotis davidii | reverse complement strand
CCTATGAAGGACAATCCTGGCACGACTACTGCTTCCACTGCAAAAAATGCTCCGTGAATCTGGCCAACAAGCGCTTTGTTTTCCATCAGGAGCATGTGTACTGTCCCGACTGAGCCAAAAAGCTGTAAAGTGACAGGGGCTCCTGTCCTGCAAAATAGAATTGAGTCTTGTTATTTGTGTCCTCGCCCTCTGCCCTATACCACCCACAG
>NW_006304760.1:0-209 GCF_000327345.1 Myotis davidii | reverse complement strand
TTTATGATTATACGCTCAGAGAACTGGATGAAAATCATGAAATTGATTGGAATTCACAAGGATAGACCAGTGAATTTGCAATGAATGTGTATGAACCACTTGGATTCATGTAAATAGAGCCTTAATATGTGCAGGGCACTATTAAATCAATGAGAATTAGCGTTCCAACAGCTTTAAAATGGGTTGGAGAGTGTTTACATTCATAATTC
>NW_006304759.1:0-209 GCF_000327345.1 Myotis davidii | reverse complement strand
CAGAAATCACAGGCAGAGGTATTTGGGGTTGAGTCTTGGCTCCTCTGCTCTCTACTGTGTTTCCCTGAGCAAGTCATTGAACCTCCCTAATCACAGTTTTCTTATTTTTAGGGAAAAGTAATAACAATACTATCCCTTAAAGTTGTGAGTAATAAGTGACCTACTGTATGCTGATAGCTTAATACTTGTGTGGGTGTGGTTAGCTGTTT
>NW_006304758.1:0-209 GCF_000327345.1 Myotis davidii | reverse complement strand
GGGCTCAGAGCTGGCATCAAAAGAGGGTAGTGCCTGTCCTGCTTGGGCCGAACTTACATCACAGGAAGGGGCAGACCCAGAATGGGGGCCGTAGTAAACCTGGAACATTCAGCCCCCAGGTGGAGGGAGGGACAGAGGATGGAAGTCACAGCCCTGGAGCACAGAACTCAGTTTGTGCTGCTTCTCAGATTGTCTGGGACACCACAGAG
>NW_006304757.1:0-209 GCF_000327345.1 Myotis davidii | reverse complement strand
TAAAAACGTAATTATCCACTTTATAGAGGAGATAATGAAATAATTAAAATCTCAGAGGAGATTATTAGATCAAGAGGGAGAGAGGCAGACAGGTTGTCTTTGGCAATTATAAACGAAGAGTTGGAAGAGAAATGTACAGAGAGATTTTGAAGTGGCTAAACACATAAGGAAGTCACATTAAATGGCCTTGCCAGTCTATCTTTTGAGAA
>NW_006304756.1:0-209 GCF_000327345.1 Myotis davidii | reverse complement strand
TCCATAACGGAACTTCTATTTTTGAGATTCTGTGACTTGTGATCCTACAGAATTTCTTGCTAGAGAAACAGACTTAGGGGGACTCCACTGTTAGCGAGAGTGCGCTTTGGACAGCCAACATCAGTCACCTTTAAGCCATTATTTAAAGTGCAGATTTCTAAGTTCAAGGCAAAGGATGCTAATCAAGCTCTCTTGAGGAGGAGTCTTAG
>NW_006304755.1:0-212 GCF_000327345.1 Myotis davidii | reverse complement strand
CTCTCTGAAATCAATAAAAATATATTTTTAAGAAAAGAAGACCATAGTGTGCATATCTAGCTATTGCCCTGCAGCTCTATTCCCTTAGTTCAGACCTTCCTTCTGAGCCTGGTCGACATATCTCAGCTAGCTACTTGACTTTGATTCCACACAGGCATCTACAACTTTACTCACCCCAAACTGGATTTCACCAAAAAACGTCTTCCCTTCCA
>NW_006304754.1:0-209 GCF_000327345.1 Myotis davidii | reverse complement strand
GTCACAGAACTGCTGGTGGGCCCACAGTGTCACTCATGCCCTGAGGACAGCAAGCGAGGTGTCTACTGAAGACCAAGAAGTGCAGAAGATGTGGAAATTCTGGGGACGTCTTTATCACTTACAAACACAAAAGCGTGGTGTGTAAAGTTGCTTCCACTCCGTGGGGAGACTATTATTCTACATGCTCAGATGTGTCAGGGCGTTTTAAG
>NW_006304753.1:0-209 GCF_000327345.1 Myotis davidii | reverse complement strand
TTTACAAATGAATGAAAGAGTTGTGGTAGAATCCACTTCCAGAAGCTATGATTCACAGTACCCAATAAGCACTGAGGACACTCAGAGACAGACGAGGACTGGATTTATCAAGGAAGGCTTCGTGGAAGAGGCAGGCTTTACCCTCTGAAGGAAATGTAGGAACCAGGGTGGTGGGTAGGATCAAGGAGGAAATTCCAGGCCTCAGCAAT
>NW_006304752.1:0-209 GCF_000327345.1 Myotis davidii | reverse complement strand
GGAGGGGGTGGGGCGCAAGCAGGAGGAGCTGCAGCGCCTGGAGCAGCAGCGGCAGGCGCAGGAGAAGCTGCTGGCCGAGGAGAACCAGAAGCTGCGGGAGCGGCTGCAGCGGCTGGAGGAGGAGCACCGGGCCGCGCTGGCCCACTCCCAGGAGATTGTGGCCTCCCAGGCCGTGGCCGCCAAGACCCTGCCCAATGGCCGGGAGGCCC
>NW_006304751.1:0-209 GCF_000327345.1 Myotis davidii | reverse complement strand
CTATATCAAACTAAAAAGCTCCTGCACAGCAAAGAAACAGCCAACAACAACAATAAAACAGGCAACAAACTCATACAACTCAACACCAAACTAGTAAGTAATCCAACTAAAAATGTTCAGAAGACCTGAACAGATAAGAAGGCATACAAATAGACGACAGATAGATGAAAACATGGTCAACTTCATTAGCTATTAGGGAAATGCAAATC
>NW_006304750.1:0-209 GCF_000327345.1 Myotis davidii | reverse complement strand
ATCTGGGAGCCTCACTGTTGTGTGTATAGGGCCAGGAACCATCGACTCTGTGTGTATGTGTGGTGTGTTTGTGGTGTGTCTGTGATGTGTTTGTGTGGGGTGTGTGTGTGTGAAGCAATTGATGTCTCTACCATACTAATTGTGAACAAGGAGCGCTTCATTTTCAAATTTAAAGCCTTGGATTTTTCCTTTCATAAAATGTGCATAAT
>NW_006304749.1:0-209 GCF_000327345.1 Myotis davidii | reverse complement strand
ACCATCAATCGAATATCACCTTTGTTAGCTAGTGAGATTTCGGAGTTGCACCAGGCTCATATACCTGTTCCAATATTGTTTACAAACATTGGTACTTGAACAGGTTTATCTTGAGTTCGCTGCTTTAGGTGTTTTCTGTTGGTTAGCATATTCAGGTTGTTTGTGTATCCTGTAATGCTTTATTTTACGCTTTTGTGATTACTGACAAT
>NW_006304748.1:0-209 GCF_000327345.1 Myotis davidii | reverse complement strand
TTTGTGTGACTGTGGAGGAGGTGTATGGAGTAGAGAGGGGTTTTGGGAAGGGTAGATGAAAGAAAGGAGGCTCGTCGTTCATCAGCAGTACTTGATTCCATATCTATAATATTCAACTTGAGGAGGTGATAGCCCTGTGCTTGCCATTGCTGTTCGTGCTTTTGCATCCGTTAGGTGCTTCTGGGGAGGCTTTGCATTTTTCCTTTACA
>NW_006304747.1:0-209 GCF_000327345.1 Myotis davidii | reverse complement strand
AGGAGGGCTGTCACCTGGGGAGATCCTTTTCAATAATCAGTCCCCTTCTGTCTTCCATTTTTCCTCCTTCACTTGGTATGGTTCATTGCTCCCTAGCCCCGTTTCGTACTTTCTTCTACTGTCCATGCTTGTCCCCGAGGCTGGGGGAACTGAGAACCAGAGATAAAGGGGGTAGCGGGGGGAGATGGCTGGTGACTTTACTTCTCTGT
>NW_006304746.1:0-209 GCF_000327345.1 Myotis davidii | reverse complement strand
ACAGGTGTGGAAGATTCTGTGTATATTGATATGTGTGCAAGCAGATGTGTGTGTATACAGCTTTGAGAAGAAACATCAAGAAGAGAATATGCAGAATATCTTTGAGGTTATGTATTTCGAAGATCTGAGGGAGACGGTTCCTCCACATATTTTTTCGTGGAACTTCCATCATGTTGCATCCGCATGCTCGCTGAGCGGCTCTGAGTTGG
>NW_006304745.1:0-209 GCF_000327345.1 Myotis davidii | reverse complement strand
GGTCTTCAGAACCATAAAGGTTTAACTGGCCTTAGATCCTGGTACTAACGCCTTAAACTTTTGAGGGCAGTGACCTAAAGCATGGCCACGATCTGTGCTGCTCGCCACTGGATTTCCCCATGTTGATGTCTACACCACTCCCACCCCCCACCCCCGCATACTATCTTGGTTGGCCTCAACAAGCTACTTCTCAAAAGCCTTATTCTGTT
>NW_006304744.1:0-209 GCF_000327345.1 Myotis davidii | reverse complement strand
AGATAACGGTGGGCGGTTATACCCCTGATACCATTCCCCACCCCCTCACCCTTCACACCTGGGGCGATTTCCCGCTCACGTTCAGTATCTATGGACCCAGTTCTATTTATTCGTCTGTTTTGTGTGTTTTCTGACTCCACGTGCAGTGAGATCTCATGGCGTCTGTCCTTCTCTGTCTGACGCCGCTCACCTAGCACAGCACCTCTGGG
>NW_006304743.1:0-209 GCF_000327345.1 Myotis davidii | reverse complement strand
GATGGGCAGATGGATGAATGGATGAATGTATGGGTAGGTGGATAGGTGGGTGGTTGGATGGGCAGATGGATGCTAGATGCTGGATGGGTGAATGAACTCAGAGAGGGCAGCTATAGCCTTGTGACCTGGGTGGAGAGGCAGCTTAGGGTATGATTAAGAGCAAGGCCTGTGGAGCCCCCAGCCTATGTCTAAATCCCAGCGCCCAACAC
>NW_006304742.1:0-209 GCF_000327345.1 Myotis davidii | reverse complement strand
ATGCCTTCTGAGGTCAACTTGATGTCCCACCAGACCTTTTCCAGGAACCTAGACTAGAAGAATGTGAATGGAGATGATAGAGACCACTCCACAGAAGGTGAAGCTTCTGAGAGCTAACCAGTCTCCATCAAGCAGTGGAGGTCCATAATGTGATCCTATGGTTTCTAGTGGATGTTGTCTCCTCTTGAGCTTTCCTATCAAAATTAGGG
>NW_006304741.1:0-209 GCF_000327345.1 Myotis davidii | reverse complement strand
TTTCACTCCCAAGAATGGCCTTTTTTCTTGATTCATCTTAGTAATACTTCTCTTAATTTTAGCATAAATTAGATAGACTGGCGCAAAGAGAGTATATAACAATAACAACTCTACGGAATACATATTCTATCAGGCACCAGGTTAACCAATTAATGTGGTGAGTTGCATTTAACCCAGAAAATAGTTCTTTGAGGTGGGAGTTATTATCT
>NW_006304740.1:0-209 GCF_000327345.1 Myotis davidii | reverse complement strand
TTAACCACTTTTCTCACGTTTCTGTTGAAGATCCATTGATGTTCCAATCACATTGACCTTATAATTTATCTTCTAAGTACATCTTTAGAGTGAAATGGAGAATTATTAATAACTATAATGAGACAATAGTCATAAAGTAGATTATCCAGGCAATCAAGGCATTTTGAAAACCCTAGTTCTAGGAAATATAGAGTATTGCCTAGAAGCTA
>NW_006304739.1:0-209 GCF_000327345.1 Myotis davidii | reverse complement strand
CTCAGGTGTGAGACTCCAGTCCCTGACACCTAGGCCCAGGTTGGGAGTTCAAATGCAAGAATTGTGATGACAGCTGTGGGATTTGCTTTGGGGGCTAATGACAAAACCCTGGGGAAGGCGGCTCTTGCTGCTATTCCATTCCAACAGCTCAGCTCAAGCTCACTCTTGATGCACACTTGCTTAACCCGGCTGACCCTGTGGGTGAATGG
>NW_006304738.1:0-209 GCF_000327345.1 Myotis davidii | reverse complement strand
GCTAGTGAAGACAATAAACGGTTTCCCACATCTGATCATTACATAATCAAACTTATTAACATTATAGGGAGATTGCAAGCTTCCAACAGATAACTGGAAAATCAGATGGCATTACTGCTAGGGATTACTGTACTTGTTGCATCAATAATTGTCACCCAAACTTAATAGATTGTATGTTTCTTAAAATTTATACATTTCTTCTAGGCTAT
>NW_006304737.1:0-209 GCF_000327345.1 Myotis davidii | reverse complement strand
TTATTTACTTATCTCAGCACAGCTAAAGGGGTTTTCTGTATTGTGCTCAGCAGTGTTTCTATGCATGTACAAAGTTATAGCCACCAAGAATAGCTTCCCATTGTGTGAGATGTCAGTAATGGAGCTGACTTTGTTCTGTCAGTGTCCTTGTCCACCTTCCTAATGCAGCTGGAGATATCAGAACAATTGCCATATCTTTGTGAGGTTTG
>NW_006304736.1:0-209 GCF_000327345.1 Myotis davidii | reverse complement strand
AAGTCCATTTGCCTTCTGAGGGACTTCTCACATTGATATGTTCACTACTGCTGGTCTTTGCTCCAACATTTCCCCCTTTTTGATTTCTTAATTAATTTAGGAAGGTGTATGCCATTTGCTGGGCTCACAGCCTTTTAAGACTTTTCATTCTACATCTTCAGATTGGAAGCAAACAAAGAAGAACAACAAAGAAAGACAATAGTGGTTAT
>NW_006304735.1:0-209 GCF_000327345.1 Myotis davidii | reverse complement strand
AGAGAGACAGAGGGCTGCTGGAGTCCCAGGAAGCTCCTCTTAAAGGGCAACCCATAGACTTATTCACTCTGAGCTCCAGTGGTGGGGGCAGCAGATTTAAAGGTACCAGGGACATGGTGGAGAAACTGAATTTTCTGGCTTCAGAGATAAGGCTAGGGGCAGCGGGGGGAGGGGGAGGCAGCTTTCCTCCAGACAGAAGTGCTGGTAGA
>NW_006304734.1:0-209 GCF_000327345.1 Myotis davidii | reverse complement strand
TCTGGGCTCAGGGTCCTCGGGGGATCAAGCAACTTAGCAGCTTCTGCCTCCCCAACCTGGCTGGGCAGGGGATCGAGCCGCCCCGGTGCCAGCCATGCTGGACCGGGGGTGGGGTCGGGGCGCTGGCAGCCTGAGTACCAGCCAGCAGCGGCTGCTTCCGCCCCGTGTGGGGCCCCCCTGCCGTTTGCAGAACCGGCCTTACAGCTACC
>NW_006304733.1:0-209 GCF_000327345.1 Myotis davidii | reverse complement strand
GTGGGAGTTGGGTTCTTGGAGTACCACTGGAATGAGCATTTCCAGAGGCCCCCATGGGAGGTTGAGATAGGGTAGAAAGCTTTTATTTTTGTGGAATTAAATTACTCCGTTTCCAAAACCCCATTTCTCTTAGTCCAGCCATAGAAGTGTCGTTGGGGTTTCAGTGAAGCTAGAAGCAGAGCCAGTGTCCAGTTTCCTTTCCATGTTGG
>NW_006304732.1:0-209 GCF_000327345.1 Myotis davidii | reverse complement strand
ATATATATATATACATACATATATATATAACAAATACGAGGTCAATAAGCTAAATTATTTCGTGCAACTTTCCCAAAGTGTTAATTAAAAAAAAAAAGCAGAAATTCTAAGCTCTCTCGCCACAATAACCTCGGCCACGCTGACAAGTGCAGTTCCACCCTGAGCCTAGGGCGCACCGGGAAGATGACAGCCCCTGGCATTCCCTCTGC
>NW_006304731.1:0-209 GCF_000327345.1 Myotis davidii | reverse complement strand
TTTTTAGTGTCTGGCAGAGCTAATGAATTGAAAAATATTTAATTAATGAATCAATGACATAAGATTGAGAGTTCTCCAGCATAGGAAGTATTCAAGTAATAGTGCCTGCATGCTGACCTTCCTACCCATTCATCCTGTTTCTAAAACATATGCATTCTGTTAATTTGGAGGATAGAATACCTTACTGAAAGTCTAATCTCAAACATCAG
>NW_006304730.1:0-209 GCF_000327345.1 Myotis davidii | reverse complement strand
ATATATATATCAAACATTTTTAAATGGGAGAATACTGAAATAATAGTTTTGGATTTTATCTACTAGTATGTATTTCTCTATATCTATGGAAATATTATCCACAATCTGTGGGCATGCTTAACTAAATATTTACCCTTTGACTAGCTTTAATTGCTTTGTTACAAAAGAGGCACATGTTCTATTTTTCCGGAGGATTAATTTGTGTATTC
>NW_006304729.1:0-209 GCF_000327345.1 Myotis davidii | reverse complement strand
CTCCCTTCCACTCTCTCTAAAAATCAATGGATGCGGGCGGGTGGGCAGGGCCGGCGCCTCCCGGCAGGTGTGCAGATGGAATGGGGGGTCCTGGACCCCTCAGAGCTTCCTCGGCCCGCAACACTTGACTCCCGGCCCGCCTTAACCTGCGGCCAAGCCCAGACGCAGGCACGGTGTAGAAATCACAAATGTCTTCAAAGGATGGGAGA
>NW_006304728.1:0-209 GCF_000327345.1 Myotis davidii | reverse complement strand
TGGGGCTAAAGCAGGGCCTTGTCGGGGTGACTCCGGGAAGAGTGGACGGCGTCTGTTCCCCTGGCCCCTCCGAGCTGCACACCCCGTGGCTGGCGGTGCCCCTCCCGCCCCCCGGGGCGGCCCGGGCACTAAGTCCCTGTGCTTCTCTGCAGAGAAGGACCCGTACAGTTTCGGGAGGACGACGATAGCAAACCTCCAGACCAAGTGAG
>NW_006304727.1:0-209 GCF_000327345.1 Myotis davidii | reverse complement strand
TTCCAAAAAATTCCAGAGGAAGGCACACTTCCATGCTTTTTGTATGAATTTCTAATAAGTTCCTGGAAAATGCAGTGCCGCTGGTCCTGGACCAGATTTGAGTTGCAGTTATTCAGAATTAACTCGCCTCTCTTTTGTCATCATTTTCTTGTTGTAACCAGCAAAGGATCATGTTTAGTCACACAATAACTAAAATAGTTTTGTTTTTT
>NW_006304726.1:0-209 GCF_000327345.1 Myotis davidii | reverse complement strand
TGTTAAAAATACTCCATTACTGGCAGTGACTAAAAAACAAAAAACAAATGTTTGTATATTGTACAATGCATATTTTTAAATATGAAATTTTAAGTTTGCTGGTGTTTCTGGAGGAAGACCTGGACCAGGTTGGGTCTGCCCAGCCCAGTCTAGAAATGGGATTCTTCTGCAGTATCGCAGGAAAAGAATTTCAGAGACACATGTATGAA
>NW_006304725.1:0-209 GCF_000327345.1 Myotis davidii | reverse complement strand
CAAATTGACCCCAGCAATGGAAGGACCACAATGACTGCTCAACCAGTCCTTATGACAGTGAGGGCCAACCTTTTGAGCTCGGCATTGCGAAATGTTGAAAAATCCTAACTTCAATCTGGTGCCCTGTCACATGTAGAAATATTCAAAACAATATTTTTTTTTGGTATTTGCAACCATAGTAAAATACAAAGACTTATATTTTTGATATT
>NW_006304724.1:0-209 GCF_000327345.1 Myotis davidii | reverse complement strand
AATGTGGCCATCTGCACAGACTCAGAAAGGGCCGCCACGGCAACGCTGGCGGTAGTAAGAATAACAGCAGCTGAGATAAGGGCTGCAGTGAGCATCCCCAAAAATCTTTTGGGCCGTAATTGGCTCAGTGCTCTTTCTAAGACTTTGATCGCTGATGAGCCTTGCCATTTCCTGGCGAGATTAACAGGTATCAGGATTTCTGCTTGTCT
>NW_006304723.1:0-209 GCF_000327345.1 Myotis davidii | reverse complement strand
ACAGTACCTTATGGTTAACATTGGCCTCTTTTGTTTAATTTTCCCAAATATACTCTGTAGAGGCAATG
Source organism: Myotis davidii (assembly GCF_000327345.1). Taxonomy (NCBI): domain Eukaryota; kingdom Metazoa; phylum Chordata; class Mammalia; order Chiroptera; family Vespertilionidae; genus Myotis; species Myotis davidii. The sequence goes on along the minus strand of NW_006304723.1, from coordinate 141 downwards.
GTGTAGAGCAGGCTTTCAGTATATTACAGATCTCACAGAGGGGCTTGGACTGTTAGGGAAACCCCCTTACTGGGAGCTATCTATCCTTGGTGTTGAATGCCATTACCTGCTCTTCCTATGAGGAATTCCTTTTGCTTCATG
>NW_006304722.1:0-209 GCF_000327345.1 Myotis davidii | reverse complement strand
TATCAGGGAGAAGCGTTGCTTACCTCGGAAGCTTTCTGAAGCTCTAGATGCGAGCGCAACACTTGAACAACACCTTCAGCGACAGACCTGGTGTTGCTGCATGGCTTTCCGTGGACGAGTTGGAAAGTTGTACGAATTTTCAGAAAGTCGACCTGCAAATCCCGGAGTTCTTCCTCGCTAGATCGGAGATGATCAGCTTCCGTCTGGAG
>NW_006304721.1:0-209 GCF_000327345.1 Myotis davidii | reverse complement strand
AGGTTGTTTCTCCCCCACCTCCTCTGGACACCAACCAATTTGGACTCCAAATAAGTGTCCTATAATTCAATCAATTCTGACACTTCCTGGAGCTACCATCAGACGCCACAGGTTTAAGGGCTCCACCCCACAAGATTGTCTGCAGATCAGACTCCAATAGCAAATATTGGGACCTCGGGTTACCCACATTTCTGTACCACTTGACTATA
>NW_006304720.1:0-209 GCF_000327345.1 Myotis davidii | reverse complement strand
TCTTGAAATGTTAATATTCTGGGTATATTGAGTGAAATAAAATATACGACAATTTCAGTGCTTTTTACTGTTTAAATAATATGGTTACTAGAAAGTTTCAAGTTACATATATGGCTCACATTTTATTTCCATCGTACAGCACGAGTCTAAGGATCTTGACAGAGTCTAGAACTCAACTTTTCATACCTACATGGGTATGACCAGAGCCG
>NW_006304719.1:0-209 GCF_000327345.1 Myotis davidii | reverse complement strand
ATTCCAGTCAAGGGCACATGCCCGGGTTTGCAGCTCAATCCCCACTAGGGGGCATGCTTCCTAGTCAGGGCATAAGCCTAGGTTACATGTGTGATCCCCAGTTAGGTCATATGCAAGAGGCAATCAATTAATATTTCACTCTCACATAGATGTTTCTCAATGTCTATGTTTCTCTTTTTCTCTCTCCCATCTTCTCTCTCTAAAATCAA
>NW_006304718.1:0-209 GCF_000327345.1 Myotis davidii | reverse complement strand
GGGCCACACCGGCCAGGGCATCACTCCCCTTGTATTTTTGCAATAAGGGGCTGCCCCTTTGGGAAGAGACGTCGCAGGCGGCAGTGAATTCCGGGAAACTGGGTCTGCGTTGACCAGGAAAACGTGGATATTCCACAGGAGAAGCGTGGCCCTCACAGGCAGCCGCCAAATGCAGAGGAATTTACACCAAAGGTTCAGCTACCCCCGAA
>NW_006304717.1:0-209 GCF_000327345.1 Myotis davidii | reverse complement strand
AAATGGGAGACAGAAAAAACTGTATTGTAGGCCCCAACCCCTTCGATGTAGTCATGCAAAATAAGACAAGGCAGCATAAGAAATATCACAACTAAATATTAAGGGTAGTACAGTATGTTTCATATAAGTTTTAAAGTAGAAAGAAAATACTTTTCTGGACAAGTTTTATAGAGATTAAGTTTTGTTTGGCTGGGATCTTGAAAGATGAG
>NW_006304716.1:0-209 GCF_000327345.1 Myotis davidii | reverse complement strand
ACAGTTCTGTGACCGGTATGAGTGGAGACATGGGTATAGGGCTGGCAAACAGCAGTATCTGCCACACTGACCCTCAGCTTGCTTTCCTTTCTAACTAAGCACCTCTTATTTAGTCTTTACTTTCTGCCAGGCACTGGGCTAAGTGTGTATTTGCCCCAGGTATGGTAGTGCCCTGTGTATGGTTTGCCCCACTGTCCAGGGAGGAAGCT
>NW_006304715.1:0-209 GCF_000327345.1 Myotis davidii | reverse complement strand
ACTGAATATTTCCACTGTTGTTAAAATTAAAAATTAGTTTAAAATGGTAAATATTACTTTCAAAGTCACTATTTCAAAGCCATGATGAACATCTATACCAAGGAATATAAAAAGGATAATATCTATAGAATGCTACATCAAAGTAATGTACATACGCATTGGAACCTGTAGCTCTAATAGTAAATTAAGGGGGGCAGGAGAGAAAATAT
>NW_006304714.1:0-209 GCF_000327345.1 Myotis davidii | reverse complement strand
TGGGTGGTTTGCAGGCCAGCCATGTTCCGGCTTTGTCAGGAAGGACATGCAGAATGACGTCTGATCTATCTGGTCTAAATAGCGTATTACCCTTTTATTAGTATAGATAATAAACTCATAGGAAAATATAATAAAAAAAATTCCATTTCTTTAAAAAAAATTTTTAATATATTTTAATTATTGATTTCAGAGAGTAAGGGAGAGGGAGA
>NW_006304713.1:0-209 GCF_000327345.1 Myotis davidii | reverse complement strand
TGTACCAAAGTGACAAACTCTTCCTATTGTATCCGGTATTATTTAGTTACTTGGTATCTTTTACCAGGAATACAGTCTTTATAACAGCAAAGGGGATTCTCTGAACCACAGGATCGTGGGTGGACTTCTAAATTCCAGCCTCTTTTCCTATTTGGTGATAGGCCCAGAAATGGCAGACAGAAGAGTCAACCGCAGTCAAGAGAAGATCA
>NW_006304712.1:0-209 GCF_000327345.1 Myotis davidii | reverse complement strand
AGAGCCAAGTTTGCCGACCACTGTCCTAGAGAATTCAGGGTCACTGTGCTGGGTCCAGAAAGGACCCTGTGCACAGCACGTCTTGTCCATCCCTCCGGAAGGCCCGTGGCCTAGGAGGATACCTCCAGGCCCATCACTGCAGATACTAACAGAAGGTCCCAAAGTTGTTTCAGCTGCTGCCTTTGGGCTCTAGGTGGAGTGAACATCCA
>NW_006304711.1:0-209 GCF_000327345.1 Myotis davidii | reverse complement strand
CCGAGGATATTTTCCCATGATTTTTAGAGAGAGAGTGAAAGAGACAGGGAGAGACAGAGAGAGACATCGATGTGATAGAGACACACCCATGGGTTGCCTCCCGCACGAGCCCCGACCGGGGCCAAGGGTCGAGCCTACAATGGAGGTAAGTGCCCTGGACCAGAATAGAACCCAGGAGGACCCTTCAGTCCGAGGGCCGACGCTCTATC
>NW_006304710.1:0-209 GCF_000327345.1 Myotis davidii | reverse complement strand
TAGTTCCAATAATTCCTCAAAAATGTTGAAATCTGTGTTACAAGCATGAAGAAACACAGCTAATTGAGTTACGCCTCCCATATCCGTACTCTCCTCACAGGCAATGGAAAAAGCTTCCAAACTAGATGATTTTACTTTGATCTGAATACTTATATTGTCGGCCAAATCAGTAACTCTTTCCACAACTGCATTTCAAGACAAAGAGATTG
>NW_006304709.1:0-209 GCF_000327345.1 Myotis davidii | reverse complement strand
GGGTTGGCGGCTGCGGCCTCTGAGAGCGCGGCCCGAGGTGGTGTGTGGGAAAGATCTATAGAGATCATGTCCTATTTGAAGGCTGATTTCTTTACCTAATCAGTAGTGTGTGACTCCCGCATTTAGGAGGTAAATGAGCCAAGTCCAAGTAGATTCGAATTCCAGTCACTTCCCCCCAAGTCCGTTGCTGTGACCTCGGCCCTGGGTGA
>NW_006304708.1:0-209 GCF_000327345.1 Myotis davidii | reverse complement strand
TCAGGCATCTTGCACTTCAAATGCATTATTTCATTGCATCCAGTTAGCAATCCTATGAGATAGCAACTATTATTTCATAGATGAGAAAGCTGATGCACAGAAAAGTTCCGTAATTTGGTCAATAACTGATGACAAGTGACAGACTCAGGATTTGAATCAATTCTTCAATCCATTCCTTTCTCCTCCAATATAGTAGCAGTTTACTGAAG
>NW_006304707.1:0-209 GCF_000327345.1 Myotis davidii | reverse complement strand
GGTGACATCAAAGTAGAGTTCTTCCACAAACAGAACAAGCTAAAGAAGGTTTGCACTTTACTTTTATTGGGAAAAATATAAAAAATAACCGTACCTTGAATAGTAACCTCAGATCTTTTGTGTAAAGTATTTGGTTAGGCAGAAATCAATCTGTAAGGAGATATTAAAAGGTTTGTTTCATTTTATAAGTACCGCGCGCTAACCGATTG
>NW_006304706.1:0-209 GCF_000327345.1 Myotis davidii | reverse complement strand
AAATATGACATAATGTCCCCATCAACATCTTCCAGCTACAGTTTATTTTTTGTACAGAATAAAAACTCTTCCTAAGAGCAGGGCTGTTGAGAACAGGACTGTGTGGACCTCAGTCATTCAGAGTTGCCAGGAGTCAGAGCTGATTCAGTGGCACATAACCCACATAAGAGTGGTCATGTTCTGTCTTTACTTTCTCTTGCACATTTTCT
>NW_006304705.1:0-209 GCF_000327345.1 Myotis davidii | reverse complement strand
AATAGTATTGCTGGCATGCAGGTAAATAGTTTTTTTTGGTGAGAAGATAATTCTGAATGGGCCTGGATGTGAGTGACTTTGCAAAGTATCTGTGGTGGAGGTGATGGCATAGGGGTAGTATGTTGATTCTATAACATGCATACATTCAATCTAGGGGGGGGGGTCTCTCTCTATGATATCCATTGGTATCAAGAAAACAAAATGCACAT
>NW_006304704.1:0-209 GCF_000327345.1 Myotis davidii | reverse complement strand
TTAAGTACAGTGAAAAAGCCAGGAAGTGTTTCTCTAATGGAACTTGGGGAATGGATACTATGATTTTGCTAATAAAAAACAGGAAAATCTGAGGGCACAGGGCAAAGGCAGCCATCTGCTAGTCCAGAAGAGGGGCCTCAGGAAAAATAAGCCCTGCTGACTCCATGGTTTTGGACTTCAGCCTCCAGAACTGTGAGAAAATAAATTTC
>NW_006304703.1:0-209 GCF_000327345.1 Myotis davidii | reverse complement strand
GTCCCGCACATGCTCACCCTGTGCAGCAGACACATGCCCAGCGCCCCACCCGCCGTGTGCCCGTTCCATGTCAGGGGCTGCGATCGCTCTGGCTTCATTGGCGTGGGCCGTGTGGCCCTGGGTCCAACGCTCTCAGTGTGTGGCTACCCAAGAGAGACGCAGTCACAGAAGGTGACGACACTGGTGACGATGAGCTGAGCCTCCTGTGT
>NW_006304702.1:0-209 GCF_000327345.1 Myotis davidii | reverse complement strand
TGTGCAGCCAAGGTTGAGAGCCACTGCATTAGAGATTTAAAATAAATAATTAACCATTTCTCACCACCACCACAAAAGAAACTCAAGGGAAACAGACAGGTATTTAAAAAACTTGAAATCTGAATGTTGATTAATCCAAACCTCCCAACAAAATTGTTTGTCAAAACCAATCTGAAATTTAATTTCAGAAATCACCTTGTCAAAATGCA
>NW_006304701.1:0-209 GCF_000327345.1 Myotis davidii | reverse complement strand
TGAAGTCATTGAAACGATTTGGATATCCAAGTCAGTATCGTCATTTAACCTCTTCTGGGCTTTCAGCTCTGATTACCTTTTGTGTGCAATTTCATTGATTATTACAATAAGAGATACCTCAGTGACAAGTACTCTATTAGATTCCTTATATCAATTATCTAATTTTACATAATTCTTATTTATCATTAACCACATGATGAGATGATGGA
>NW_006304700.1:0-209 GCF_000327345.1 Myotis davidii | reverse complement strand
AAGAATAAATTTAAATTGTAAAAAATGCCAATTAATAATAGTCTGCAACAAAGGGTTACACATTATTTACAGTAAATAGAATGAGAAAGTATATACAAAATTTTAAAAAGAAGGGAAGGCTAGCCCTGACTGGTGTGGGTCAGTGGTTAGAGAGTTGGTCCATAGATCGCAGGGTTGTACCTGGGTTGTAGGTTTGATCCCCAGCCCAG
>NW_006304699.1:0-209 GCF_000327345.1 Myotis davidii | reverse complement strand
ATTTTTAAGGTTTCCTCAGCAACTCTCCAGCCCCTCCTGCAGAAAGTCAGGAACGTAAACACAGTTCACGACTGCTTGGGACGGAGCAAACCAAAGGGGGGAAATATTAGGAGAGAAATTTAAAGGCACAAGCGGCTGAGAGGTTCCCTTGGCCTAAGCAGCCCCATCTTCCACCCTCCCACTCTCACCCCCCTCCTTAAATATTGTTT
>NW_006304698.1:0-209 GCF_000327345.1 Myotis davidii | reverse complement strand
GTGCACCAGGCCTCTAGTAGTTAATAATACCAGGCTGTGTATTTGGGGTTGCTAAGAGAGTATATCTTAAAAGTTGTCATCACAAGAAAAAAAAGTTGTAACTATGTGTGCTGAGGAATGTTAACTAGACTTATTGTGATTACTTCACAGTATATACAAATATCAAATCGTTATGTCATACATCTGAAACAAATATAATGTTATATGTC
>NW_006304697.1:0-209 GCF_000327345.1 Myotis davidii | reverse complement strand
GAAAGGAAAAACCTTTGGATGATGTATACTGACACACTCTGAATCCTTCACTATGAAACTTTGTAGATATAACTGGAAAATTACTTGCCCCTTACATAGGATCACTGACATGTTTTCCGTAGGAATGTGACCACTTACATTTTATTAAGCACTTTTGAACCAGGATTATCTCATGCTTAATCAGAAGCAAACAGAAAAATTTAAAGACA
>NW_006304696.1:0-209 GCF_000327345.1 Myotis davidii | reverse complement strand
GGGTAGTGGAGCTGGAATCTGAACGCCAGGCTGCGTTTGGGCACCTCTGCGCTGGATACGGGGCGATGCGGTTTGCAGAGCGAGGGGCGGGGCGGAATGGGCTTGCTGCCCTCGCTCATCAGCATGCTGCCCACAGCAGCGGCCATCTCCCTGGTGGCCGCCCCTTCCTGGCCCAGCGGGGTGCCCGGCTCTGGCCCTGTGCCTCCTGT
>NW_006304695.1:0-209 GCF_000327345.1 Myotis davidii | reverse complement strand
TCACGTTCAATCGCAGCTTGGATTGTCTTTTTCGTGCTGACGGTGGAGATTTCTGCCTCCGGGGTCAGGACCCGTTTCTCTGCAGCAGATGTGGCTGCTCTGGGGGCCTCCCCCAGCCTCCTCTGGGGCAGATTTCCAGTTGCCATCTCACCAATCAATCGCCTGACCCAATCGAAGAGCGCTTGAGTGACCTCTTAATTTTTACAAAC
>NW_006304694.1:0-209 GCF_000327345.1 Myotis davidii | reverse complement strand
CATGTTTGTCTATTATTAGGTAAGATACTTTTTTCTTTATATCTATTTTTAATAGTCCATTCTACTTCTCTATTATTTGCTTTGAGATTAGAGATTAGGTACAAGTTCTATATGGTGATGAAACACAGTCCTAACACTGAAACTAGATCCCCAGACTTTAATACTTATTCTTCTCTCCTAGTTTATTTTGCCTTTAGGGAGATAACAGC
>NW_006304693.1:0-209 GCF_000327345.1 Myotis davidii | reverse complement strand
AAGTTACAAGTTTCTAATCATGGCTTGGTCTTTCTGGTAACCAGTCGTCATTCAGGAGCCCACTCAGAGTCACCTCATTACAATGAGGGATCCTCCTATAACCCAGGAATTTACAAGGAATTTAGGAGCTCTATGTCAGATGCTCCTATCACTCAGGAAATTACGAGGGTTTTAAGAGTTCTCTGTCAGAAATGAGAGCCCCAGACCAA
>NW_006304692.1:0-209 GCF_000327345.1 Myotis davidii | reverse complement strand
CTATGGGATCTTTGTGTTGACCAAAGAGCACCCATCACAGAGGAGGCTCTCGTCAACCAGGCCGACAGTGTGACTTCCCAGAGCATCAGCCGGTCTGCCTCAGCCTCTCCTTTGCAGGTTCAGAACAGCTTGGACACACGCAGGACGTCTACATGTGGGAACGGAGTGTCAGGGAACACCTGCTCGGGGAGGATTCAAGCTGAGTGTTT
>NW_006304691.1:0-209 GCF_000327345.1 Myotis davidii | reverse complement strand
AGGTGGAGAAGCCCTCAGGGAAGATCAGGGCTGCCAGCTACCACTCGCACCCACTGATGGCACCCAGCAATCTGGACCAGCACTGGGCAATCAGAACCAGTGTCAGGTGCCAGCAGTGGGTGCAAGCGGCCGCTCTGGCGCCAGCTGCAGGTGCGAGCGCCAAGTGGGACCACAGAGCACAAGAACAAAGAATTTTCAGTAACCACCAG
>NW_006304690.1:0-209 GCF_000327345.1 Myotis davidii | reverse complement strand
CAATCCCTTCAGTATTATGTAGTGACCTTCATTTTCTCTTGTAATGCTCTTTATTTTGAAGTCTATATTATCAGATATGAGAATTGCTACTCAGATTTTTTTTCATTTCCATTTGAATGGAAAATTTTTCCCATCCCTTCAACTCTCAATCTGTGAGTCCTTTGTTTTGAGGTGGTCCTCTTATAGATAGCATATATATGGGTCATGTT
>NW_006304689.1:0-209 GCF_000327345.1 Myotis davidii | reverse complement strand
AACTAAAAAGCTTCTGTACAGCAAAGGAAACCAGCAGCAAAAGTAAAAGGGAGCCCACTGTATGGAATAACAAAAGAATCTCAATTAAAAACCTGGGCCATCTCTATTTTTGTATCTATGTCTATATTTGTACTTATGTCTATATTACCTATATCTAAATCCAAATCTATATTCTAACCTGTATCTATATCTATCTATATCTATATCTA
>NW_006304688.1:0-209 GCF_000327345.1 Myotis davidii | reverse complement strand
TTGTGTTTTAATTTCATGGTTTGTTGATGAAAATAAACTGTTTTTTTTCTTCTTTGAAACTCACCATCTCAGACTGCGTAGAGATGAAATTCACCAAATAATGCCTTGTGATTATGTGACAGCCCAAAGAACTTGGTAACTCATTTATATAGTTTCAAAGTGGTTTTGTGTCTTTTAAAAAATATCCAGGTTCCCATGAGTATAAGATA
>NW_006304687.1:0-209 GCF_000327345.1 Myotis davidii | reverse complement strand
TTTATGCACCTTGAAAGGAACTGTGGGTTGCGAAGCTGTGGTAGGCACAGGGGCATCCTCTGCTCCCCTGCCTGGCCCCTCCTAACGTGGTCCCCAGTACCCTGTCTGCCAGCAGCCCCATTCCCACCCCCACCACTCCCACGCACTGATGGTGCAGGCCCTGCTCACACCTGCCAATGGCGCAGAGCAATTGGGGCCAGCACCAGCAG
>NW_006304686.1:0-209 GCF_000327345.1 Myotis davidii | reverse complement strand
GTAATAATTATTATATCTTTATTTTTAAAATATTCTGCCATTAAAGAAAATGTTCCCCAAGTAATATAATTTTAAAGAAATCGGCCAATAAATGTATGGTGAAATAATCAAATGCATTTTGATCAAAAAGACATAAATTAAAAACTTTAAGTACAACTGGTCACAAGTAATAAGTAAATACTAAAAATTATAAAGTCTAGCATTATCAG
>NW_006304685.1:0-209 GCF_000327345.1 Myotis davidii | reverse complement strand
GGGCCCTCCTGGACCTGCTCAAAGCTGTGGGCAAGTGCCCACGTGGAGAGGTCTGGAGGCACCGAAAGGTGACCCTGCCTCCAAACATGTCCCGAAAGGGTACTTGGGGGCCCCACCTTCTTTTTGCCTCAAGCCAGATGCTTCCCAAAGTTGGTGCGCCAGCCCTGCCAAGGGTACGAATGGAAGGACCACAGGTGGCCGTGGGCAGA
>NW_006304684.1:0-209 GCF_000327345.1 Myotis davidii | reverse complement strand
CCAATAAAGGAGCACCCAAATACATTAAAAAAACTTTTGGAAGATATCAAGTGAGAAAGTGAGAGTAATACACTCATAGTAAGGGAGTTTACTACACCACTATCAACATTTAGAGGAGAAATCCTCTAAACTAAAAATCAGCAAGGAAACATCAATCCTATATGACGCACTAGAATAGATGGAATTAATTGACATCTGCAGAATATTTC
>NW_006304683.1:0-209 GCF_000327345.1 Myotis davidii | reverse complement strand
AATACGGAGACAGGGGAGCCACGATTTCGAAAACAAATTTGAGATGCGACTCATGTCCTGCATTGACCCATCCGAAGAAAGTCGACCCAAAAGTCTTCTAACCTACAAACCATGTAAAACAAATCATTACTGAACAAAGGAGCTCCGGCTTGAGACAATTCTAAAAGGAAGACGATTAGAGGGTAGTCCAACCATCCCTTCCAGTGTAA
>NW_006304682.1:0-209 GCF_000327345.1 Myotis davidii | reverse complement strand
AAACTGATTTTTTGGTATATAATCTGAGATTTAATTATTGCCAGTGGAAATTTTAACTAGACAGGCATCATTTCCTTCTATTCATGCTTTTCAAGAATTCCTCATCTCACTTTTTCTCCCTGGCTTCTTGAAGATAGCTGCCATCATGAACGACACAGTAACTACCCAGACCAGGAAGTTCATGACCAACAGACTACTGTGGAAACAAA
>NW_006304681.1:0-209 GCF_000327345.1 Myotis davidii | reverse complement strand
GGATGACCAGGCCATTAGTGCTGGGTAGACAACGGTCCATTTTACTTCTGTGTTGGTTAATCTAAATGTGCTCTTGAGAACTATTAAACATACTGATTCTTTTTCTAATGCCATAGTCTCAAAGCCCAGAGAATATCCAGGTAAAAGCAGTGTCAGTGCTTAGCATGTGGTATTTCCCCTGTCCATGGAGTTTTAAGAGAGCATGTCTC
>NW_006304680.1:0-209 GCF_000327345.1 Myotis davidii | reverse complement strand
TCTCTCTTCAGGCCCAGAGGGAGGAAAGGATGCGCCCGTGTCTGCTCACCTGCCGGGTAGGCTAGAACCAGGCTTCCTCCACAGTCCAGCCCTCCCCCAAGTCCAAATTCATCTTTTATCTTCGGTAGCTCAACCCCACAGTCCAAAGCTGGGGAAGAGGAGGTGGAGCCCTTGTATCTAACTCCGTCTGGCACTCCCAGGAGACCAGC
>NW_006304679.1:0-209 GCF_000327345.1 Myotis davidii | reverse complement strand
TGCTGCTATTTACAACTTCTCTACCAGATGTTGAGATGATAACCCTTAGCATCACAGCTGTCCTTTCGGATCATTCCCTCATGGTGCTCTCCAAACAGACCTACAAGCCTTAGCAAGTCACAACATTCTGTGCCTCTGTTTTCTCATCTGTAAAGTTGGAGGTAAGAAGCCCAAATTCATAAGGGTGGTAAATCCTTGGTTTAAGTATT
>NW_006304678.1:0-209 GCF_000327345.1 Myotis davidii | reverse complement strand
AAGGCCAGGGAAGGAGAAATGGAAGAAAACACATGGGAATTCCTTAATAGCTTTGTTGAGTCGAACTATGACTTAAAATCCAAAAGCCATATAAGAAAACCAAGGAAGAAATCAACCAAAGAACTTGGATGCATATAGGCATAACCCATGGGCACGGATAATAGTGTGGCCTGGAGAGGGGGCGGGTAAGAAGGGGCCAATGGGGAAAA
>NW_006304677.1:0-209 GCF_000327345.1 Myotis davidii | reverse complement strand
TGAAAGCCACAGGAAAGGGTCATTTCCAGGAGGCAGGACATGGTGCCTACAGTCAAACAGGAGTTTGACTACAGACTAAAAGAAGTCTGTTGACTTCAAGGGACAAAACAACAGGTGTCCAGGACTGTATTTCAGGGCCGGTGACTCCTCCTAGAAAGTATGTGTGAAACAAGGAAAAGTTCACACAGCTAGCTGCTATGTCTGCTAAC
>NW_006304676.1:0-209 GCF_000327345.1 Myotis davidii | reverse complement strand
CTTCCCCTTCTTCCCCCACCAAAACCATCGGGGGAACCTGAGTTTTTTACACTCTCACTTCAGGAATTTCTGCTTTAAAAAACTGCACCTCAGTATTTCCTCTGGCCAACACTGCACAGCAGATTGTGTGACTGTTTTATTTTTGGGGGGCGGGGGGTAGGTTTCAGAACAGATAGGAGGGGCTTTCTCGTACATTTTACAAACTCCCA
>NW_006304675.1:0-209 GCF_000327345.1 Myotis davidii | reverse complement strand
CTCAACTTGGATCAGCTTGAACAAGGTTTTGCAGTGGAGGAGGGTGAGGGAGGGCAGTTACTGTGTAAAAGCTTGTGAGTCTGGGGAGGCGGGTGTTGCTGGCACTGAGACACTGGTGGGCAACACCAGGCCTCCGATTCCAGGGACACCCAGGCCCCTCGAGGGGGGCAGACGGACCTGGCACTAGTAGCAGATACACAGGTCACTCT
>NW_006304674.1:0-209 GCF_000327345.1 Myotis davidii | reverse complement strand
ATGATTCTCTCTCATCATGGATGTCTCTTTCTCGTCCTCTCCCTGAAATCAATAAAGAACCTATTATTTTATTTTTTTTAAAAAAGGAGGAAACGAAGGAGATCTCTACCCATATATCTACTTGAGCATCTACTCACCCATCTGCTAGTGTCTCTTACTCATCCGTCTCCCAGGGCCGGGCCCTGCCCATGGGTGAAGTTTTGGAATTG
>NW_006304673.1:0-209 GCF_000327345.1 Myotis davidii | reverse complement strand
GTGTGTGTATATACTGTGTTTGTATATACTGTGAGTATGTGTGTATATATACTGTATGTGTACATGTACTGTTTGTATATACTATTTGTGACTATACTGTGTGTATGTGTGTGTATACTGTGTTTGCATGTACTGTATGCGTGTATACTGTGTTTGCATGTACTGTATGTGTATGTATATACTGTTTGTATATACTGTATGTGTGTGTA
>NW_006304672.1:0-209 GCF_000327345.1 Myotis davidii | reverse complement strand
AATACCCTCTGTAATAAAAAATTAAAAAAAAATTCACACTGGAAACAAATATTGCTAAGTCATGCCACATCACATATTAGCAGAGAGTGGACAAGGTAGTGGAGAGAGTTAGCCAGGTTCTCCTCGGGGGCCCACAATGGCTCTAAGAAATGGAACTCAAGCGGCCCCCACCCAAATCCAAGCCTGATGATCAGTTACGACTGTTCAAA
>NW_006304671.1:0-209 GCF_000327345.1 Myotis davidii | reverse complement strand
ATGCAGAGTGAATCGGTGGGGAGGTTAGCCTGGAAGCTAATGCAGTCCCAGAAGGGGAAGGTGATACTGATCCGGGATGAGAAGGGGGCTATTGGGAAGTGAAGGGTTTTTGAGAGTTGTTTATGAGAGTGAATCCAACAACTTGAGATTGATTGTGATGAGAGAGACAAAGCAAGAATGGTTCCTAATTATCTGGTTTGGGACAGGGG
>NW_006304670.1:0-209 GCF_000327345.1 Myotis davidii | reverse complement strand
GATTTTCATGAGAAATTTACTATTCATCTTGACGTAAGCAAAACAAAACCCACATCCTTAATTATTGTCAAGCACTTATTGTAAAATATTGCAAAGTAAAATATAAGAAGTACAAGAGGTTTTAAGACACCCTAGCCTTGAAAGTGCCTAAGATCCATTGGAGAAAGAGAACATACGTTCATGAAAAACAGCAAACAATACATCGACTG
>NW_006304669.1:0-209 GCF_000327345.1 Myotis davidii | reverse complement strand
CCCAGGAGCAGGCCCACCTGGGGGCCACCTGCCCATCACCATGGGGTCCCAGCTGACAGCGGGGCTTATGCAGCACACGGGGGTTCTGTCTGGGGGCAGGGCTTAAGTGGTGTGGGGCTTAGTCGGCACACGGGGATCCTGGCTGGAGAGGGGCTTAGGTGACTCAATTGCGCCATCTAAGCCTGGCCGCCCAGGGCCACACATGGGGC
>NW_006304668.1:0-209 GCF_000327345.1 Myotis davidii | reverse complement strand
TCTCTTGTCTGCTTTTTAGGAATGAGGTGTCAATTTGGAGTGATTCCAAATCAGCATGCATATTTCATTGCATGGATATACCAAAATTTTATGCCAAAATGTATCTTTAACCATTATGTTACTTAGGTCAGTCCATTCAGATTGTTCTAACTTTTCTCTATTATACATTGGGCTGAAACTTGAAGGATAATTAGCCAGGAAAAGAGGGG
>NW_006304667.1:0-209 GCF_000327345.1 Myotis davidii | reverse complement strand
TAGAAGCTTTCCAAGGTTGAAAGACGGCAGGTCCTCTACGCTACGTAGTTGTGGGACAGCAGTTCTTAGTGCCGGGTAAAATCTGTCCGAGACCATTTGTGACTGATCTTCTGGATTGTTGAAAAGCAAAGGTATATAAGCCTGGGTCTCTGTGAAGAGGGGCCAGACGCCATGCAGAGCATTCTGGTAAAGCGAAAGAATTCTTGACA
>NW_006304666.1:0-209 GCF_000327345.1 Myotis davidii | reverse complement strand
AAGAAGGTTAAGACTGGAATTTGGGGGTGATTCTATGTCTGGTGCATTATCAAGGTGCATTAATTCACTCAACAGGAATGTATGGGGAATCCCTTAGGCTCTTAGGTTGAGTTCCGCAGAGGCAAACTTTGAGCAGGGGATTCATGAGAGAACGTTTATGCTAGAGTATCCAGGAAAAACTTAGGGGGGTGGGGAAGTGGGACAAAGAA
>NW_006304665.1:0-209 GCF_000327345.1 Myotis davidii | reverse complement strand
GAATGCTGGGTCCTGCCTCGGCCTCGGCTCCGCTGGTTCCCTCTCACTTGCTCCTTCAGCACAGCGTCAGGGCACCGGGGGCTATGGGCCCTCCCTGGTGCTCACAGGCAGCTAAGAGCTCCACCATTTATCTCAGAAAACCTGCCCGGCACCCCGAGGTGGGACTTAGTGTGCCAGCCACGGGACTGGTGGGGAGAGAAAGGCCCCGC
>NW_006304664.1:0-209 GCF_000327345.1 Myotis davidii | reverse complement strand
AATCTACAGAATCTGTCAGATTGGCTTCATATTTCCAAGTGTTATTAATGATTGCAAATGTGATCTAGATTTTCTCTTCTGGGAAACAGAAGCTTCTTCTATCATTCTGAATTATGAGTAACACAAAAATTCATTTTCAAGCATATTCATCCCCTTAATTTTTCATTCTGTATTTCCCATGCCCATGAGAGTGACTCATCTTCCCTGAG
>NW_006304663.1:0-209 GCF_000327345.1 Myotis davidii | reverse complement strand
GATATAGATATGCATACCTCACATACACACACATGTATATGTGTGGGTCAGTCTAAATATCAAACACGAAATGCAGGAAACATGCATATACATACATATTTATAGATATATTTCTGGCGTGGCAGTTCAAGTAGACAGCAGCAAGACTAACAACAGTCTCAGAATAGATCTCTTTTAAGATTACATGCATTTGAACTCAGGCAAGCGAG
>NW_006304662.1:0-209 GCF_000327345.1 Myotis davidii | reverse complement strand
GATGCTCAACCACTGAGCCACACTGGTGGGCTTAACATGTATTTTTTAAAGAAAAACCAACCAAAAACTGTGAAAACGGCTCGTCTTAAAATTGAAAACAGTTAAACTAAAGGATCTCTTCCACCTCCTCTATCACATTTAGTTAGCATTTCATACAGCGCCGAGGCCTAGCACATACTACACCAGGGGTCCTCAAACTTTTTAAACAG
>NW_006304661.1:0-209 GCF_000327345.1 Myotis davidii | reverse complement strand
GGCTGGGTGCCCTCCGTTGTTCACAGGGTGCTGTTGCTGTCGGTACCTGAGGGCTCCTCAGGGGGTTCCGGCCCCTCTGCTGCCTCAGCTAGAGCCCGGTAGGGAAGCAACCCAGAGCTCAGAAGAAAGAAGGTGACGGTGGAGAGGCCAATGGAAAACCTCAAGATAGAACTGCTGGAACCACTTTTTACCAAGTTCTAACCTGGCCA
>NW_006304660.1:0-209 GCF_000327345.1 Myotis davidii | reverse complement strand
GCATTTCTGTGAATGTCTTCAAGCTCCCACTCTAGTGGCACCCCGAAGGTGCTTTGAAGTTGTAAGATGTTAGTCCTCAAGTTTACAAGAGACGTGTTAGTAACAGAAAAGGCAATAAATGAGCCAGAGAACAGAATCAGTACTAAGAAACATGGGAAAGTGTCTAACTGTCTCTGCCTATCCAGTGGTTCTCAACCTTCCTAATGCCG
>NW_006304659.1:0-209 GCF_000327345.1 Myotis davidii | reverse complement strand
TCAAAGGATATCTAAGGAGAATTAAAAGACAAGCTATAGACTGGTAGAAAATATTTATAGTACATATATCAGGCAAAGGTTGTGTATGCAGAATATAAAATTAACTCCTACAAATGAATAATAAAAAGACAACAAAACATGGGCAAACATTAATACACATTATTTATAATATATGCAAATATATAAAGAATATATATTATATATATATA
>NW_006304658.1:0-209 GCF_000327345.1 Myotis davidii | reverse complement strand
GACTGTCAGTAACACCTGGGAACAGGTCATTGGTTACAATAGGTGTGGCCACTGCAAGTGTGAGAAGATGTGAGACACTTACCTCCTAAACAAAGGAGTTCTCTTTCTTGCTAGGCCCACAATCCTGGCCTGCGGGACTCTCATGCTCCTGCTTTTGCCCACAGAGCCCAAGGCCGTGTGGACCCCACACACAATGGACTAATGGACTG
>NW_006304657.1:0-209 GCF_000327345.1 Myotis davidii | reverse complement strand
GTTCGCCATCACTGATGTATGACATTGCATGATTATAAGATGCTTTTAAATAATTAAATATAAGTTTAACATATGAACAAATTGTGAAGCTAAGAATTTACGAAATATGATAATTACCTGGTTGCCTGCTCACAGCCCTCTCTTCTCTTTTGCTCTAGGGTATTTTTGAGAATCTGTTCCTGAGAATTTCTGGGGAAAACCACCATTCC
>NW_006304656.1:0-209 GCF_000327345.1 Myotis davidii | reverse complement strand
TTGCATATTAGGCTTTTATTATATAAGATTTTTATAAAAATATAAAATATTATATTTTATAAAAAAACAAAATTTCATATCATTTACATTACTCTATAAAATATCTAAATTTATAAAAATACTAAAGAAATTAAAAAATAATTTATTATAAAACTAAATAATTATAATTTTTATAACTTTTTTATTGTTTTATTGCTTAAAGTGTTACA
>NW_006304655.1:0-209 GCF_000327345.1 Myotis davidii | reverse complement strand
CTGGCCAATGTGGCTCAGTTGGTTAGAGCATCCTCTAGTGTATCGAAGGCTGGAGGGTTCGATTCTCAGTTAGGGCACATTTCAGAATGAGGTTTTCATATCCGGTTTACATGTGTGCAGAAGGGAGCTGATTGATGTTTCTTCCCGACCTCTCTCTCTCTCTTTCTCCATTTCTCTTCTCTCTATGTAAAAGGAATCTAATTATATAA
>NW_006304654.1:0-209 GCF_000327345.1 Myotis davidii | reverse complement strand
CAGCAAGGCTATCATTGAAAATTGAAGGTGAAAACAGGCTAAGGAACTTTATTACAACCAAAATAGCAATGCAAGAAATCCTAAGAGATTAGTGTAAGAAGAAGGAATAAAGGAATAGAAAAAGATGGAGAAACACAGACTTCAAGAATAAAAATGGCAATAAACAAGTACTTACCAATAATAACCTTAAATGTAAATAGAGTAAATGC
>NW_006304653.1:0-209 GCF_000327345.1 Myotis davidii | reverse complement strand
AGATGGAGAGCAAACATTGTATGTTTCATATCTAAATTCCTAATGTGCACAATTCTTGATCAGTGCAATGTTCTCAGGGATGAACTTTTGATTCCATTAAAGAGAAATTAATACTAAGCATGGTGTCAAGTAATACATCTTTTTTAAAATGGCACTGCCTGCCAAATCGGTTTGGCTCGGTGGATAGAGCATTGGTCTCCGGACTGAGG
>NW_006304652.1:0-209 GCF_000327345.1 Myotis davidii | reverse complement strand
GATGATGACGTCCCACCTGAGAGCTGGGATGCGCCCATTGGCCCATTCAATTTACGCCGGCACCAATGGGCGGAGGCGTCTGCCGCGCCTCCCTGGCCAGCGCCGTGCCGCTGCTTCTGCTTGAGGGTGGCGGCGCGGGCAGGTAGCAGACGCGTCCTCCTGCCTCGCCCTGCCATGAGCTCCCCAGCGGTTCCGGGCGACCTGCAGCT
>NW_006304651.1:0-209 GCF_000327345.1 Myotis davidii | reverse complement strand
GGAGGGAGGGAGGGAGGGAGGGAGAAACATCGACACCAGAGATACATCGATTGGTTGCCTCCTGTAAGGCCCTGACCAAGGCTGGGAACCTGTAATGGAGGTAGGTGCCCTTGACCGGGAATTGAACCCACGACCCCTCGGTCCACAGGCCGCTGCTCCAAACACGGAGCCAAAATAGCAGGCAAAGCCATTTTTAAACAAACACAAAA
>NW_006304650.1:0-209 GCF_000327345.1 Myotis davidii | reverse complement strand
GGAAGAGCTACTATTGGACTGAGCTGGGAAGGTATTTTGGTCACCGAAACAGAGAAGGTTGAGAAGCAGGACATTCAGGGTCTATCTGGAGATGCCATCACTTAGAAATGTTTAGATTTTAGCATAGACTGACAGAAAAAGTCTCTCAGGGGCCTTCACACTTGTGTAACCCAGTGCTTCTCAATCTATTATGTACATACTAGAGGCCC
>NW_006304649.1:0-209 GCF_000327345.1 Myotis davidii | reverse complement strand
AACCTTTCACCTGTATTTCATCCCCATCTGTGCCGTGTATGAAGATAAACGTGTACGGAGAAAGACCTCTTGATCAGGATGGTAAGGAACAAAAAAAGGTGGGATCTGTACTTGATGAAGAGATGTAGCTTAATTGCTCAGCATACTCTTCACTTAGTTCATTTTCCCCTCAAAACCAGGAAAGGGCTTCAGGAAAGAGGAACTAGGAC
>NW_006304648.1:0-209 GCF_000327345.1 Myotis davidii | reverse complement strand
CATATGTAATACTTTCAACACTAAAGATTAAAAAAAACACTTAACACATACATGTGTTTATCCATCACTTTGTGATATATGTATGCCAAGTCATCACGCTGTACACTTAAACTTACACAATGCTGTAAGTCAGTTAAGTCTCAAAACAAAACCTACTGAACACAAAGGACTCTGGGAAGTTAAATGAGATACTACATTAAAAAATCATG
>NW_006304647.1:0-209 GCF_000327345.1 Myotis davidii | reverse complement strand
CTATTTTAAGGTTCATAACCTTAATTATATCTGAAAAATCTCTTTTTCCATGCAGTGCAAGATATTCACAGGTTCCAAGGATTGGGGTACAGGAATCTCGGGGGGGAGGGGGGTGTATTCTGCCTATGATATTCTGTTTCATCCCCGAAGATCCACATCTCTCCCAAACAAAACCTATTCTACTCATCCAAGTTTCATCTTATTAGAAC
>NW_006304646.1:0-209 GCF_000327345.1 Myotis davidii | reverse complement strand
TGGCTTCCAGCAGGTGCCCTAAGGTACCCAAAGGATTGCCCTGCAGTGCAGTACATTAAAGCAGAAGAGAAACTATACATTTATATATTGTAAGTTCAGAACCTAGCACACTGAATCAACTTAACTTCGCATTGCCATGTCAGCACAGTATACTGATAGTGGAATGAAACTATTAATGCAGCCCTAGCCGGCGTGGCTCAGTGGATAGA
>NW_006304645.1:0-209 GCF_000327345.1 Myotis davidii | reverse complement strand
AGTCTGGGAATGGTTTTATTCAGGAACAGAGCATTGATTCATTGTGTTTTCTACTGTTGCTTTTGGTCTTTATATGCCATGAATGGAAGAAAAATTCAATTGGGCCCTCTTCTCGTCGGCAAGGCCAGTTTTGACTTGCTGAGATAGAGCAACACCGTTGTACGAAGGGCAAGATTATCCTGACGGGTAATATGAAGATCAACACCTCT
>NW_006304644.1:0-209 GCF_000327345.1 Myotis davidii | reverse complement strand
ACACCACATTGTTCCAATAGTCTTGAAAGTCTCTGTAATTTACAGTTGGCTCCGTCTCTAATACATTCTCTATTGAGCATCCAGGATAGTTGATCACTCTTTCAGAGAAGGGTCCCATTAATTCCAGAAATTAAATTAAGCTCTCCTGATATCTTCTCTAATGGCACCATGCACTGCTATTCCTTCACAGTGCTTACTACATTTTTCAG
>NW_006304643.1:0-209 GCF_000327345.1 Myotis davidii | reverse complement strand
ACATTTCTTGTTATACTGGTTCAGGGGTAATGAACTCCTTTAGTTTTTTGTTGGTGTTTTTGTTTGTTTGTTTTCGTCTAAGAAGCTCTTTATTTTATCTTAAATTTTAAACAATAGCCTTGCTGATTAATGTAGTCTTGGTTGTAGGTTCCTGTTTTCATCACTTTTAATATTTCGTGTCAATCCCTTCTAGCCTGAAATGTTTCTGT
>NW_006304642.1:0-209 GCF_000327345.1 Myotis davidii | reverse complement strand
AACAGCCGATCTATCCAGTCAAGATAATACGAAATCGTGCTTCGATGATTGATGAGAGAGGCAACAGTATGCGTCGGGAGAACTAGGGAAAGGTAGCACATCATCACCTTTTATTGCAAGTAGAGTGGTTTTCCTCAACAGACCGGCACTTTCATACATCAAAAAACAGGTGATATTCAAGGGATGAACAGGAAAAGAAGCTGTTACTG
>NW_006304641.1:0-209 GCF_000327345.1 Myotis davidii | reverse complement strand
GCCCTTTTCCTTACTCCTTATGTCTCATCCTTCGGCAGCATTCCTGTTGATTCTGCCCCTACATGGCTGTGGGACTCATCTGTTCTTCTCTACCTCCTGGTCACCATCGTCTTCCAAGCCATCCCCTCTCTTTCTCTCTTGCTCTGCTCTCCCACTGTCCGTGGGATGTCTTTCCCCCCCTGCAGGCAGCCATGTGGCTTGCTTTGGGC
>NW_006304640.1:0-209 GCF_000327345.1 Myotis davidii | reverse complement strand
AGGAGAGCTAGGGACTGGACAATGTAAGGTCCCACAGGCCACAGTTAAGGTATATAGATTATATTCTGTGTATAATACGAAGTTCTTATAGGTTTTGAAAATGGCAAGAGACATGATCTAATCTATATTTTAAAAGTTTATTCTGGCTACTATGTAAAAAAAAAGATAGTATGAAGCATAGACTGGAAGCAGGGAGTCTAGTGAGGGAG
>NW_006304639.1:0-209 GCF_000327345.1 Myotis davidii | reverse complement strand
TGACCCAATATCACATCCTGATGAGTTGCTTTTCTGTCACATATTGTCATTCGGTTTGTATTCTATGTTAACAGCACTGCCCGTGATTTCCACTTTCGACCTTGGTGCCCCGGCAGGATCTCGAAAGTCGTTTTTATTCACGGCAACCTCTTTCGCCATACGTGGTCCATCAGTTATTTCACCTCCCCACCGAACCCCCTCTCCCCCAT
>NW_006304638.1:0-209 GCF_000327345.1 Myotis davidii | reverse complement strand
TTTGTAATTCTCTAATGACTAATGATATGTGACCTTTAAATATGTATCTTTATATCTTCTTTGGCAAGGTGTCTATCTGTTCAGATCTTATGCCCATTTTTAACTGTTGTCTTGTTTATTTTATCCAGGTTTTCATATACTTACTCTTGGGTTTTAAGAGGACTTTTTATAGCTTTAAATAACAATTCTTTATCAGATATGTCTTTTTT
>NW_006304637.1:0-209 GCF_000327345.1 Myotis davidii | reverse complement strand
CATTTGTTTCATCATTTCAACCAATACAATTCCCGTCCCCCTTTATCATTTTTCTAATTTATTTTTATATAAATTGGTTTGAATTGGATTTTCAGTCATTCACCACCGAAAGTATCCTAAGAAATTAACACTAAGATTTCCAATATGAAGTAACATTATTCAAGTGAACTGCATTATTTAACTAAGAAGATTGTCTCTTTACTTGAGAT
>NW_006304636.1:0-209 GCF_000327345.1 Myotis davidii | reverse complement strand
GAGGTTTCCTCACACCGCTCAGAATAGTGAGCAAGTTAAAACTTATGAATTGTTTATAGCTGGAACTTTCCATTTAATATTTTTTTAGATCGGAGTTGAGTGTGGGTAATCAAAACCACGAAAAGAGAAACTGCAGGTTAAGTGCGGGGGGACTACTGCACCAGTGTTTTCCACGCTGTGCCTTTATTCAAAGCCCAGACTGCTCTTTC
>NW_006304635.1:0-209 GCF_000327345.1 Myotis davidii | reverse complement strand
CCAACTATTATGTATCAACCATTTTGTATTTATATAATTTACATAATCTTGGTACATATATCTCCCCAAAATTATTTTACTTATATTACTATTGGGTAAAAATAGACACATTACTTTATTTTACACTATACATCAGAATGAAGTCCCATGCTAGACTTATTAAAAAGAATCTAGGTGAGTGTGTTTTGTAAGAGACCCAGCAGATAATA
>NW_006304634.1:0-209 GCF_000327345.1 Myotis davidii | reverse complement strand
GTCACGCTATTTCTTTTATTAATATCTATGGGCAACCAGTTAAATACAGATTTAAATATAAAAAATAAAAAGTGCAAAAGATGTGGTGCTTCTGTACTGACATGCATTATGTGCTCATTCGTTCTGTGCTTCATTACATTTAGAATACTCCAATGCAATTATTGGTGCGATGTATAGCAAATACTAGGTGCTCATATAGATTTGTTGAA
>NW_006304633.1:0-209 GCF_000327345.1 Myotis davidii | reverse complement strand
CATAAATTAATAGATACATATAGGGGGGAAACCATTACTACAGTATCGTATACTGGCGAGTATATTTTCTGATGGTAATTAGCTCTCAGCCAATAAGAATGTATGAAACAGATGGTGCTCTATACATTCTACTGATGAGCATTACTACTCTACCACATGGTTAATGTTTTCAGTCTAAATTTTGGATACTCTACTTTCCCAAGGTGACT
>NW_006304632.1:0-209 GCF_000327345.1 Myotis davidii | reverse complement strand
CATAAATTAATAGATACATATAGGGGGGAAACCTTTACTACAGTATCGTATATTGGCGAGTATATTTTCTGATGGTAATTAGCTTTCAGCCAATAAGAATGTATGAAACAGATGGTGTCCTATACATTCTACTGATGAGCATGACTACTCTACCACATGGTTAATGTTTTCAGTCAAAATTTTGGATACTCTACTTTCCCAAGGTGACT
>NW_006304631.1:0-209 GCF_000327345.1 Myotis davidii | reverse complement strand
GACACTTGTAAGTCAAGGCCCCACTGTATGTGTCATTTTCAGACAGAAAACTTTAAGAGGAGTTGTATAATTTACCATGCTCCTTTCTCTGATACAACAACTAGGGATGTTCCAGATAATGGAGGTTATGTGAGGTGATGGATCTGAAGGAGGAAAACATAGATCCTCAACTAAATGACAACATCCACGTCACAGGGACAATGAGTAAA
>NW_006304630.1:0-209 GCF_000327345.1 Myotis davidii | reverse complement strand
CTGTGGAATGACAGACAGGGGGCCAGAGCACAGGCCAACGCTCCTGGGCAATCTGTCTCCGCAGGTCCTTAGGCAGAGCCCGGAGCGAGAGGAAGGCCCTCCTGTCTGCCCAGAGGCGGCCTGGGCAGGAGCCTCCCAGAGGGGCCAGAGGGCTCCGTGGGGCTGCATGCCCGGCCCAGACAGGACTTCCCTGTGGAATCAGCAAACCA
>NW_006304629.1:0-209 GCF_000327345.1 Myotis davidii | reverse complement strand
TACCAATTTTTTTCTTTCATGGATTGTGCTTTTGGTGTCCTATAGATTTGGTATCCTAATCCCAAGATCACATAGATTTTCTCCCATGTTATCTTCTAGGAGTTATTGTTTCACATTTTATCTTTAGGTTTGTGATCCATTCTGAGTTAATTTTTGTGAAAGGTGTAAGATCTGTGTCTAGATTCTTATTTCTTATTTATTTATTTATT
>NW_006304628.1:0-209 GCF_000327345.1 Myotis davidii | reverse complement strand
GTGATCTTTGGGGCCACCTGCTAAAAGAACCCCGCTGTGGGAGAACACAGGGCCCTCAGGCTGCCCGAGGACACTAAGCTGAGGTGTCCAGGTTGAGAGCATCTGCAGTGAGTGAACAGGACACACTCTGTAGCCGCTGCTCCGGAGGAGTTGAAAGAATGTTGAAAACTAAGGACGCCCTGTGCCTGTCCTGGCTCAGATGCAGCCCC
>NW_006304627.1:0-209 GCF_000327345.1 Myotis davidii | reverse complement strand
TATTTTATACACTTGCTTTTTGAGAATTGAGAAAAGTATGCTTTTATAGTGTCTTTTATAATCACATACTTACTTTTAGTAATGCTCTTTGTTTATATGATTTCAAATTACCATCTCCAGTTCTTGCTTTCACTCAAGGAACTTCCTCTAGTATACCTTGTAAAGCTATAAATGCTTTTTGTCTTATGTGAAAGAGTAAAGGTCTTATT
>NW_006304626.1:0-209 GCF_000327345.1 Myotis davidii | reverse complement strand
AAGACAAGACCCTGTAAGGGCGGGTGAGGATTTTCTTAAAAGTGCAAATTACCAAATACACTTCTCGTGACGAAAGAATTTTAATTATAAAATAGCCGCCCTTCCCTAGACTATACCATCAACTGTTGCTGAGTTCACCTCGGAATACACATATTTGTAGATTCACCTTGCAAGGAAGAAGTAGGATAATCCTATCGTGACGTACATGT
>NW_006304625.1:0-209 GCF_000327345.1 Myotis davidii | reverse complement strand
ATCAGTCAATGGTCAATCTAAGAGCCTAGTTTTGCATTCCTAACCCAGGCAGAAATTTGGTTGATTAGTGATAACTGTATCATTTTCCCAATGTAAGTGGACGATCTCTTGCTCCTCTGCCTTTTGCAAATGAATTTTGTAATGTTCTTCTGTCTTGGGCCTGGCAGAAATTGCTGCATGAGGAGGAAGTCTGATTTCAGGAACAATCA
>NW_006304624.1:0-209 GCF_000327345.1 Myotis davidii | reverse complement strand
AAGATCAGCTAGAACTGGATATTTGAACCTTTAAATTTAAAAAGAAAAACACAGTGCAACAAGCAAATGGTAAAATGGTTCCCAATTTAAACACATCCTTGGACTCTTGCACTCTTTTATCGTGTCTAACTCTAAATCTTAGTTACCGCCAAAACACATCACATGGGGGCACAGTGGAACTGCTGAGCTCCAAAAGTTTCTGGGGCAGA
>NW_006304623.1:0-209 GCF_000327345.1 Myotis davidii | reverse complement strand
TTGTTTGTCTTGTTTGTTCTTTTGTTGCTTTCAATTTTATATTTCACACATGAGTGAAGTCATATGGTTTTTTACTTTAAACATCTGATTTATTTCTCTTAGCATGTTCATGTCAAATCCATCCATTTTGTCACAACAAATGGCAGTAGTTCACCTTGTCTGATGGCTAA
This sequence comes from Myotis davidii, assembly GCF_000327345.1. Classification (NCBI taxonomy): domain Eukaryota; kingdom Metazoa; phylum Chordata; class Mammalia; order Chiroptera; family Vespertilionidae; genus Myotis; species Myotis davidii. Next base: position 39 of record NW_006304623.1, on the reverse strand, counting down.
GTAATATTTCATTGTACATACATACATCTTTTTACAAAA
>NW_006304622.1:0-209 GCF_000327345.1 Myotis davidii | reverse complement strand
TTTTTTTTTTCGACCTCACAAAGAAAATGTGCTTGGATTTGGTCCGAAATAGCATTTCCTCATAAGTTGCTCAATAAGATGATGAGAGCATTTCACCAGGTATCAGGAGACTGCATTCTAACCTGCCCTCTATCTGGTAGTTTGGCCTTGTGCAAGTCATTAAAAGTCTCTCCTCCTTTCTCCACACTGTAAAATAAATAGAGTTAAAG
>NW_006304621.1:0-209 GCF_000327345.1 Myotis davidii | reverse complement strand
ATGTGCACAAAATAAATATTTCAACAGAATTTACAAATACAATAAATCATAAAACATAATGTTTAAACAAACTGCTCTAGTACTGCCTTTAAGAGGTCAGCTTTGAAAGGGGCAAATGAAAATATGAGCTTGCTTCTTTTCTAAAACCTAAATGCTGCATTATTATGCAAATCATTTGCTTCTTGATTTGCATGTCTGGAGTGTTGTGG
>NW_006304620.1:0-209 GCF_000327345.1 Myotis davidii | reverse complement strand
CTCACTCCTGTGAGATTTCCTGGACTATCTTGCTCATGTCAATTGTTCCCTTTGATAAATCCTCTCTTTCTACTTATTAACAATATCACTGACTTTGTCAGTGATAAACTCTTCTACAATGTTATTTTTTTTATATGTTTATATATTGTATTTTCAACCAGATTGAATGTTTCCATAACACCTCCTTCAACATCTAGTGTGCAGTGCAA
>NW_006304619.1:0-209 GCF_000327345.1 Myotis davidii | reverse complement strand
ACTTGGAATTTTTGTGATTAGTATATATCACATATCTCCTTTTGTAAGGTGTCTATTCAAGGCTCTTGTCCATTTTTCAATTGTGTTGCTTGTCTTTTGAAATTGATTATAGGATTTTTTTCTTTTTTAAAAAATAATTTTTACTGTCGAGATTAGAGGATTTCTGTATAGGTTGTCTTTTACTCTTGTAGTATAGTTTGAAATCAGTT
>NW_006304618.1:0-209 GCF_000327345.1 Myotis davidii | reverse complement strand
CATAGGGATGCATACGTCTTTGTGAATAAATGTGTTTGAGTTTTTCGGGTAGATACCCAGAAGAGTTTTGCTGGGTCATATGGTGACTCTATTCTTAATTTTTTGAAAAGCCGTCCGACTTTTTTCCATAGTGGCTGTATCAGTTTATAGTCCCACTAGCAGTGAATGAAGGTTCCTTTTTCTTCACAACCTCTCCAACACCTGTTATT
>NW_006304617.1:0-209 GCF_000327345.1 Myotis davidii | reverse complement strand
CACCCCTCTGCTTGCACGTCTCACCACTGCAAGACAGTTTTTTCCCATTCACCCAAAGAAATGTCTTCTTTAATGCTCACTTCTCTTCTAAGATCTCCCTGGTAAAAGCCACCTTTGTATTTGCTTTGTGTTGCTTTCATTCACAACAAAAGCAAACTGCTACTATGTGAGGCAATAAAATGTATACAAATTAGGAAAGAGGGTGTAAA
>NW_006304616.1:0-209 GCF_000327345.1 Myotis davidii | reverse complement strand
AGAGTCCGCACGTTCCCCAGAACAGGATGTGGAACTGCCGAGAGGGCTGGTCGCCCAGCAGAGGCCTTGACAGGTACCTCTGGGCCAGAGGGGGACAATGAGCTCAGAATGATGAGGAACTCCAAAGCCAGACTGTGGCAGAGCGAGGCCAAAGTGCCATTCGCCACACTTCCAGGTCTCCCTTGCACAAGAGCCAGACAGGGTATAAA
>NW_006304615.1:0-209 GCF_000327345.1 Myotis davidii | reverse complement strand
AGGCCTCTAGTTTATATATATAGATAATGAACAATCAGAAAGGGAAACCAAGAAAAAAATCCCATTCACAATTGCTTAAAAAAACCCCCACACACCTAGAAATAAATTTAACCAAGGATGTAAAGGATCTGTACTCAGAAAACTGTAAGACACTGAAGAAAGAAATCAAAGAAGATACAGATAAGTGGAAGCATATATTGTGTTCATGG
>NW_006304614.1:0-209 GCF_000327345.1 Myotis davidii | reverse complement strand
GACACACACTGACTACCAAGGGGCAGACGCTCAGTGCAGGAGCTGCGTCCTTGTGGTCAGTGCACTCCCACAGGGGAAATGCTGCTCAGCCAAAAGCCAGGCTTACAGTTAGTGAGTGCAGCAGCAGTGGTAGCGGGAGCCTCTCAGACATCCATGGCAGCACTAAGGACTCCTTGGCGGTCCTGGACTGTGAGAGGGTGCAGGGAGGG
>NW_006304613.1:0-209 GCF_000327345.1 Myotis davidii | reverse complement strand
CATTATACAAAATTCTTACTAGATTCTAATAATGTCAACAAAGTATTTTCGAAAATCAGTTTATTCACTTCTCATAAAGCTTCCTTATTCAAGGGACTGCTAAGATAAAGTTTTACCAATTCAATTTATCTACATAAATGTTATTTTATGAATATTCAAGTTTAATATTTTCAATCTGACCAAGGAACCAAAATAGACTAATTTTCTAA
>NW_006304612.1:0-209 GCF_000327345.1 Myotis davidii | reverse complement strand
AAAAAAAGAGTAAATCACTAGAATCAGAAATGAAAAAAGGATGCTGGTATTGATCTTACAGAAATGAAAAGGATTACAGGAATATTATGAACACCAAATATGAAAAATTTGATGATGTGGACCAGAAAGACACCAACTACCAAAACTGACTCAAGAAGAAATAGCCATAGCTGGTCTGGCTCAGTGATAGAACATCAGCCTGTGGACTG
>NW_006304611.1:0-209 GCF_000327345.1 Myotis davidii | reverse complement strand
CTATCCACTGAGCCAAACCGGCTAGGGCACCTCTTACATTTTTAAAGAATACATCTGTGCCCAAGGCACTTAGCTAGTTTAGCTATGACAGGTGGGCCCTGTGCTGGAGCCGCTGAGATGAGCCGGAGAAGAAGTGCACCTACATTACTCTGAGATGAGGAGGAAACACTTGATTATGTGAATGACAGCTGCCAAGACAGTTCTGGGGA
>NW_006304610.1:0-209 GCF_000327345.1 Myotis davidii | reverse complement strand
AAACTCTTAATTTCTTGATATGTCTCGGTTTATCTCTGAAGAAAACGAAATAGTTCTGCAAAAATAGTTGTCTGCTGGGTAAAGAGCAAATGGCAAAGGTTTGGCCCTTTGCCCAGAGCTGCTGGGATAATCTTTAAACCCCAGACTGTCCTGCCTGATAAGACTGTCCTTGTTTACTTGAGGGTTTGGGGTCAGGCTACACAGTGGAT
>NW_006304609.1:0-209 GCF_000327345.1 Myotis davidii | reverse complement strand
TTTCATAATCACTAAAAACTGAAGCAACCAAGATGGCCATCGGCAAGTAAAGGATTAATCACACTATCAAGCCACACAAAGGCGTAGATGAGTCTTTAGTGCCAATCATGTTAGATTTCTGATTACCTCGTTTACCCTGAGAGCATTGAGGGCCAAGCACAGAAGGTATCCGTGAGCAGGCAGCCCTCATGCTGGAATCACTTTTAGAC
>NW_006304608.1:0-209 GCF_000327345.1 Myotis davidii | reverse complement strand
TGGAGCGGAGGGAGGAAGGGCTCCGTCGATGGCCGTTTGTTTAATTTTGGACGTATAATTGACCTATAGCATTATATTCCTTTTAGGTCTCTATCATCATGATTCGATATCTGCACATATAGCTAAATGGTCACCACGACAAATCTAGTTAGTGACCCATGATCACACATAGTTATAATTTTTTTTTCTTGTGATGAGAACTTTTAAGA
>NW_006304607.1:0-209 GCF_000327345.1 Myotis davidii | reverse complement strand
GCATGTGCGTTCCTCATTAGAGCGCGAACGCCCAGAAACCGTTTTCTGGAAATAAAGCAGGGCGCTGAAGGATACGACTGAAGAAGTTCTTCACTCTTCTTTCCTGAATCTCTCTTCTTGGCTGACGTATGCGTCCATTCTCCTCTCCCTTCCTTCTCTGTGTGGCAGTCCCATCTCGTGATTCTGCTTCATGCATGCTGCTCTTTTAT
>NW_006304606.1:0-209 GCF_000327345.1 Myotis davidii | reverse complement strand
CATTTCCTCGATTCTGGGGTGGATGCATTATGGGATTCTAAAAATATCTGCTTTCTTTCTGTTTTAAAAATTGAGTGTTTTAAATATTTAGGAGGCTGGGCTCCTGCGCACACAGCAGGGTGAGCATTCAGAGCAGACAGTGGCCAAGGTATGCTGGTCTAAATTCGGACATGGAAACCCAGGAGGAAAAATCAGAAACAAAACTTTTG
>NW_006304605.1:0-209 GCF_000327345.1 Myotis davidii | reverse complement strand
AAAAAAAAAAGTTCTACCAATACGTATAATCTTAGTTTGTCATTAATTGAATTTCTCCATGTTCCAGGCTTTACATAAAATATCTCATTTAATTTTGCAACAACCATCAGAACAATTGTTAATATTCTTCCTTCAATTTACAAATGAGGAAATATAGCTCAGCATGTCAGCCAGTCAATGGCAGAGCCAGCATTTAAAACCAGGTCTGA
>NW_006304604.1:0-209 GCF_000327345.1 Myotis davidii | reverse complement strand
GACCCTTGACCCTTACCCTGACCCTTGACCCTTACCCTAACCCGACCCTGACCCTGACCCCTGACCCTGACCCTGACCCTTGACCCTTGACCCTTGACCCTGACCCTGACCCTTAGCCCCTAGCCCCTAGCCCTAGCCCTAGCCCTAGCCCTTGCCCTGGTAACCGGTAACCTGTCAACCAGTAACCGGTAACATGGTAACCAGTAACC
>NW_006304603.1:0-209 GCF_000327345.1 Myotis davidii | reverse complement strand
CTAATTAGCATATTAGCCTTTTATCAGTACAGACGTGTATATACGTACACATATATTTAATATGTGTATTTATGTATATATATATACATACATATATCAGTAATCTCTTCTGTTTAATTAATATATTTAGCCATTGCTTCACCCATATTATCAATTTTAATCTTTTTATTAGCGTCTCTCACCTGACAGGGCCTAAATTTTTTTTTTAA
>NW_006304602.1:0-209 GCF_000327345.1 Myotis davidii | reverse complement strand
GAACCTTAATGTAAACTATGGACTTGGGGTGATAATGATGTGTCCATGTATGTACACTGACTGCAACACATGTCCCATCCTGGTGCTGAATGGTGTAAGTGAAGAAGAATGTGGGAGAGAGGAGGGACAAGGGGAGTATAAGGAAACTATGCTTTTGTTTAAAAATTTTTGAAAACATATTTTTTAATTGATTTCAGAAAGGAAGGGAG
>NW_006304601.1:0-209 GCF_000327345.1 Myotis davidii | reverse complement strand
GACCAGGCCAGCAGGGGGGTTAGAGAGGGATGAACAAACGACTGAACAGCAGGCTGTGTTGAGTGACCAGGCCAGCGGGTGGGCCATGGGGCAACCAGGCCAGCATGGGGGACAGATGGGGGTGACCAGACCGGCAGGGGCGGGGTTAGGGGCAACCAGGCTGGCAGTGGGGGTGCAGTTGGGGGCAATTAGGCTGGCAGAGGGGGACA
>NW_006304600.1:0-209 GCF_000327345.1 Myotis davidii | reverse complement strand
TTAGCAACCTGTAGACCTTTTTTCCTTTTTTTTCTTTAAAATGTTCCTTTACCCTTAGAAACCTTAATTTTTAATAATTATCAAAGGGTAAACAGCCAGCATTTCTTAGATTAACATCTATGAACACACTTTTAATGTACTTTTACTTTCAAGAAAATACACCTTTAAAAAAGTATAAGAGACCTTCCTCCTGTAATAAAACTAAGAGC
>NW_006304599.1:0-209 GCF_000327345.1 Myotis davidii | reverse complement strand
TGAGAAATGAGTAATCATCATATTTAGGTAGTTAGGGGTCATTTTGGTTAAAACTAGAAGTTACTCAGGGCTTTAGTTGTGTTCTTGACAGTGGCAACTTAATAATGTAATCTCTGTGTAACATTTTCTTAAGGTCTATCATTGTCTAACTTTAGATATAGTCACCATTTCTTATACTTAGTTGTTACTCAGTATTGTAATTTCAAGAG
>NW_006304598.1:0-209 GCF_000327345.1 Myotis davidii | reverse complement strand
GCAGTGATTCTACTGTTCTGATGGTTCTTATATATACTTTGTGCTGCTTAACTAATATTTACTAATATTAATTACTAGTTATGTACTAGTTAATTAATAATAATTACTAATTAATATTTACATGGTGTTGACTATATGCTGGGCAGTATTTTTAAGAACCTTGTGTGTGTGTATGTGCGTATGTATGTATATAAATAAATATAAATATA
>NW_006304597.1:0-209 GCF_000327345.1 Myotis davidii | reverse complement strand
TATATGGTTTTGGAATTAGGAGAATTCTGGCCTCATAAAAAGTGTTTGGAAGTATTCCTTCCTTTTGGATTTTCTGAAATCATTTGAGGAATATAGATATTCTTTGAATGTTTGGTAAAATTCTCCAGTAAAGCTGTCTGGACCTGGGCTTTTGATTACTGCTTCTATTTCATCATTTATTATTGGCCTATTCAGGTTTTCTGATTCCT
>NW_006304596.1:0-209 GCF_000327345.1 Myotis davidii | reverse complement strand
AGGTAAGAGCATTTTTATCAAAAAGTAATTATTATAAAAAGTGTATTTAAATTAACATTCAGTGGGCCCAGATTTTCCCCAGTAAATCAGATAAAACAGAGTACATAGTTCTAGGTGAAAGAGAAAGAGAGACTCCATAGCCAGGTCTTCACAGAGGCTTTTTGGTATATTTTTCAGAAATTGTGAAATGAAGACTAATGAGTGGGGGA
>NW_006304595.1:0-209 GCF_000327345.1 Myotis davidii | reverse complement strand
TCTTAGTTTCCCTTTCTGATAGTTCATTATTGGGGTATAAAAATGCAACTGATATCTGGATATTTATTTTGACTTCTGCTACTTTACTGAATATAAGTTATAGTAGTTTTTTGATGGAATCTTTACAGTTCCCTATATATAGTATCACATTATCTACACATAATGGCAGTTTTCTTTCTTTCCAATTTGTATGCCTTTTATTTCTTCTT
>NW_006304594.1:0-209 GCF_000327345.1 Myotis davidii | reverse complement strand
TTCCTTTCCTGTTATTTAATAACCAGGTTATTATAATGGTTTCATTACTAGTAACTATATCCTTCAATTGAACAAGACAAGAAAATTGGTACATTTAAAAATCTCTGCTCCCTTCTTAAGCCTCTATATCCTTTACTGTTATCAAGAGAGATTATTTTGCTCACACACTTATACACATACTGTGTGTGTGTGTGTATGTGTGTGTGTGT
>NW_006304593.1:0-209 GCF_000327345.1 Myotis davidii | reverse complement strand
GGCGAGGGGGAAGTGGAGACAGAGATACACGAACATATCTTTATAGAGCTGCCGGAAGTTATATTTCTAGTTATACAACCAGTTAGGTAGGCGTAGATATGCACGCTAGCAGTGGGTGTATGGATAGAACGGGCTCTGCTCCAGCTGCAATAGTTACTTCCTTGCATCGACTCGTAAGCTCCTGCACGAGTAGGAAGGAGTCCTGCTAC
>NW_006304592.1:0-209 GCF_000327345.1 Myotis davidii | reverse complement strand
CCCAGAAGAGCTTGATGGGAGACCTCAAGGTGCGACCCCCCCACCCCAGTGCTGGGCCAGGGGACCTTAGGCTGCGCCCTCTGCCTGGCAGGGCATGACGGGGGATCTTAGGCCATGTCCCCGACCCAGCAGGGCTTGACGGGGGATCTCAAGGCCCGGCCCCCCGCCCTGACCCGGGCTGGGGGACCTCAGGCCACGCCCCCCGCCCA
>NW_006304591.1:0-209 GCF_000327345.1 Myotis davidii | reverse complement strand
AAATTGTCCACACATTACATTTATTAGGCAAATATTCATGACCAAAGCAGGTGTTTCTTTTAGTCCCTGTGAAAATCTAGTTTTCTGGGGTAGCTCAACATTCATAGTCATTTTCCAGCTTCATCTGGTTGGAACCAGTTGTTGGAAACACAACATTGGTTTTGACATCTAGAAAAGCATTGCAAAAAGTGGTACATTTCCTTATACAC
>NW_006304590.1:0-209 GCF_000327345.1 Myotis davidii | reverse complement strand
TGTTATGTGGGCACCTTTCGCAGTTCTGGTGCTCTCTGCTGGTGAACCCATCTTGGGGATTAGATTCCAGAGTTTTCCTTGGCAACCCTCCACAGCTGAGAAATCTCTCCACAACTTCAGCTGCTGTCTATGGGTCCCTGGCCAGCACTTTGTCACTTCTGCCCTTCCTACCAGTGTCTATGCTGTCTCCACTTTCCATCCTTGGTTAT
>NW_006304589.1:0-209 GCF_000327345.1 Myotis davidii | reverse complement strand
TATCAACATGACACAGTTTTTAAAGTTGAACTTAGTATGAGAAGATTTGGGTTCAAATCGTGATTCAACTCCAACTGTACTTTTTAAATTTGTAATCACTTTAACAGTTAAAATCAATTGTTTGCAAAGCTATAGCTGCATTAGACCATACTGAGATGGTGAGTTTTGGTTTTGTTCTTTTATCTCTATTTGAATGAAATTCAGTATAA
>NW_006304588.1:0-209 GCF_000327345.1 Myotis davidii | reverse complement strand
ATAGTTGCTTAAAGCACTTACATATGGTTATTCCTTGAACTAAAGGTATGCAATCCATATATACATAATAAATGCTTCTGTATCGTTTCTAAATGCAGGGGACAAATGTTTGATCCATCCACAAAAAGCTTAAACTCATTATGCCCCATATGTGATTTGTGATCAAGGTTTGTAACCATAAACATTTACTTTGTTAAAAAATTCTGTAT
>NW_006304587.1:0-209 GCF_000327345.1 Myotis davidii | reverse complement strand
TATATGGAATCAACCTTAAAGCTGGTTTACTGTGAGCTCAACCCCAACCATGGTGTGTGAGTTGTATACACATGTTGACCACATGACTAAGGATTCACCTCAACATGGTGTGGTGCATACCAAAATATCCCTTTAGGTATGCCCCTTGAAAGCTTATTGGATAATGCGCTGGTGTTGTCTGAAGCTGGCCACTGCATGTGTTGGTTTGG
>NW_006304586.1:0-209 GCF_000327345.1 Myotis davidii | reverse complement strand
ATCTTGAAAGTGCCTTTCCCATTTCCAAGCCTTCTTTCCTCCCCATTTCATCCTCCTCTGAAGTGGAGGCAGCTTCTCTGTCCACTTTGTGCAGGAGCAATGCTCAAGACCTGATGGAGGTTTTGGGAGAACTTGCAGAAAAGATTTCTCGTGAATGGCGAGGCCTTTCTGAAGCGGCTCGGTCATGGGAGGAGGAGAAGAATCGCGAG
>NW_006304585.1:0-209 GCF_000327345.1 Myotis davidii | reverse complement strand
TGGTAAAATATGGAAAGTCCTGGTTACATTGGCTACTTGGTAGTCTTGCCCCAGTCATTCAGCATATCAGTAGAATAAAAGCAAGCTTTCAAATTCATGTCAAAACAATGCAGCATATTTACTGGCTCTACTTTTCTTCGGCCCCCTCCCCCCACCCCACCCCCAATCCCTCTCCTAAAAGCTATGGGATACCCGGACTTTTATTCAAG
>NW_006304584.1:0-209 GCF_000327345.1 Myotis davidii | reverse complement strand
CGTATACAAGGTCATCCTCTCCTATCCTACGTCTTGTTCCTGTATATACAACAAACCAGAAGAAGCAACGCAGCATAGGAGCTTGAGCGAAATGACTCTCCAATAGAATTAAAACTTCTCCACAAAGCACACGCTTCATTCTCTTCATAATAAAATAATTGTTTCGAAAACATTACCACACAACACACATACACCACGAATACAAACAG
>NW_006304583.1:0-209 GCF_000327345.1 Myotis davidii | reverse complement strand
ATATCTTTTCATTTCTTCCTTGATCTCATTGTTTACTAGCATATTATTTAGCCTCCCTGTGTTTCTGTGTTTTTCAGGGTTGTTTTATTTTCTTGAAGTTGATTTCTGGTTTCATACCAATGTGGTCAGAGTAGATGTTCGATAATTATTTCAATCTTCTTACATTTATTGAGACGTATTTGTGGCCCAACATGTTGTCTATCCTAGAA
>NW_006304582.1:0-209 GCF_000327345.1 Myotis davidii | reverse complement strand
GCATATTATTGACAATCTCTTATGTTATTTTAGAATAAGCATATGTTGATCGGGTGGTTCTAACAGACATGTGACAACGTCCCACAAATGTGTTTTCCGATTTGAGTACGCATAATCACAACTGCGGTTTGTGGGCAATTATAGGAAGAAATGTTAAATGTATCCGGAATAGCAGTTAATCATTTGCCTTGAAATTGAGATTTGAATTA
>NW_006304581.1:0-209 GCF_000327345.1 Myotis davidii | reverse complement strand
CCTTTGGTCCCCAGGCAGACACTCTATCAACTGAGCCAACGCAGATAGGGCCATGCTTTATTTTTACTGTGCGCTGCTAATTTTCCTTGAAAATTTTTCTACAGAAATTCCTCCAGAAAAGTTTTACATTTACTTCCTATTTCCAGGAATTTCAGTATATTGCCAGTCCAAAACTACTTTATTTATTTATTTTTTAAATTAAATCTTTA
>NW_006304580.1:0-209 GCF_000327345.1 Myotis davidii | reverse complement strand
ATTCATTTGATAAACAAGTGAATATTAAATTTATTACATATATAATGGAGTATAATGAGATTAAATGCAAAAATTATCACAAAATATGTTTATATTAATTACTTATCTCTAAAGATGTAAATTTGATCATAACCTTTACTGTTTTTTTTTAAATAATCATGGATTTATTATGACATAGTTCCTAATTATAATGTTTTCTTTTTTTAGCA
>NW_006304579.1:0-209 GCF_000327345.1 Myotis davidii | reverse complement strand
AGAGTGGGGAAATTGCCCATGGAACAGATCCGTGACGCCACTCCGGCAGGAATGGCACGGCACACAGTAAATCGTGCACTGAGCACAGTCATCATGCCATTGGGAAATGCTAATGGTAAATGTTGCCCTTCGGATGGCATAGGGCTAGCTTTCAAAGGATGAGCGGGCACCATCAGCAAACCTGAGGCATTACCAGTGCCGGCAAAAGG
>NW_006304578.1:0-209 GCF_000327345.1 Myotis davidii | reverse complement strand
AAAACCCTCACTTTCAAGGGCTGATCCCTTAACTACCAGCTGCTGGCCCAGGGCAACCCCCATTGAGATTTATTTTTCCAGCTGAAGAGAAACATGTGGGTCTCCAGACTTATTTTAGGTTTTGCCATATTTGAATTCATCTGCCTGTTCTAGCTTTTGCAACGCACACCACTCTGGGGCTTCTTCCCAGAAGGGGGCTTTCCAAGTTT
>NW_006304577.1:0-209 GCF_000327345.1 Myotis davidii | reverse complement strand
GCAGCAATCTCCGGCATTAACCTCTGCCGCCATCTTGGTTCCTCCTTGAATCCAGAAGGAAGGCATTTCTATTGGTGTAAATAAAGTAATAGTGACACTAATTCTAAACAATGTTTTTAATGTTCAGTTCCAAAGTTATCAGTCCAGTAATAATTATATTTGCTTCCTTATTGCCCTTGCAAATAGTTCTTTGGGACACAGTGTTGCTT
>NW_006304576.1:0-209 GCF_000327345.1 Myotis davidii | reverse complement strand
ACCAGAATCAAACCTAGGACCCTTCAGTCTGCAAGCCGACACGATCTCCACTGAGCAGAACTGGTTAGGGCAGAAACAGTTTCTATGCAAGGCAATTTGTAATATTAACTAACCTTACAAATAAATAATTTTATTTTAAAAATTATTTCTATATGCTTGTGTATGTGAAATGTTAGGTGAATAAAGTTGATTACTTCAACAGTCTTTTT
>NW_006304575.1:0-209 GCF_000327345.1 Myotis davidii | reverse complement strand
TTGGTCTAAAAACATAAATTCTATTTCAAAGGGCCAGGGTAACATGGAAACAAGTTTATGGGGCTTTAGGGCCCGCCATCAGGAACAGTTCCAGCCCTGGCTCTGCCACCTGCCAGCTGGGTGGCCGTGGGCAGGTCACTCAATCTCTCTGAGCCTCGGTCGCCTCACCTGTGACCTGGAACTGACAGTGGTGAGGGGGATGGGATGAA
>NW_006304574.1:0-209 GCF_000327345.1 Myotis davidii | reverse complement strand
AACTGTCTTCCTCTGATGGTCTTGATGTTTGCACTAGCAGGTAATGGCCCGGATAGTGTGCTGTGGTGAACGGTCCTTTCCGTATGTGTGGCCCAGTGAATTGTACCCAGAGCTCTTGTAGAGTGAACTGAAAGCAGTTACATGACGAGAATATTGCTAACGTTTACAATTCCGGATACTTTACTTGGCGACTTCAGAACAAAGTTCTT
>NW_006304573.1:0-209 GCF_000327345.1 Myotis davidii | reverse complement strand
TGACTCCACCGACCATATAAAGTGGTCCAACCCACTTTTTTATACCCGCTTTCACAGCTGCTCATGGTGTTTCCTTAATACTAAAACTTCTGACCAAATTCCCTAATAGGCCAAAAATTACACCAACTTTACCAATAATAGTAAGCCTTATGAACCATAAAATTACTGACTCTTCCCTGGTGCATGACAGAGGGGACACGGCTGACCAG
>NW_006304572.1:0-209 GCF_000327345.1 Myotis davidii | reverse complement strand
ACAGAGATCCCTCTATTACTTAAGAAGTCATACAAAACTGAATACCTCAGTGAACTGTGGAGTTAACAATTCCTCTAAAAAATCACACATTAACAGTGTTGAACCCCGAAGTCCTTAGGGGCCAGGGTGTTGCTTAGAAAAAGTGTCTTTTTGCCCTCCCAATGCCATACGACACGTTCCATTTACCCTGAAAAGCTCTTCCAGTCTAC
>NW_006304571.1:0-209 GCF_000327345.1 Myotis davidii | reverse complement strand
CACTTACTATTCCTTCCTATGATAATTGACCATTAGTCCCTCCCAATTTGGACTGTGTGTACGCTAAAAGCCTGTGATTCATTCACTATTTTTATCCAGAAATTAGCAGTATGTAAGCATTTAATATATAGTAGAGTTTTAACATAAACTTGGTAAATGAAAAGATGAAAAAAATGCATAATAGATTGGTAGAAGATAGATAGATAGAT
>NW_006304570.1:0-209 GCF_000327345.1 Myotis davidii | reverse complement strand
TCATCTGGTTGCGTATTAAAATAAAACACCTTGCAAACTGCACTCTGCATATTTAAAAGCATTGATTAGAGAGCAGGCACACAAACAACCACTCCTTGTCGTTCTTGTAAGCGCCGTGAGGCCCCAGCGGTCAGTCATTTCAGGTACAGCAGTAAGCATCATCTAGAAAGTGTCACTGGAGGCGAATGCCAGGACAGAGCAGTTCCTCC
>NW_006304569.1:0-209 GCF_000327345.1 Myotis davidii | reverse complement strand
AAGGAAGCCAGCTTGCATCCGGGGTGCCTACAGGCGGCCAGAGGGAAGCCAGCCCGGCCTGTAAAAAAACACTGTCAATGATAAAAAAGAATGAAGTCTTAATATCTGCAACAATATGAATTGGCCTAGAGCAATGATGGCAAACTTGACACGTGTGTCAGGGGTGACACACCAATTCATTTTTTGGTTGATTTTTCTTTGCTAAATGG
>NW_006304568.1:0-209 GCF_000327345.1 Myotis davidii | reverse complement strand
AATATTGTGATAAGTTTGCATGGTGACAGATGGTTTTGAGAATTGGTGAGGTGATAAAATGGTCAAATCACTATATCATACACCTGGAACACCATAAGCAATATATGATTATATAGCAACCATACTTAAATAAAAATAAATTTAAAATAAATTTCCCAGATGCTGCAGTTTTTTTCAGAAAATTAAACCTAGGAATGAATATTCTAAAA
>NW_006304567.1:0-209 GCF_000327345.1 Myotis davidii | reverse complement strand
TTTGCAACCCTGAGTGCAGGTGTTTGCAGGGGACGTCATGCGAGGGATACAGGGGCCGATGAAAATGGTCCCTGAATGCCAGGTGTTTACAAGCTCTGTCTTTGGCTGCGGGGACACTGGTTAGGGTCAGGTTCCACTCCCCATTCACTAGGGCAGTGATGGCGAACCTATGACAAGGGTGTCAGAGGTGACACACGAACTCATTTTTT
>NW_006304566.1:0-209 GCF_000327345.1 Myotis davidii | reverse complement strand
ACCCAAACAATTACTGTAAAAATGTAGTTATGCCAAAAAATAAGAAACCTAAATATTTTTTGGAACAAAACATAAAAAAAAGAAAAGAAACATATTAAATAAAAACAAACAAAAAATTAAATCAAGAAAAATTATTCATAATACAACTACCTAAAATTTTGTTTGCAACTAATTTATTTTTGTAATTTACTAATGATTATTCCACAAGT
>NW_006304565.1:0-209 GCF_000327345.1 Myotis davidii | reverse complement strand
TGGAATAAAAATATATTTTAAAAAATGTATCAGTCTGGCCCTGGCTGGTTTGGCTCAGTGGCTGGAGCCTCGGTCCCTAGACTGAAGGATCTTGGGTTTGATTCCCATCAAGGGCACGTACCACGGTTTCAGGTTGACCCCAGCCTCCCGTCAGCCACGGGGGGAGCAACCAATCAGTGTGTCTCTCTCACATTGACATTTCTCTCTCT
>NW_006304564.1:0-209 GCF_000327345.1 Myotis davidii | reverse complement strand
TAGATACAGAGTTTTGTTACATAGCCAATGACCGAACATCTTGGTCTGCAGGACTTTTCAAGGTTCTCTTGGTAGAGGTGCTACGGCAGATACTAAATTGTAACTCTCACAAGGCAAATCAGAGGATTGGAGAGTATAGACACCAAATGAGAGCCTTATGGAATGTTGGACCAGAACAGGATAAACTGAGTAAGCTCCTTTCTTAAAAC
>NW_006304563.1:0-209 GCF_000327345.1 Myotis davidii | reverse complement strand
ATAATTGAAATAAATATTTCATGACATGACTTCATAATATAGGTGTTGGCTGCTTTACTGAGTAGTATATGCTAAATTAGGTAAAAAATTAGGGACCATTTTTTACATATGGGCTTTATGCCGTGTATGGTAGTGGTCTGGGGAAACATTCTACTTATATGTTTTTAAAAAATGCATCCTCATTAACCCACACTGCTCTGGTTTTTCCG
>NW_006304562.1:0-209 GCF_000327345.1 Myotis davidii | reverse complement strand
GCAGTTAGAGGAGAGTATACTTATTTTTCCCTCACACAATACAAATTCTCCAGCTCTTACTAGTAGGTGCAGACTAGCTAGTCCAGGATGAAACACTCCTATCATAAGGAAACATTGTCGCGAGGCACTACACATTGCAGCACAGTAAAATATAGTAAACAAATTCTCTCTGGCTCCATTTCCAATTGGAATGTAAGTAGAAAAGACTT
>NW_006304561.1:0-209 GCF_000327345.1 Myotis davidii | reverse complement strand
TTGAGAACCACTGGGTTAGAGTATGCTGGAATACGTTAAACCTGATGTCTATCTTTATTTTATTTTTATTTTTTTAAATATGTCTATTTTGATTTTAGAGAGAAAGGGAGACAAGAGAAAGAAACATCTACTGGAGACTGAACCCTGAACTGGTGATCTCTTGATGCATGAGTCAGCGCTCAACCACTGGGCAACACCAGCCAGGCCCT
>NW_006304560.1:0-209 GCF_000327345.1 Myotis davidii | reverse complement strand
GCTGGAGGAGTCAATGAAGGACCCGGTCAGGGCGAGCATGTCAATCACCCATTCGGTCTGTCAACAGAACAGCCAGGAGTCCACCAGGCAAAACGAGTGGATGACCGAGTGGAGCAGGGTAGGCAAAACCAGTCAATGACCCATGGGCGCAGGCCAGACTAGTCAATGACGGAGTTGGCCAGGCAACACTAGCAGATGGCCGAGCTCAC
>NW_006304559.1:0-209 GCF_000327345.1 Myotis davidii | reverse complement strand
CACATTCCTTACATTCATAGGGCTTCTCACCAATATGAATTCTCTGATGTACTCGAAGATCTGCACTACATGTAAAGATCTTTCCACACTTTTTACATTGAAGAAGTTTGTCAGGAGTATGAATTCTCTGATGTCGACTTAGGTGGGCACACTGTCTAAATGCTTTACCACAATCTTTACATTCATAGGGTTTCTCACCAGTGTGAATT
>NW_006304558.1:0-209 GCF_000327345.1 Myotis davidii | reverse complement strand
AATAATTAATAAATAATACAAGAATAAACTGTGGTCCCCCATATTATTGTTTGGTCATGAAAGTTAGTTCTCACGGACACGGGTAAAATGAGAAAATGGTCTATTTGAGAAATATATCACATAGTAGTATACCTTGGGTTTACGTAGGTTGAAGAGAGCTAAGTTAGTAAGGTGGACCAGCAATTTTCATCCTTTTTCATCTCATGGCA
>NW_006304557.1:0-209 GCF_000327345.1 Myotis davidii | reverse complement strand
AACTGTGGTTAATGTTGAGGCTAAGTATCAATAAGAGGCAGAAAGCGGTTTCAGGAAGGAGAGAAAAGGGCCACATATTTCCACTTAAGCACCACAATATAGATTTTTGATGGAAATAAGAAATCCGCTGAGTCTTGAAAAAGGAATTAGAAAAAGGAGTTAGATAGGTAAATATGTTGGGGAAGGCATTCCCAGGAAAATATAGTCTA
>NW_006304556.1:0-209 GCF_000327345.1 Myotis davidii | reverse complement strand
GGGTCAGGGCTGACGAGGAAAAAACAAGCACATGGATTTGTGGAAACAGAGTTCCCCGGAACAGTCCGGGAAGTCTGACCATATCCACATTTTTTGCTCAGTGGAAAAATTACACAAGGAAAATGCCAGGGGGATAAAGGAGGGAGAAAAGGGAAGAGGAAGAAGGGGAACACAGAAAGGGAATTGGTGATTCCACATAAAATCTTGAA
>NW_006304555.1:0-209 GCF_000327345.1 Myotis davidii | reverse complement strand
TTTATACATGACTGTTATTATTGACATTTAAAAGAGATTAAATACTTCTTTTAACTGTCCATTCTCATATACCTTTATGAAAAGTACTGATGCTCTCTTAACTGTGGGTACTAATTGTACAGAAAACAGAATTTATATCTTCATTATAAGAGGGAAGGAAGCCTTGTATAAGATTGCAGAACAAAGTTATTTACATTGTGAAGCTCAAA
>NW_006304554.1:0-209 GCF_000327345.1 Myotis davidii | reverse complement strand
CTCAAAGTAGTGAATTTGCCAAATCAGTGTTTTTGGGTTGACATTACTCAGCTTCCCTTCAATGCAAAATTATGGCCACAGGTCGTATAATTGTTTAAAATGTAAAAAGTCTGGTGCTCATTCACTTCTATAAAGGTCAAGGGTATGACAATGCTGGAATTCCTGAATGTAGTCTTCTTGATAAAATATTTTCACAGGGCCCAGCTGGC
>NW_006304553.1:0-209 GCF_000327345.1 Myotis davidii | reverse complement strand
GGACCCAAATGGGGGACGTTTCATCAATTCTAGACAGATGTTTACAAGTTACAGTCAGAGATTACAATAAGCTTGGGAAGGAAAAGAGAAAATTTCAAAGAAAGTTGCCAGTGTTGAGTTAATTATATCTATTTATAAAATTGTATTAATAGTTACTTAAATAATATCAACAGAATAGAATATTTTCTTAGCATAATGCTCTCTTTCAG
>NW_006304552.1:0-209 GCF_000327345.1 Myotis davidii | reverse complement strand
GCCAGAAGGTTGAGAACCACTGCCATATAGTATGGTATTTTTCATCAGATACTCCATTCCTTTGATCCTGCAGGCTCCTAATCACACAGCCAATTACCTTCACCTACCTTGTAATATCATGTTTCCCTTCAATGAACCAGAATGAGTGGCTAAATTATATAGGGATTCTGTCACTTCAGGTTTATTCTCTTTCCCACCTGAATGTATGT
>NW_006304551.1:0-209 GCF_000327345.1 Myotis davidii | reverse complement strand
ACCAGGCCTGCAGAGGTGGGCTGTTGTTGGTGAACAGGATGGCAGGGGAGGATAGTTGGGAGCCATCAGGGCGGCAGCAGTGAGCAGTTCAGGGTGAGATCAGGCTGGCAACTAAGCACTGTTGGGGATGCCCAGGCTGGCAGCAGAGGGAAGTTGAGAGTGAGATCAGGATGGCAAGGGAGGGAATTTGGAAGCCAGATCAGGGTGGC
>NW_006304550.1:0-209 GCF_000327345.1 Myotis davidii | reverse complement strand
AAAAAAGTACATGCTAATAGGAAAGTATTCAAATAGTATAGATATACATAAGGCAGAAAGTGAATGAGAGGCCTGAGATTGTCACTCCTTCCCCTAGTATCCAAATCCCAGGAGAGTCTCCCAGAGATTTAGGAACCACTCAAAGGGGCGTGGAGATTGGGCAGCCAAGGGCCCTGTGATCTGGGCTTGAAGGCAGTGGGGAGGCTGAG
>NW_006304549.1:0-209 GCF_000327345.1 Myotis davidii | reverse complement strand
AACCTTTTTGCAGACCCAGCTTGGATGAAAGCACCTTCCTCTGAACTTGAGATGGCCCCTTTGTTTCCCCCATCATAGCACTGGTCACCTCTTCCGTAACTGTACTACCTCTGTTCTCAGCACGGCACTGGAGGTTTCCTGCCCAGAGTGGAGCAATGCCAGTGTCCTCGCTGAGTGAATGATTGGACCCATGAATTGGAATTGCCAGT
>NW_006304548.1:0-209 GCF_000327345.1 Myotis davidii | reverse complement strand
CCTGCCTTCCAGGAGCTGTAACCAGGGGAGAGTGTTAGGACTCTGCTGCGGTGGGGATACCCGGATGGTAGAGGCTGAAAACCACACATCTGAACTGTCTCCTTTCACCTGCAATCGGTGGGGCGTGGCCGAGTCCTCTGCCTCAGGCCACCATTCAAGGTGTCGGCCAGGGTTGTGGTTTCATCTGAGGGTCGACTGGGGCAGTAGCT
>NW_006304547.1:0-209 GCF_000327345.1 Myotis davidii | reverse complement strand
CAATAAAATATATTTTTTAAAAAAAGTTAATCTCTTGGCCACGTTCTGAGAACAAACTTCACATTCCAAACCCAAAATTCAGAAGGTTTTGGAATTTAGCTTCCATGTGGGATATCTACCCTGTATGTATTTAGAAAGTTGACTGTAAAACTCCAAAAGAATTATAGATATGCTCTTAGAAGCCTGGTGCATGAAAATTCATGCACTGG
>NW_006304546.1:0-209 GCF_000327345.1 Myotis davidii | reverse complement strand
CCTCAGAAGGAAGGTAGGGCAGGGTAGGTGGGAAGAGATCAATCTATGAACTTGTATGCAATATCTGCATAACCTGTGGATACAGACAATTGGTGGTGAGGGCCTGGGGTGGGGGAAGATGAGAGTGGACTGGAAAAAGGGGGACCTAGGTAATATATTCAAGAATAAAAATTTAAAAAACTTAATAAATAAAGAATAAAAATGATTTG
>NW_006304545.1:0-209 GCF_000327345.1 Myotis davidii | reverse complement strand
ATAATGGCTGGTTTCTGTAAATGACAAGTATATCAGGTCAGACCTTAAGACTCTCCATTCACCTTGAACAAGTTCTATCCTCCCAGGGGGCTGGCCCCTGACTGCACAGGCCATGCCTCCAAGAAGACTTCCTACCAGATGACAGGTTTATGGACCATTCTCCTATCTTAGCACTTATGTTACCCTCTCCTACAAGGGCACTCACGCAG
>NW_006304544.1:0-209 GCF_000327345.1 Myotis davidii | reverse complement strand
CCTCCCTCCCTAAATCCTGCAGAACCAGGCAGAATGTGAGCAGTGAGCCCTTGGAAGGCAGCCAGTCTACAGTATTAGAGAGATGATGTAATTTTAGAGCGGCAGGGAGCTCAGGCCTGATTCAGTCCAATGCTCTCATGTTAAGATAAGGACAATGAGGCCCAGGGAGGGATTGTGTCTTGCTCAAGGTCACGTAGGGAGTTTGGTCT
>NW_006304543.1:0-209 GCF_000327345.1 Myotis davidii | reverse complement strand
CATATATGTACTCAAATAAGACAGCTAAACTCTGTTTTGTTTAGTTACTATGATACTTAGATTTAGTATAGTTGATACTTAGATTTGGTAATTAAAATCGAAAAACAACCTAAAGAAGCAATACTTATGACTAGTAACATTCTTATTCCCTTTTCAAATTGAAAATAAAAATGTCATTATGCTTGTACCTGGTTTTGCCCTTTAAAACT
>NW_006304542.1:0-209 GCF_000327345.1 Myotis davidii | reverse complement strand
GTGTCCTTGATTATTAAAAGAATCACTGTTGTCTGCCCTCATGCTGGCTGAAGGGTTCAGTTTGTACATTTGGATCCTGCTGCAAGAACTACTGACTTCTAAAGGCAACTACACCTTGCCGCTTCAGAGCTCCAAGAATACTGTAATGGTACCTCCATTACAGACAAATTCCTACAAGCAAGGTGCAGACATAGTGCAGATAAATACCT
>NW_006304541.1:0-209 GCF_000327345.1 Myotis davidii | reverse complement strand
CGGTCAATTTGCATGTTTCTCTTTATTAGATTATAGACATATAAGAAGAATAAAAGAGTTTCTAACACACTTATTTCTCTGGAGATAGCCTCTGAATATATCAATAATATTTCTGGCAGTAAGTACACTATTTGTCTTTTCATTGGTATTATTTCTTAATGTTATTTTTTTCATAAATACTAACCTTCATTGTTTTACCCAAGAAAAAA
>NW_006304540.1:0-209 GCF_000327345.1 Myotis davidii | reverse complement strand
CATAGACAACTGGGTAGAAGTGTTAAGTGAAGATAGGAACAAAAGAAGAACGAAAAAAAGGAAAAGAAAATGAAGCAAATTATCATACTAGGGTATGGTCATCTCCAGGTAATATTGGGGGAGGAACCTTTAAAAGACAGTATTTACAGTGGCAAAGGCAGTGGTTCTGGAATCAGTTCAATCTGGTTTTCAAAGCTTGCTGTTTCCAC
>NW_006304539.1:0-209 GCF_000327345.1 Myotis davidii | reverse complement strand
CTGTATTGTCTCCAACATAGCAGGAGGTGGCCCCAAGATGTATAATGCCAGCAGCTTTGGGACAGCAGTGGCCAAACGTGTGCACATGAGCCATCACATCATGTCGTAATTTCTTCTCTTCCTCAGCTGCCATCTTGAAGTCGATATTGTCTAGGTTTGATTTCATCTCCTGGATTTGTTCATCTGTGATAGGCAAACCCAATGTCTGC
>NW_006304538.1:0-209 GCF_000327345.1 Myotis davidii | reverse complement strand
ATATTACTTCCTTGTATTTCACAATGATTTTAAGGAATCTGTAATGCATTAGGAAGGAAGACAGGAAGAAGAAAGCTTAATTACTGCTAAGATTCCCAGTAACATTGTAAAAGGAAAAACTCCTTCACAAATTTTACGTGACAACCCATGTAGAAATTATTGAAAATGAAGACCATAGACAGTGGATTTGCATTCATGTGAGAAAGGAA
>NW_006304537.1:0-209 GCF_000327345.1 Myotis davidii | reverse complement strand
CAAACCACAATGAGATATCACCTAAATACCTGTCAGGACAAGTCCTGGTGAGGATATGGAGAAAAGGCAACTCTTGTGCACTGTTGGTAGTAGTGCAGATTGGTGCAGCCACTGTGCAACTCAGTATGGAGTTTCCTCAAAAAATAAAAAAGGAAACTACCTTTTGACCCAACAACCCCATTTCTGGGAATATATTCTAAGAATCCTGA
>NW_006304536.1:0-208 GCF_000327345.1 Myotis davidii | reverse complement strand
TGCACTGGGCCTCTAGTATATATATAAAAGCCAGTGACTAGAGCGCCAGAACAACCGGAATGACCGGTCGCTATGACACCCACTGAGGCCAGTGAACCTGCCTGATCAGGGGTGGGGCCAGCCAACTTCTCTCAGTCCCACCCCCCAGCCAGCTCGCCACAGATTGGACCCCCACCCCAATAGAGGGCGGGGCTGGCCAGCCAACTGC
>NW_006304535.1:0-209 GCF_000327345.1 Myotis davidii | reverse complement strand
CAGCATCATTTGCATCTTCATTCTTTGGATGTTCTTCAGCCATTTCTGAGTTACTAGCTTGGTCAGAGCTGGTGGTGGTTTGGAGCAAATCTTCCTCTGAAGAAGCAGGGTTCATTGTAGGCACCGTTGATGTGGTCGTCTTTGGGGGAGATGGTGTAGGCTTTGGTTTTGTCACTTTAGGTGTTGTGTTGGGCTTTTTGGTGGTGGTG
>NW_006304534.1:0-209 GCF_000327345.1 Myotis davidii | reverse complement strand
GCTGAGCTACACTCTCCAGTCTCCTCCTAAGGCTAATGCTTCCTCTAAGCAAACTCATTCAGTGAACGTGCTGCCTCCCCCAACTCACAACCTGGGTTAGGACCACATCGTGCCTCCACACGGGGCTTCCTGAGCCCATCTGAACAGAGCCACCTCCTCTCTATACCTCCTAGACTGAAACAACATACACTTATTTCCAAAATGTATTC
>NW_006304533.1:0-209 GCF_000327345.1 Myotis davidii | reverse complement strand
CTTCTCATGGGAGGCCTCCACAGCAGAGATATCCCTCCAGATTAAAACAAATGCCACACATGGTTGTCATACCAGCCTATTCCACGCCTCTGCCCCTCCTACCGGTCTCAGTGTACTTCCTTCTTTACTTCTCTAGTCGTTGGACTTAACATTCAGCCAGATTACAGGTGGTTCTTCATGATGGTTGTTCTGTATTTTAGTTGTAATTT
>NW_006304532.1:0-209 GCF_000327345.1 Myotis davidii | reverse complement strand
TGACTGAGCACCCACCATGTGCCAAGCACTTTGGAGATATAATTTCATTTAATCCGTATAATGTTCCTATGAGGTAAGTAATAGCAGGAACTAGTTTTACACATGAGAAAACATAGGATTTGGTGCGTTTAGTAACCTTTCCAAGATCACACAGCTAGTAAGTACCAAAGCCAGAGCTGAACATGGATCTATCTGATACAAGAACCATC
>NW_006304531.1:0-209 GCF_000327345.1 Myotis davidii | reverse complement strand
CACAGATCAACGGTGTAACTATGTCCTGAGGCTTCTTATGACCAGGACTGTGACAGAATGCAGCATCCCTGGGTCTGATGTCCCCATGGCCAACTAATACTGTCATGTTTAAGTGTCTGGGATTTTTAAAAAAGAAATGGTTTTAATAGCATAACAAAACTTGCAATGTATGTTAGATGGCATTTCCAGTTTTATTTAGAAATAGTTAG
>NW_006304530.1:0-209 GCF_000327345.1 Myotis davidii | reverse complement strand
CTACAGACGCCCTCCTAGGAACTCAGCGGAAGGACCCTCATCTGAATAAATCCGCTCTGTCTTCCTTCAAGATTTTTAAAAATAGAGTTGTATTGATTTCCGAGGGGACAGGAGAGGGAGAGAGAGAAACATCGTGGATCGAGCCCATGACCAACCGGGGCAGGCACCCTGACCGTGAATCAAACCCTGACCCCTGAGCCACCCGGCCG
>NW_006304529.1:0-209 GCF_000327345.1 Myotis davidii | reverse complement strand
GTAGATACGGAATTCTGCAGGAGGGGCTTTTTGTTGGATTGTTTATTGTGACACAAACAATTGAAAGCAAAAATAAATTTGAAGTGCCTAATAGACATCCAAATGGAGGTGGTGAGTGGGCAGTAATATATACCATAGACCAAATTGGAATTAAGGGAAGAATAGGTTAGATGATAAATACTGGAGAGTCATTAAGTCTCAGCCCTCAG
>NW_006304528.1:0-209 GCF_000327345.1 Myotis davidii | reverse complement strand
CCAGTAGGATTGCATCTTCCAAGCCAATTGGGGTGGCCAGAGAGATTCAGCATCGTTCTCATAAAGATCTGCTGGGTCACAGTGTGAGTAGGCAGACGAGGATAGTAGGAGTCTAGGCCAGGTCCTGGCTTCTGTTAGTTTTCTGTGGTTGGTATGATTCGCTACAAAAAGAAGGAAGCATGGTGTTATCTGACTGCATGAGGTAATAT
>NW_006304527.1:0-209 GCF_000327345.1 Myotis davidii | reverse complement strand
CTTCCTGGAAATTCAATTTTTTTTCTCAGGGATTCATTCCTAGCCAAGCGATTGGGCTTTCCTAAAAAGGAAATACTAGCTGTTATTTGGGACAGGATGTGCCGTAATTTTTCTGTTCTTGAAAGCCTTAGTTTTTGTTTATATGTTTTTGTATTTTAGGAAGAAAAGGATGAAGAAGAAAACAATGGTGCTAGGATGGCTAAGGGATG
>NW_006304526.1:0-209 GCF_000327345.1 Myotis davidii | reverse complement strand
GGCTACTGTAACACCATCGCATCTGCTACAACCGGAAAGCTACAGAACCTATTACAGGCCTTCAGTAGGCACTGCAGCTCACCTAGGAGAGGACAGATGATCACCGGGGGCTTCTAGCAGCTGGTGTGACCAAGTGAGGATGAGATGTGGTAGGAAGAGGGTAGAGAAGGGACGCCAATAAAACCAAAAAAACAATCATGATGGTTAGA
>NW_006304525.1:0-209 GCF_000327345.1 Myotis davidii | reverse complement strand
ATACTGTAAATGGGAGATGGTGACGTAACCACACAAAAGGATGTACGTCAAGTCGGATGTATCTCAAGGACTGCCTGAAGTGCATACCTAGTAGGTTGTGAGAATTAAATACATTGACACACATAAAAGACTAAGAACAGTACCTGACACACAGAAACCCAATAAATTACTATTTCCATTTTACAGATGAAGAAACTGAGGCTCTGAGA
>NW_006304524.1:0-209 GCF_000327345.1 Myotis davidii | reverse complement strand
GGGTTCTCCCGTACATGGTAGTGACTGTGTAAGCAGCTGTGGTTCTGTCCCTGTGTATCATTGTGGCTCTTGGTGGGCAGAACTGGAGGTCTTTGGGAGAGTGGGTTTCCCAGGACTCCTCTCTGAGCATTAACGAGAGCAGAATGAGTCAGTCCTCAGAGCCTCTTCTCGAGAATGCTGGGGGAAGGTGAACTCAGACTGTGGGGCAC
>NW_006304523.1:0-209 GCF_000327345.1 Myotis davidii | reverse complement strand
TCTCCCAATTCTGTGTCCACCACCACCGTTAGTCCCTTAGGCTGCTGTAATGAAATACCACGAATGGGGTGGTCTAAACGGACAGAAATCCGTTCTCCTGGTCTGAAGTCAACTGTCAGCAGAGCCACGCTCCCTCTGCAGGCTCCAGGAGCGGGTCTCCTCCTTGAGTCTGGTGATTGCCCACGATCCTTGGTGCCCTCTGGCTGTGG
>NW_006304522.1:0-209 GCF_000327345.1 Myotis davidii | reverse complement strand
TACTTTGGAAGAGATTGGTGTGTAATGAAGGGCCAGATAAGCACAAGGCTGTAATCCGCCTCCTTCGCCCTGGAAGCGGGCACCAGACACAATGCTAGATGCTGCACACTGCACGCCAGGAGAGAGTTCTTACAGGGCTCTGGTGGCGCCTTGGTGATCGAGACTAACCTGTGGAAATGAACTCAGTAGTTCCCTGACAGTGTAGACAG
>NW_006304521.1:0-209 GCF_000327345.1 Myotis davidii | reverse complement strand
TTCTGAGCACAGGAGTGAGTGTTTTCACGTGCTACCTCATTGAGAGAAGTAAAGATGGATCTGTGTTACCAAATTGGACTTGAAGGTAATAATTACAATACTAGCAAACACTCAAATGCTGTTAGTGTAAGTCAGGTACTATGCTAAGCTCTTTACATGTATTACTTAATTTATTCCTTTCAACAACCTTTTGAGATGATTATTATTAT
>NW_006304520.1:0-209 GCF_000327345.1 Myotis davidii | reverse complement strand
CACTTGAAAAGAATGTATATTCTTCTGCTTTGGAGTGAAATGCTCTAAAGATATCAGTTAAATCCATCTGATCTAGTGAATCATTTAAGGCCGCCATTCCTTTGTTGATTTTCTGTATGGAACATCTACCCATTGATGTTAATGGGGTGTTAAAATCCCTGACTATAACTGTATTACTGTTGATCTCTCCCTTTATATCCATCAAGATT
>NW_006304519.1:0-209 GCF_000327345.1 Myotis davidii | reverse complement strand
CACTGGTGTTCCAGGAGCTCGTGTTGAATGGCTCTTCAGCATACTCTGCCCTCTGCTCCCACCTCCGTCCTAGGTCAGCACCACACAGATGTCGCAAACAGATGCTTCAGGGTCCTGCTGCCCCTTAGAAAGGCTCCCCTCATATTTCTTCTTCCTAAAGAAGAACCCCCCCCCACGTGGAGATCTCATCATTCATTTTTCAGATTTAC
>NW_006304518.1:0-209 GCF_000327345.1 Myotis davidii | reverse complement strand
ATTAAATGGTAAAATGTGCGTCCTTCTTGCCCTCATTTGCCAATAAAAGAAATCTATTCAAAAAGCACAGGCTTTCTTTCTTTCTTTGCCTATTCATCTTAATTAAAGCCAAATGCTGCTAACTTGTTTAGTCTTGTCCCCCCAAAGAGTGTCGACTGATTATCTTCTAAAGTTACCAAAAACAAAAGGAAAGAACCCTACTTTGTTGT
>NW_006304517.1:0-209 GCF_000327345.1 Myotis davidii | reverse complement strand
GCTAGGCAGCAACCCCGGACCCCCTGCCATGGCGAAGGGAGGGCGGGAAGGATGGAGCCAGGCAAGGCAGCAACCCCAAAGTCCCACCATGGCAATCGAGGATGGGAGGTCCGTTGCACAGGCCAGCAGCAACTCCAGACCCCAGCCATGGACATTGTTTGGCGCGAGGGCCAGAACATAGGCCATGCATCAACACCAGACCCTCACCA
>NW_006304516.1:0-209 GCF_000327345.1 Myotis davidii | reverse complement strand
AGAACCACTGTTCTAGTTCCTTGATTCTACTCAATGGTGCTTACATTTTCAGAAGCCGGTGAAAGCTATGACTCCTTTTCCAGACACATGCACAGTTGCATTCTCATTTAAAACTGTGATGCGATCTCGGAGGCTTCATAGTTAGAGACATCTTGAGATCTCTCCATGGACGCCTTGTTAAGAATATCTGGAGTTTTTCCCTTTACTGT
>NW_006304515.1:0-209 GCF_000327345.1 Myotis davidii | reverse complement strand
ATGCTGGATAATAATATATAACAAGACGGAAACAACACAAAGCAGCCAGGCCGTTGCGGATGCTAAGGAGCTGAAGAACCACCTGTGGGAAAAGCAGACGCGGCTCAGAGCTGGGACAGCTGCCCCGAAGCACAGTGACCAGCACCAGCCCATCCCCATGTGTGGGGGGCTCAGGTGCCCAGGCAGCATAGGGCACGTGCCTGACCTTG
>NW_006304514.1:0-209 GCF_000327345.1 Myotis davidii | reverse complement strand
GAGAATCATAAAACAAAACAAAACACTGGTCACATAGATTCATGATTTTAATAATTTAACAATCAACACTTATTTATTAAAAATTCATTTGCTTTAAGAATTTTACACATGTAGTCCTTTTAGATGAGATAATATGCATGAAAATCTCTTTTAATTATACAGTACTGGAAATTGCTTACATTTCAAAAATGAGTTATATCAATTGAATA
>NW_006304513.1:0-209 GCF_000327345.1 Myotis davidii | reverse complement strand
ACAGAGGACAGACGCCCAGGCTGGCCCTAACCTTCAGGACTATGGCCACAGCATAGTCTTGGATATCAGTTCTTGTGCTATCCAAGAACTGAGTCCCACAGGAGCATGTGTTTACCCACGATGGCAGTCTTCTGCAGTAAGGGCATTCCCTGTATTTTCTTTCTGTTTTGTGATCATTTAAAATTAACTGTGGAAAGCGGTTAAGGGTT
>NW_006304512.1:0-209 GCF_000327345.1 Myotis davidii | reverse complement strand
TTGTCTGACAATGAGTCAGAAGCCTACACATTATTATTTTTTTTTGTATATAACTCTTCTCCAATTGATTTAGCAATCTGGAATAATTTCCTGTCGTTCCTTCCATCTTTATAACCTTAGCAACGTGATGTTAATGCTTTCAATCCTTCTGCCTGATATGCAAGTGACATCATACATCACAGAGAAAATAATGCCTTCTCTATTCCATT
>NW_006304511.1:0-209 GCF_000327345.1 Myotis davidii | reverse complement strand
TTTTAGCCAATCTCAGCAAGTGGGTGTGGCCTAAGTAAAGGGAGTCCTATAGAAGGCTCATCTGTGCAGAGGACTCACATCACTTCTCCAGAGCAGACTGAGGAGCCAGGTGAGTGAAGAGAATTACTCCTGACCCTGATAGCGACAGAACTTACCAAGGTGGGAGCATTCATAGTAGACTCTGGAGTAAGTATGGAATTTAGAATGTA
>NW_006304510.1:0-209 GCF_000327345.1 Myotis davidii | reverse complement strand
ACCCCCTGGCCCTGGTGTACCATGTGACCCAGTCTCCTGATTTCCAGCCTGCAGAGAGTGCCTGCAAGAACTGGAAAAGGCTCGGAGCCTAATCAATCTTCTTGGAAGGTAAAGAATCTTCCCCTTCTCTCCAGGGTCCTCTTCCCTCCTGAACCTATGATGTCACCTTAGGCCTCAGGGCTTTGACCTGGGAGGGGCCATGGACAGGG
>NW_006304509.1:0-209 GCF_000327345.1 Myotis davidii | reverse complement strand
TTGACCATAGCTCTGTTTGAGCTCTGATCAGCCACCTTTTGGCTCTGGCCAGGATGACAATGGCAGGTTGCTACATTATCAGAATAACATGTTTTCCTGTATTGTAGATTTCAAAGACATTATCACATGGCATTGAGCTTGGACTCTCCATCACTATCCTAGAAAAGGACCCTGCGGGCTCACTATGACTCCCCAAAGCTTTAACCCCG
>NW_006304508.1:0-209 GCF_000327345.1 Myotis davidii | reverse complement strand
CGATGCTGAAGGAGCAGTACATTGACAGGACGCGTGTGGCCGTGTTCGGGCAGGTGAGCCGCACTGTCCTTTTCCTGATCAACCCTGACATTCAGGGCGGGGACCTCCACGCCCCACCCCAAGGCCGGGGTCAGGTTCACCGGGAACGTCTTGGGTCTGGAGCTGTGAGCACTTCCGTACACGTGAGAGGGTGGAGCTGGGGGCTCTCT
>NW_006304507.1:0-209 GCF_000327345.1 Myotis davidii | reverse complement strand
ATAATAGGTAATAATAAATGGCTATTTCCTAAAAAGAATTAATTGTGTCCTATCAAACAATAACACAACATCAGATGAAGCTCTGATTTAATCATTGGAAGCCATTTCATCATGAATAGGACTGTGATGTTATGAGGAAACTCCATGGGTGAGCACCTGTTGCATATCTTTTGCCTGATCGATGTTGATGTTTCTCTCTCACCGATGTT
>NW_006304506.1:0-209 GCF_000327345.1 Myotis davidii | reverse complement strand
CCTACCAACCCCAACTCCTCTTCTTTTCCCTTGAAAAGCTCAAAAGAGGTTATCACCATATGGTCGCCTTAATGAGGACCGTAGAGTATACCAGGTTGACCCCCTGAGGCTGGCTTCACCTCTGCGATGTGTTTTGACCTATAAAATGTGGTGGGAGTGAATGTTACCACTAACAGAAGTCTCTGGAACCACTGACAATGGCCACCATT
>NW_006304505.1:0-209 GCF_000327345.1 Myotis davidii | reverse complement strand
TTTTTTTTTTTGAGAACTGACACTGGATAAAAGACCAAAAGGGAAAACTCAGACTTTGGTGGTAGGTCTCTGCTCTGCTAGCCATGCTGGTGGGATGGCACTGCCACCTGGAGTTACTCCCCAGTCCCTGGCATTGTGCTGGGAAGTGTAAGAACCTCCTGACTTACCGCAGGAGCCAGCAGGAAGGGGAGGCTTGGTTAGGAGATTAA
>NW_006304504.1:0-209 GCF_000327345.1 Myotis davidii | reverse complement strand
TATATTATGGCTTCTTGAGGGGTTAACAACAAAATGTAATTTCAGGCACTGGGTACGCCAGAGCTACGTAATTCAGTGTCTTTTCCCCTGTACTCTTCTTGGATGGAGTCTGGGACAGTGGGTAGATGAGGATTCCTTTCCACTTAACTTAAGCCTTTAAAATGTAAAAAAGCATCTTTATTTCTTAAAAATATTTTTTATTGATTTCA
>NW_006304503.1:0-209 GCF_000327345.1 Myotis davidii | reverse complement strand
CAAAATATTCTAATTAGTTATAATTAAAAGCATACCAGAATCTATTTAATATGCATATATAATTCAAACATAGTTATTACTTCTTCATCTGACAAAGCTTCCCATGTACCTTAAACATAAAATTTTCCTTCAAAATGAGAGAAAATAAATCCTTGAGGCATTCCAAGGCCTATAGGAATGATCTAAAGCTAATTCTATGTGAAAAAAAA
>NW_006304502.1:0-209 GCF_000327345.1 Myotis davidii | reverse complement strand
GCAACTGTTTCTGGAATCTCCAGCCTGCCAATCTACCCTATCAGATTTTGGACTCACCAAGCCTCCATAATTGTGTGAGCCAATTATTTAAAAGAAATCTCTCAGGATATAGTATATCCTATTGATTTGGTTCCTCTGAAGAACCTTAACTAATGCATATGATGTCCTGAAGGTTCATTCACGCTCTAGTATGGGTCAGAATTTCCTTC
>NW_006304501.1:0-209 GCF_000327345.1 Myotis davidii | reverse complement strand
CTGGTGAATAGTTTCTAAGCAATTGTTCCAATTTATTGAGAGTTTTTGCCATGTCATCTTAAAATATTCAATATCCTTCAAAACCCAAACAAATACGTTCTCAAGCAAAACTGAAACTGCCAGCAGTCCCGTTTCCTCTTTTGCTCCCTTCCTCATTCTGCTCCCGCCCTGCATCCGTCACGCCCTCAGGAAGAGGCACAGCACTGGGA
>NW_006304500.1:0-209 GCF_000327345.1 Myotis davidii | reverse complement strand
ACTCCTTAGCTTGTTTCGGCTATTTTTCTTTTTGATTTTCTCGGTATTTAACAACACTGCCATGTTTAACATCTGCGGATCGCATTCCTCCCACAGGGAGCATTACATCGGCGAGTACCTTCTACTCAATACAATAAAAAAGGGACCATCTTCGGAGGTGCGGAGGGCTCAGCACATACTGACCGGGGCGCACGTGGTGGTAAAGGCCA
>NW_006304499.1:0-209 GCF_000327345.1 Myotis davidii | reverse complement strand
TGATTCCTCCTTTTATTTCATTTGTGTATTGTTTCTTTGCCTCCCCATGTTTGCTGTTCCTTTATTTGTTTCTATGTATTAAGTCAAATTGCTATAACAACTAGATTATTTGGGTTGGTCTTATGTAATAGGTGTTCTATGGGACCCAGTAGTGCAGTTTCTCAGATCTCCTGGGCTGGGTATTCTAGGAAGACACCCTACTTTAGTCA
>NW_006304498.1:0-209 GCF_000327345.1 Myotis davidii | reverse complement strand
TCTCAGGATCTTCAGGACGAATTGTTGGATTCTTTGCTGGGCAGATCCTGTATCTCCACTTCTTTGGGGCCACTTACTGGAGGTTTACTGTATTCCTTTGGTTCCCTGACTCTTCACAAGCTCTGTAGCCCTGCTTAGGTGTGTGAGCATTTGAAGTAGTCACTGCTTCCACACTTTATTGACTGACTTCAGTAAGGGGAGACTTTCAC
>NW_006304497.1:0-209 GCF_000327345.1 Myotis davidii | reverse complement strand
AACATCGATGTGAGAGAAACACATGGATTGGCTCCTTCCCACATGAACCCCAACTAGTGCCAGGGGCCAAGCCTCAACCAAGGTATGTGCCCCTGACCAGGAAATCAAACCTGAGACCCTTCAGTCTGTGGACAGATGCTCTAGAGCGTGACAGGGTGGTCAGAGCAGGCTGTCTGAAGGAGTGGCATCCAGTGCAGACAGTGGTACAG
>NW_006304496.1:0-209 GCF_000327345.1 Myotis davidii | reverse complement strand
TGGGTCAACTATTACTGGTCTTTGCCACATGCAATTTCCAAGGAAGGAAACTATAGTTTTTCACAGTCCCCACTTATTTCACTTTACTCATTTATGTTTCCTTTTTGGTTCTTGTAGGCACACAAGTGTTTAAATGTAAACAAATTAATGTAAAAACAAACAGCTGTGGTCAACTGAATTATGCCAGAGTTTCCAGCTTAAAAAACAAA
>NW_006304495.1:0-209 GCF_000327345.1 Myotis davidii | reverse complement strand
TGAGTTTAGACTCACTTATATGTCCTCAGAAATCTCTTTGCCTTGCTGGATATGCACATGGGGAGGCTTTGCTGTCTTCTAAAGTGTGTTTTGGTCCCTGCAGGAGAGTGAGAAGACCCCTTCCTTCCTTCCTTATTAGGGGAGTAGATTTGGAGGGAGCTTAGCACAAGCAAGAGCCTGGGCATCTAGGCTGGAGGAGATGCTTGCCA
>NW_006304494.1:0-209 GCF_000327345.1 Myotis davidii | reverse complement strand
TATATCGAGCTCTTCTCAAACTTCAGTATATGTAAAAATCATTTGGAGGGTGTGTTAAAACACAGATTACAGGGTTCCAACACAGGTTAACCCCCAGAGTTAGGACTTCAGTGGGAGATGGTAGGGAGCCAACAAGTTTCTGAGGAGCTGCTGCTGCTGCTGGTGGTGGTTTGGGGACCACACTTTTAGAACCAGTAGCGTAATCCATT
>NW_006304493.1:0-209 GCF_000327345.1 Myotis davidii | reverse complement strand
AGTTTTTGTTTCAAAAGAAACATGTTGGAAGATTAAAGACCCAGGGTGATAAAGAAAGTGTACTACAGTTTTATCTGAAAGCTGATATCATAGCCTACCATGACATGGTATGAAGTATGAAGTATGCTCTAATTATTATGTTGCAAAATTGTTTTGAATTTTTGAAGTTTTATTAAAGTATAAGATATTTTTATTAGCCAAAAAAAAAA
>NW_006304492.1:0-209 GCF_000327345.1 Myotis davidii | reverse complement strand
TGTCCCAGTGTGTCATGTCTATGAGGATAGACATTGATTATTCTTCCCATTGTTGTGTCTTCAGGGCCTAAGTCTGTGTGGGAACACAATAGGGCTGTCAATAAAATTTTAATCCACAAATGAATGAATTAATGAAAGAACCAATGAGTAGCCCAAGGGAAGAAGGAAATTGGATTTAATCCTATCTAATAAAAGAGTAATATGTAAAT
>NW_006304491.1:0-209 GCF_000327345.1 Myotis davidii | reverse complement strand
TGAATATGTTTTCCCATTTAGTTGGTTGTCTTTTGATTTTGTTGCCTTTGCTGTGCTTAAATGTTACCCTCAAACAATACAATTCTGCTCTAGCCAGTTTTGCTCAGTGGTTAGCATGTTGGCCCTCAAACTGAAAGGTCATAGGTTCAATTTCAATCGATGGGAAGGTACCTTGGTTGTAGGCTTGATCCCAAACTCCATTCAGGGCA
>NW_006304490.1:0-209 GCF_000327345.1 Myotis davidii | reverse complement strand
TAAAATCAAGGGTACATATGGTTAAAAAACAAGTTTATTGTCTATGCACAGTAATAATTTGGGTTGCTCTCAATAAGATGTTTTCTTTTCTCCTAACAATATATTACTTTTAAACGCATGTTTCTATTTAGAGGAAGTAACTGCTTATCTAAAAGTCCTTATTTATGGGGCCACCCCAGCGGTTTAAAGGCAGTGTGTTAAAGCATTAA
>NW_006304489.1:0-209 GCF_000327345.1 Myotis davidii | reverse complement strand
TTTGGGGGCTGCCTGGAACCTCAGCCCAGCCCATCCGTGGGCCTGTTTCACAACTGCGCCCAAGCCTATCATGGCCGCGCCCGCTGGCCCGAGTCACTGAGTAAGGGGGTGCGGGTGTCACCCTCAGGCGGCTCCCCTCGGGGACCCAGCTCTTCCGCACGACGCGGCGGGCAGGGGCGCACATCCATGTCGCTCTCCCTGACGTTCGG
>NW_006304488.1:0-209 GCF_000327345.1 Myotis davidii | reverse complement strand
GGGTGGTCCCAGTGTGAAACAGCCCTATGTCTATGGTTCCCTTAGGGCTTGCTGCCTGACATCGGGGCAAGTGTGAGGAGTGACTGGGAGTGCTTCCTGGGGCCCAGGAAGGCCAGCGTGGCCCCGGAGCAGCTGACTTATATCCCTGCAGTGGACGTGTGCCCTGTGCCTGGTGAGGGAAACCACTTTCACAGATGACCTCACATTCC
>NW_006304487.1:0-209 GCF_000327345.1 Myotis davidii | reverse complement strand
AGCCAGTTGGCGGCATGAAGCGATCTGGCAGAGTTGGGCTGCCCAAGCTGGCTTCCCCGATGGACAAACACGCCCCGGGTGGGGCTCCCCTCGACCCTGCTGCCTCCGCCTCTGTCTCCGCCTGTTGGGGTTTAACCTCAGCAAGTGCAGGGGTTCCCAAAGGTGTGCACGGAGTCACCGAAGAAGGAATGACACGAAGACAGCCTTCA
>NW_006304486.1:0-209 GCF_000327345.1 Myotis davidii | reverse complement strand
ACTATAGTCCTTGTCCTTAAGGAATATGTAATTTAGTAGTTAACTGATTCTTGAAACAAATAATAAGTGAGATAGAAAGAGGATAGAAGAATAAAGGGAAGGGGGAAGGAAAGAGAGAGAAAAACTGTCTAAACTTTGAAAGTGTGCATATACAAAGGTAATCTTGATGATTAGTCAGAACATTTCACCTCAGTATGTGGACACTAGGA
>NW_006304485.1:0-209 GCF_000327345.1 Myotis davidii | reverse complement strand
GAGCTACGCTGGCTGGGCCACACCATTATTTTTTAACCGCTACTTATTATTTTATAGTGTGGTTGTACTATGATTTATTTAATCCTTGCTTTCATAGATATTTAGTTCCTGCCAATTTGCTATTTCAAACTATGTCATGGAAAACATCCTCAAACAGGTTTCTTGTCCACATGTATTAGTGTGTGCTTTTAAAAGGGTAGACTGGTAAT
>NW_006304484.1:0-209 GCF_000327345.1 Myotis davidii | reverse complement strand
CCATAGTGGGAAACTCAGCCACTATCTACCCCATCTTCCCCTAAAAGAGAAACGAGTACGTAGCAAACAGCAACGGATCAAGATGATAGAAGCACCAACTATTGGTGGCTCTGAACCACACCTCAAAACACTTAGTTGGATGCCATCCTATATTCTTTGGTGATGAGTTACCTGCTAGGCAGCCTCCGCAGTTTGTGCGCACCTTACGG
>NW_006304483.1:0-209 GCF_000327345.1 Myotis davidii | reverse complement strand
TCAGGTCCCAAGCACCTGAAACAGCACCTGTGACAGTAACTGCTCGGCAGACGCTCAGACCAGTGTCAGCGCCTGTCATCGGGCAGAGGCACATGGAGAGGCTAGGTTAAATGGTCCACGGACTGAGCTGTAGAACTGAGGCTGATCCCAGCTGGGAGGATTTGGAGAGCAGGGGTTCTTTCTCAAAGGTTATCCTCTAGGTCAGCGGT
>NW_006304482.1:0-209 GCF_000327345.1 Myotis davidii | reverse complement strand
CTAGGAGCTGAGGGGTCAAGGTCTGTGCTCTTGTGACTGGAAGGGGCGGAACCTCTCGTGTCAGGATCAGGGGCGTCGGGAATTGGGGCTCTGAGGTTGGCACGGGTGTTGGGGTCTCACGATCGCGAGGTTTCAGAGTTCAGGAGGTGTCAAACCTGAGTCTCCGAGTCCAGGCCGGCCTGGTGAGCCATACACTGGGCGAGTCAGGA
>NW_006304481.1:0-209 GCF_000327345.1 Myotis davidii | reverse complement strand
TGAAGACCACTCTACTTTTCAGACTGCTCTCTGTTTACAGAGAGCAGAAAATTCACTTCAGCTCAAGCTCTCAACCCTGGGAAAAGGGTCTGGATAAATTTCTAAAAAGGGAAAAGCAAAACAAAACCCTAAACCAAAAATAGGTGTTTTATTACTCATCTGGGTGGGCCAGGCAAGAGGAATGGCTGCTGTCTCCTAAATAGACCTCA
>NW_006304480.1:0-209 GCF_000327345.1 Myotis davidii | reverse complement strand
TTTATTGATGATAGCCATTCTGATGGGTATGAGTTGATATCTCACTGGGTTTACTTTGCATTTCTCTGGTATTCAGTGATGTTGAGCAACTTCTCACATCTGTATTGGCCATCTGTATGGCTTCTTTGAAGAAGTGTCTATTCAGGTCCTTTGACCATTTTAAAATTGGACTGTTGTGTTTTTTGGTGTTGAGTTTTATGAGTTCTTTA
>NW_006304479.1:0-209 GCF_000327345.1 Myotis davidii | reverse complement strand
TACCACTTGCCTCAATATTTGCCTAATCTTAACCCACCTTTCCTTTCTGATTACTATAGCTCTTTAATCTTTTCACTAACACATTAACTATACCTTTCTTTATAATACAGCTCTTTGCAGATTTTTTAAAGCTACAACTAGCCCATAATTCAAGCTATCATTCTACTTTTATAGTCTCACACAATGCCTTCCAGAGTTAGTGCTTAATG
>NW_006304478.1:0-209 GCF_000327345.1 Myotis davidii | reverse complement strand
TTACCTCAAACCTCAAACTCTATTCTAAAAGTTTATTTTCTTGCTCAAACTAAAACCTCTGAAGGGAGGTAAGGGGAGGAAGCTTCTTTGTAGACCTTTGTCTCTCTCAGGCCACTCTCCCTCCTTTTTTAAAATCCCCAGTATGGAAGTTCCTGCCTCCAAACTTTAATCAACCAGTTCCCTCCTTATGGTTGTCATCTATAGATTTC
>NW_006304477.1:0-209 GCF_000327345.1 Myotis davidii | reverse complement strand
GAGATGTCTCTCAAATTCTGAGCAAAGCAATCTGGTAGTAGCTTTTCCTTTATATTTTTTTGGCCTCTTTGTCCCCCCAATATGGATGGGACTCCCGGACTTTACAGGGGCTTTGAAAAAAGCCCCATGTGTGAGGATGGGGGTCGTGGTACCATATCTAAGGGCCTGGTTTGGTCCCAGCACTGACAGCCCTCTCCAGGGGTTGTGTA
>NW_006304476.1:0-209 GCF_000327345.1 Myotis davidii | reverse complement strand
CCCCGTGTGCATGTGGCTGCTGCCCGCTGGGTGCTCAGAGGTGGAGTGAGCATGATGGCGAGAGCCCTGAAGGCGGCCCAAGCCTCATTGTCATGGCGACTCCAGGTGCTGTTTGGAGTCACTGAGGTGGGGTCCTGCTCTGTCTGCAGACAGGGTATGTCTGCATTACTGCTAATTAGCTGTTTCCACTTCCAGACTTTCATTACTTT
>NW_006304475.1:0-209 GCF_000327345.1 Myotis davidii | reverse complement strand
TATAACACCTTTTATTCCCCACTGTTACAGCAGTGGTGAGTAAATTTGCTTGAAAAGTCCCTGACCCCTCATTCTGACACGCTCAAATCATTTCTGTAATAGTACTATTTTTCCTTGGCACCAGGTGTAAGGCATTTCTTACAATCAACATTAGCATTTTCATAAGCTAATAGCTGAATTAAAATGTTCCCACCTATTCGCTGTTGCCA
>NW_006304474.1:0-209 GCF_000327345.1 Myotis davidii | reverse complement strand
GGGAAGAACATGTCTCTCTCTTTGCCAGAATCTCTTAATCCCTGAAGAATATCTCTTTTGGCCCAGCTTGTGTCCAGGGGTACGCAGATTGATTGGCTAATCCAAATGCTCAGACCTGTGTCTACACCAAGAAAGGCAGGTGTGTGATGGACAGTCCGGTCAACATCACATGGAAAGAGGGGGAGGCAGTTCTAAAAGGGTGAGCTTTA
>NW_006304473.1:0-209 GCF_000327345.1 Myotis davidii | reverse complement strand
CCAGAAAGATGAACAAGTGGGTCCTAGAGCAAATGAAGCCTGGAACATCGCTGGAGGCAAACTGACAACACTGAAGCTGGCCTACCTTGGGCACACCATGAGAAGGCAGGGTTCAGTGGAAAAGATAGTAATTTTGGGGAAAATAGAAGGCAGTAGGAAAAGGAAGAGATCAAAATATAAGATGGATTGACTCCATAAAAGAAGCCATA
>NW_006304472.1:0-209 GCF_000327345.1 Myotis davidii | reverse complement strand
GTTCATAGGTCGATGCTCAACCACTGAGCCCTGATACCTTCAAGCTCGGGGTGCGGGCGGAGGGGGGCTCCTGGGTGCTCCTGCCCTCAGCTGCCTGGAGAGCTTGCCTTTCTCTTGTCATCTCCTTCACACGTCAGCACCTTTTATTTTTGCGTTGGGTGGCTTTTTGCAGAGAATGAGGACACGTGCCTTTACTTCGTACCAAGCCC
>NW_006304471.1:0-209 GCF_000327345.1 Myotis davidii | reverse complement strand
TAACAAAGAAATATCTCCAAAACATATTTTTGGCCAAAAGAGACCAGGATCAGAATAGTAACTATGTGTACACAAAGTATGCTTTCATTTGTGAAGAAACGAGCACACCAAATATGCATGTATACACACACGAACACGCAAAATTTTAGCATAACATATCAGTAACTGTTCATTACGTTTTTAAATTTTAAGTTTTCTCAATTACAATT
>NW_006304470.1:0-209 GCF_000327345.1 Myotis davidii | reverse complement strand
ATTCTAATTATATACATATATTTTAAATGTTATAAAAGTCTCAACCTGTAAGGGGGGGGGGGGGCAGGACAAAGTTGCTGAATACCTCTTAAGCAAAACCAGATTATTCAGGAATGGAATGTTAAGTCAAAAAGCCTCAGGCAGCCTGCTCTTTAAATAGGATATCTGGGTAGGGTGGCATCTGTACTTCATAGGTCAAATGTATAAGT
>NW_006304469.1:0-209 GCF_000327345.1 Myotis davidii | reverse complement strand
TCCATATGAGCTTCTATGCTCCGAGAGGCAGGACCAGAGCACGCGGGGCACCCATCCCTCTTGTTAGTGCATGTCCATGCTGTATGTTGACATTCATTCCAATCAGTGTCCATCTGACTCTTTCATTGCAAATATCCAAATTAGCCAACTCTACAATGTGGATTCTGATGTGCTGTCTGTCCTTAACTTGAAGCTGGATGCTCTTATGG
>NW_006304468.1:0-209 GCF_000327345.1 Myotis davidii | reverse complement strand
GGTGCAGCTCCAGGCCTCTCACCTGGCTGCCCAAGGCTGCTTGCCCCAGAATTCCCCCTCCCCATTTTCCCCTTCTGCCCACCCCCCCTCCCCCCCCAGCAAAGGGGACCTTTGGAGAGTCCTGATGCCCATCAGCACATAATGAGTCTGAGAAGGTCAGCTGTAAACACAGATGCAGTGCTACTGTTCTTCAGTCTGGAGTTTCTCAC
>NW_006304467.1:0-209 GCF_000327345.1 Myotis davidii | reverse complement strand
GTCAATCATTATCTTAGATACCAAGCAATGAATATTGAAATTAAAAACAATGCCATTTATCTTAGCACCAAAAAAAGAAATAGATGTTAATCTAATTTACTCAAGATCTATATAATAAAACACCATAAAACTCTAATGGAAGAAAAAAAACTCAAGAAATGGAAAGTTATCCCATGTACATGCATAGGAAGGCTCAATATTGTCAAGAG
>NW_006304466.1:0-209 GCF_000327345.1 Myotis davidii | reverse complement strand
CCGACGCTCTGTCCACTGAGCCAAGCTGGCCAGGGCTGTGTGTATGTGTGTATGGGGCGGAGAGGGGGTTAACCTAAGACAGGTTTGTCTTTTGGATGAAAAGCGTAAGCCGGGTGGCTGATCTGGTTGAAACAGTCTGCAGGTTCCCTTTATCTGCTGCTGCCTCAGGACCCCGAAGCCCATGGCTTCACTGAGACAGCGTGTATTTC
>NW_006304465.1:0-209 GCF_000327345.1 Myotis davidii | reverse complement strand
TGATCTCCACTTTAGAAATTTATATCTCTAAAACAACAACAACAACAAAAAAACCCCACTTGAATACTTGGGGGGAAAGGTGTTTTCCCCTTAAATGAAAAGTAATGTTCCTTATGTTTTAATTTTTCCACGTAGACTTTTTTAAAAACCAGTTTTCCTAACGATTCTGAATTTTTAAACTTGTCTTACAAATCACAACTCTGCTGAAA
>NW_006304464.1:0-209 GCF_000327345.1 Myotis davidii | reverse complement strand
AAATCAGCAGGAGGGTGGGGCAGCAAGCTGCAAGCAGGTGGCGGAGAGCTACAGGAGGGGGTAGGGCTCTTCTTATTAGTAGGAAGAGTAAACGTTTTCCTGATAGAATTTTTTAACACTCAAAATATAAATGCACATTTGTTTACCAATTATTCTATGTAAGTTCAAGGCCTTTTTATTTGAATACTAGAGGCCTGGTGCACGAAATT
>NW_006304463.1:0-209 GCF_000327345.1 Myotis davidii | reverse complement strand
TAAGTATTTAATCCATTTTGAGTTTATTCTTATACATGCTATAAGATTGTGGTCTTGTTTCATTTTTTGTATGTGTATTTGTCCAATTTTTTCAACTGTTTATTGAATAGACTGCATATTATTGCCTCTTTTGTCATAAATTAATTGACCATGTGGTTGTGGTTTCTTTTGTGGTTTTCTCTTCTGTTCCATTGATCTATGTGTCTGTT
>NW_006304462.1:0-209 GCF_000327345.1 Myotis davidii | reverse complement strand
TTTCTTAGTGATACACAGACTGTGGAGTGTCCAGACAGGCCCACACCTGCCTGCCCCACTCTCTGAGCCCCCAGAGTGATAGCAGTGGAACAGCATCTGTCCTGCCTACTGAAATGTTGTGGGCAGCATCTTCCCTGATTTTCAGTAATAAAGGAGAGGAAACACCATGTTTGATTTGTTTTGAGTGACTTATCATTTAGAATCACTGA
>NW_006304461.1:0-209 GCF_000327345.1 Myotis davidii | reverse complement strand
ATACTAAGTTTATGTTTATCCCATTATTAAAAAGAGAGGTATCAATAAAGGAGAAAATGCACACTGCTACATAATATCTTAGATTTATTTTTACATTGCTTAAATTCCTTGCTACTCTGAAACCTTTATTATAAGAAACTCAAAAGAAAAGTAAAGACACACTGAAAAAAAATCTTCATTTTTTGAGCACACCAAATAATAATCAAACA
>NW_006304460.1:0-209 GCF_000327345.1 Myotis davidii | reverse complement strand
CTAGCAGCAAGGCTCCAAAGAGGATTGTGCCACACTGGGTTGCATGTTAGGAAGCTGGGACTCAAATATATGAGGTGGTAGGTACATTCAGGGCAATAGGACTGGCAAGTGGCTAGGCCAGGACTCAAGTGTATGTGGCTTTAAAGCTCATGTTCTTTTCCATATGTCCCTTGTGCCTGGCACCTTGGCTGGAGGTGGGGGCATGGTCC
>NW_006304459.1:0-209 GCF_000327345.1 Myotis davidii | reverse complement strand
TAGTATATTCTATATGCCAAGCACTGTGTTGGGTTGTGTGTGCCGGCGATGCACAAGAAAGCCTGTGTAACCAGGATTTCATCCCTGAGTGAGACGGGAACCCTGTGGCGGGCTCTCAGAGGAGTCATGTGATCGGATTTCCGTTTTTAAAGGAGTATTCCGATTGTAGACTGAGCGTGGGGCAGGGATGAATCCAGAAAAGAGACGAT
>NW_006304458.1:0-209 GCF_000327345.1 Myotis davidii | reverse complement strand
GGGATGATATAACATCCCATCACTGTAACTCCTGACACAATTATCAAAGAGGTGAATATGGATACCCTCATGCCCTTCCACTTTCTGAACCATTGCTCTAGTAAATTGGAGAAAGGATCCTCAATTCTAGAGTTCTCAGCTCACTCATTAGCTAAAGTTGTTCATCCCTGTAGGGTCTTAGTAATGGTTCCATCTGGAGCTGTGTTGTC
>NW_006304457.1:0-209 GCF_000327345.1 Myotis davidii | reverse complement strand
CCTCTGCATATTACACGTATACATGTGACCAACGCTGCTTTTTCTCAAGTCTCCCAGCACTGGATAGGAGGTTGGTGTGACCCCCAACTTAAACCTCGGACACCGATGACACACGTGAAGCTGAAGTCACCAGGCTGTCCCTAGGACAGGTACGATTCTCTTAGACACACAAGCACCTTAAGTACCAAATGTGCAAAGACTCTGCTTCA
>NW_006304456.1:0-209 GCF_000327345.1 Myotis davidii | reverse complement strand
CTGAAATCAATAAAAATATATTTTTAAAACCCAATTTTAAAAATGTTCTCCTTTGTTTAAGGATACTCGGTATATCGGAATAGGACCCACCAGACTCCAGCATGACCTCATCTCAACTAATTGCCTCTGCAATGACCCCATTTCCAAGGCCACATTCTGAGGTGCTGGGTGTTGACAAAAGAAACATGCAAACCTGTGGAAAGTCTTAA
>NW_006304455.1:0-209 GCF_000327345.1 Myotis davidii | reverse complement strand
AGGATAAAGATATGAAAGCATGGAAGAAGAGGGGTTTCTACTGATCCTCGCTAGCCTGCAATGCAAGTTTCTTTGCAAAGAGACTTGAGGAGTCCTCTCCCCTTAATTGCCCTTAGAAAAATGAGAAAGTTCAGGCTTCTTCTGAATATCTCAGAAAGGGAAAATCCGCGGAAATTTCAGCACACAAAGAAAATAAGGTTTTGTTTGTC
>NW_006304454.1:0-209 GCF_000327345.1 Myotis davidii | reverse complement strand
TTATTACATTAATATATCTGGTGTTTTGATGAAAAAGGTATTGCCGACGCCCTAAATATTCCACGAAGTCGCTCCTTTACCGTTTCTCCTCCAACCTATTCGCGTTGCCGTATCAACTGCCAAAAAAAGGAGGAAGTCCTTTTAGTTATCCTTTAAAAGTCTTGTGGATTGGTTACCTTCAGACCGTGGCCGGACCTCCCCGTAGAAAA
>NW_006304453.1:0-209 GCF_000327345.1 Myotis davidii | reverse complement strand
AGGATGTGGGCTGCTGGGCAAACAGCCCCGGTGTCAAAGGGAAGGCCCCTCTCTGGTCCGGGCAGGCCTGGCAGGGCAGAGATCTGACCCCTGGCCTGGGAGAGCGAGGGCAGAGTTCACGCAGACGGTGCGGGAGGAGGCCAGCGAGTCCACGGAGGCCAAGGCCGTGGCCGGGCGAGCAGCAGCTCTGGCGTCTGGACCTCACACTA
>NW_006304452.1:0-209 GCF_000327345.1 Myotis davidii | reverse complement strand
GCTGAGGGGAACCCCCCTACTGTGCACAAATTTCATGGACCAGGTCTCTAGTAATACTATAAATCCTGAATATTGAACTAACCAAGTTTATATTTCTATATGAGGAAATGGGCATTTATGCATGGTCGGGGTTGTAAAAGAGAGTTAAATCCTCGGATTCTGTATAATATCAAACGTAATATCAAAAGCTAACCAAGAAATAACAACAG
>NW_006304451.1:0-209 GCF_000327345.1 Myotis davidii | reverse complement strand
TGCCTTTTCATTTTGTTGATGATTTCTTTTGCTTTGCAGAAACTTTTCACTTTGATGTAGTCCCACTTGCTATTTTTGCATTGTTGCCTTTTCTTTTTGGGGTCAAATCAAAAAATCCGGTGTCAAGAAGCTCTATGTTTTGTTCTAGGAGTGCTATGGTTTCAGGTCATAAATTTAAGTCTTTATCCATTTTGAGTTGATTTTTATGT
>NW_006304450.1:0-209 GCF_000327345.1 Myotis davidii | reverse complement strand
GGCTCACGGACAGGGGCGAGTTTCTTCTTAAGTGCCTAAGCCAAGTCAGGGGAACAGAGAGAACTCCTGGTGAGGGCGCCTTCTCCCAGCGTTGGGATGAGGGCGGGGGCCTGGAGAGGGGTCTTACCTTATGCAGGACATGCTCATGGAAGTCAGGGCCAGCTCCCCCCTGGCAGGAGTTGAGTCTCTGCAGGTCCATGTCCGGCTTG
>NW_006304449.1:0-209 GCF_000327345.1 Myotis davidii | reverse complement strand
TACATACAAATATAAACAATTATAAACGCTAAAACAATTGACAAATTTTACAACAGTGCTCAGAATTTGAAAATGTTCCTATAACTTGCCCAAGATCACAAAGCTAAGGTGCTAGGGTGCGGTAGAGGTGGAATTCATATTTAGATTTTCTAATTATAGTACATTTGCCACTATGACATAGTTTTATTCTATGGAGAAAAGTTCAGTTT
>NW_006304448.1:0-209 GCF_000327345.1 Myotis davidii | reverse complement strand
AGCCCACAACCCGGGCATGTACCCTGACCGGGACTCAAACCAGCAACTTCTCGGTGCACGGACGATGCTCCGTCCACTGAGCCACACTGGCCAAGTCACCCCAGGTAATTTTTATCAAGCCCCAGGTTGTCACGTAGTGAATTATAAATTTTTTAAAATATATATATTTTTTTATAGATTTCAGAAAGGAATTTAGAGGGAGAGAGAGA
>NW_006304447.1:0-209 GCF_000327345.1 Myotis davidii | reverse complement strand
TTACCATGTTTGTATATTATTAGATAGGATTACAGTTCACACATGAAAAAAAGACAGAATTAGAATATCACCATTTTACAACTCAAACAATAGAGATTGTTATAAATAAATTTATCTCAACCAATTTGACAATGGACAAATGGATAAAATGGACAAATGCCTTGATAAACATGATTTAAAAAAGCTTCTTCTATTCCAAGAAAAAAAAA
>NW_006304446.1:0-209 GCF_000327345.1 Myotis davidii | reverse complement strand
CAGAGGTCATTGTTCCACAGGTAGCTGTGGATTCGGTGTCTCCGGGGGAGGAGGGGAGTCGGGGATCTGCCTGAGCCACCATCCTGAACCTGGTCCCGGAGAGCTATTGTTACTGTGCGTCAAAGGGTTGTGTACAACACGGCCGGCACTGTTCTGAGCGCTTGCCAGTGCGGACATGTGTGGGAGGAGATGGGGGCAGATGGGAGCAC
>NW_006304445.1:0-209 GCF_000327345.1 Myotis davidii | reverse complement strand
TTGTTGAGAATTTTTGCATCTATGTTCATGAGGTTATATTGAGCTATAGTTTTATTGCTTGTAGTTTTCTTTCTTTCTTTGGTACCAGGGTAATATTGATCTCATAAAATGTATTTGGGACACTTTCACTTTCTTAAGATGTGTGTTTATTGCTGTTGACCTGTAAGCATTATATATTGGGTGTGTGGAAACATAACTTATTTAGTTCA
>NW_006304444.1:0-209 GCF_000327345.1 Myotis davidii | reverse complement strand
GCCTAGGTGTGTAGGAGGCTACACCATCTAGGTTTGTGTACATGCACTCTACCATGTTGGCACAACAGTGAAGTCACCTAATGATGCACTTCTCAGCCCATATCCCAGTCAGTAAGTGGCACATAACTATATGTATTTCCTATCGCCTCGATAGTGAAGAAGTGAGTGTGAAAGCCTGTATTGTGTCTCCCCCAAATTTATATATTTAA
>NW_006304443.1:0-209 GCF_000327345.1 Myotis davidii | reverse complement strand
ACGACGTTCGATTTTCCAAGTTTGAAGGTGCTTGTGCTGTCCTCACCTACTTGGTCGAGGCATCTCTCTCCCTCAAGCTCTCTCTGCGCAGCCTCTCCAGGGAAGAGGAGATTTGAAACTCAAGAATGGGGATCTTCAGGTGCGAAGGAAGAGGTGCAGGTTTGCATTGTCATTTCCCCTCTGCTTCCTTCTTCAGGATGCCATAAGGC
>NW_006304442.1:0-209 GCF_000327345.1 Myotis davidii | reverse complement strand
GAGAGAGAGAGAAACATCAATCAGTTGACTCCTGTATGCGCCCGAACTGGGGTTTGAACCCTGAACCAAGACATGTGCACTGACTCGGAACTGAACCTGCATTAAACCCAAAACCTTTTGGTGTACGGGATGTCGCTCCAGCTGAGCCACTCAGACAGGCCCTCTAGGTTATTTTTTCAAAGAGTGAGTGAATGAATGAATGAATGAAT
>NW_006304441.1:0-209 GCF_000327345.1 Myotis davidii | reverse complement strand
GGGTCTTCTTATCTGTCTAGATGTCACAATATCCCCGAGTCCGGAACAGGCAGGCACAGGATGGCGCCCTCACCTTTGTTGACTGGCTGAATGAGGGCTGCAGATAGTCCACTGTGTAGTTGTAAAATAATTTAGTAAGCCATTCCTCGCAACAACAGGAATATCAGACTTATTACAAAATTCTTATTATATAAAAGCCTATGTGACTG
>NW_006304440.1:0-209 GCF_000327345.1 Myotis davidii | reverse complement strand
CAGGTGACTTGAAGGGAAGTGTGGACATAAAGTAGAGCTGAGGACTTTTCAAGCATCTGACCCTGGAACGTCAGAATTTAGAAGTGAGTTCAGGCTGATGCCACTATGCCTTTTACTGCAGAGGATCTGGTCATAAACCCAGCCCATCCTGTTTCCCACAAAGCCATAGTGGGAGTATTAAAAACACAACTGTCCAATCCAGAAAGGAG
>NW_006304439.1:0-209 GCF_000327345.1 Myotis davidii | reverse complement strand
TTCAGTTCCCAGCGGCCTGCTCTGTAGAGGACCTCAGCAGCCTTCTCCCCTAAGGACCTCAACCGATATTGCGGATGCTCCATCGTCACTGAAGATCTCCTCATAGACCTCAGCAGACTGTTCTGTAAAGGACTCTAACAGCTTTTTGCCACTGAAGAAACCAACAGCCAAGACAGCCATTGTGGACCACCTGCATATTTCACCACTGA
>NW_006304438.1:0-209 GCF_000327345.1 Myotis davidii | reverse complement strand
TTCAATCATTCAATATTTATGGTTTTTCTAAAATAAAGTATCTGAAGTTGTAAGTGACTCTTGTGATCAAATGATGGTTATGAATATGGATGCTTTTGAAACACCTTTGAACTACTTCTTTTACAAACATGGATCAAGTAAACGTTTCTATAGATACCAACGTAATTTTAGTAACTCCTGGTTCCACAGAGTTTTCTCTATTAAAAAAA
>NW_006304437.1:0-209 GCF_000327345.1 Myotis davidii | reverse complement strand
AGAGATCAGAGTTCCATGAGACAGGCAGCCACATGGACATTCAGGGAAGAGCATGCTAGGCAGAAAGGATAGTGAGTGCAAAGGCCCTGGGGCAGGGAGCATGTTTGCAAGTTCCTGGAATAGCAAGGAAGCTGATACAGCTGGAATGGGAGAGTAGGTGAGAAGCGCCTGGTCTTTAGAACTCATCTTGCACATCCTTTGCTCTGAGA
>NW_006304436.1:0-209 GCF_000327345.1 Myotis davidii | reverse complement strand
GGACATGGGTGAGCCAAGTGTGCTCTGTTGGTCAGACAGCAACCCCCTCAGACAGAGGCTCCATGGACCACAGTGGCAGCCTTTAGCGTGAAGAGGGTGGTACCACGGGCAGGGCACTGTGGCATCCTTCTGCCTTGCCCATCCTGACATGCAGAAAGAGGGGAGGGTGCTCCCTGATGAGAGTGGTCAGATGCTCCCGTGCAGGTGTG
>NW_006304435.1:0-209 GCF_000327345.1 Myotis davidii | reverse complement strand
CAGCTCTTGGCAGGTGACCGTTGTCAGGGTAACCAGGTCCCTTTCAGGGGCTAGTTTGCTGAGATTACATGTTAGTCATGAATGTGCATGGAACTATATTGAATACCACTTGTGTACCTATTGACATAAAGCTACACTTATTTCCTTTAATGTGTACATATTTTACACAATATAGTGGGTTTTCTAATATTAACTAGAATTCCTATATA
>NW_006304434.1:0-209 GCF_000327345.1 Myotis davidii | reverse complement strand
TAAAGCATTCATGAATGCCTTAGGCATTGCATACAAAAGTGGCCTCCAAGTTAACGCTCTTCGAAGGCCGTCCTCACTCACCTGCATCCTCTTAAGCTTGCTTGGCTGGAAGAAAAGGGGGTGGGGGGCCCCTGTGGGTGGGAACTGGGAGGAAGCACGCAGATGCTCACATTTCCGTGCGCACTGTGCGGATGCTGTTATCCACAAGA
>NW_006304433.1:0-209 GCF_000327345.1 Myotis davidii | reverse complement strand
ACTGATGTTTCTATCTCACCCAGGCAAGTGACCAGGAATCAAGCTGTACCCTCCTGGTTCATGGGGTGACACTCAACCAACGGAGCCACATTGGCTGGGCGAAAAAGCAGTTTTTAATTTTAATGAGGTCCATCTTATCACTTGTTGCTTTCATGGAGTATACCTTCAGTGTTGTATCTGAAAAGTCATTGCCACACCCTACGTCCTCT
>NW_006304432.1:0-209 GCF_000327345.1 Myotis davidii | reverse complement strand
TGATGGGAAAGAAGACATAGGAATCTGAGATTGGAGGGTGTCGGATGGGGACAGAGCTGGATGCCTCCCTTTCCTATAGGACGCCTGGCATCACCAGCTAAATCCACTGTTACCTTCTTGGGCTGGAGTTCGAATAACGTAGCACCTCCCAGAAATGCAGAAAGCTGGTATTGCAGCTACAGAAAGTGGTAAGAGCCCGGCCGGCGTGG
>NW_006304431.1:0-209 GCF_000327345.1 Myotis davidii | reverse complement strand
ACTGAAGCTGGAGGTGGAAGGGCCTTTAAGGTGTAGACAGAAGAGTGCAAATGTTTTGTTGGAAACAAGTTCCCAGCAGCAGCAATGTATATTCCAATAATGGAATTCAGTACGTTTTTCGCAAACCTTAGAGCTTCGCTGCTTGGTGTACGAATAAGGTGGCAAGTACAGACCAACGGTTGTATGCGTATGCTTTCGTTGTGTTTGCA
>NW_006304430.1:0-209 GCF_000327345.1 Myotis davidii | reverse complement strand
TGATGACATGCTGAAAAGCAAGATCTCAAATGCTCTAGAGAGCGAGAGTTTTACAGTTCCTTTTATACATTTGGATTTAAGGCTGGAACCCATAAGGGAGATTACATGAAGATGGGAGAAAGCAAGGGTGGGTGGATTCCTCATGATTGGATTACAGGGTAGTTAATAAAATTACCTGCTCTCTTGAGGGTGGTTACACCTCTGAGGGG
>NW_006304429.1:0-209 GCF_000327345.1 Myotis davidii | reverse complement strand
CTTGTTAACGCAAAAACATTCAAACCTGCAAAGAATTTTTGTGCGTTTATCGGAGCCACCTGTCGACAATTGCCAGGAAGCCGTATCTCAGCGGGGGTGGGGGTGGGGATGGGGATAGTGCCCCAGAGAACAGCGTGTTTTCCATCTATTTGTACACCGCCGTCGAAGGAGGGGACGTAGGTGGGTTCCGTGAAATCCACTGGTGATGG
>NW_006304428.1:0-209 GCF_000327345.1 Myotis davidii | reverse complement strand
CCATTAAAATGTTTATTGACTCCCATCTGTTCAGCCAACTGATATTAACTAGTTTATCCAGTATTAATGATGATCCCACATGTATTTTTGTAACAGTGTTTGTACAGTTATATAATAGCTTGTGATCAGCAAATTGTGCTTCTTCCCCGTTTTATTTTTCCATGTTAGGTTTTGCTTCAGAACTCCTCACTTAGCTTGCTAATGCTTTC
>NW_006304427.1:0-209 GCF_000327345.1 Myotis davidii | reverse complement strand
GCCTGTCTTCAATGCTTTCTAACCATGTTTGACCGATTATACTACACAAAGAGAAACATAAATGTTTGACTGTTCCCTGTCAGAGGAAGGGGCTACATAAACATCAAGATCCAGGGTGTATTGAATTTAAAGGCTTACTTGTTAAATTATCCTTCAATTTTTTTTAAAGCAAAGAGCATTCTTTTATTTTCCAATTTAATCCAAAGAAT
>NW_006304426.1:0-209 GCF_000327345.1 Myotis davidii | reverse complement strand
TGCCCAGGGCAGTGTTTGTAGACCTGGAATCCACAGTCACTGATGAAGTTCGCAGTGGTACCTATTGCCAACTCTTCTACCCTGAGCAGCTCTGATTACAGTCAAGGAAGATGCTGCCAATAATTATGCCCGTGGACACTACACTATTGGCAAGGAGATCACTGCTCTAAGCTGGGCTGAATTTGGAAACTGGCTGACCAGTGCACAGG
>NW_006304425.1:0-209 GCF_000327345.1 Myotis davidii | reverse complement strand
TTTAGATAGGCAATCAATGGCAGCTTTTACTAAAGTAGTGTCTTAAACATATTATGCTACTTGTTCTTGTCCAGGATTGCGGGGGGCTTATGGGAATCCTTGCTTTGTAGCCATACCAGAGAAAAGGATAACTTAGGAACCCGAATTTTGTGATTCATATCTGAAGTAGGAGTAATGTTTGTGGAACTGGGCCTTTAACCTGTGGGGTC
>NW_006304424.1:0-209 GCF_000327345.1 Myotis davidii | reverse complement strand
CTCTATCCACTGAGCCAAACCAGCCAGGCCTCTACCACTCGGTTTTAACTGCTCAAGGTGTCCCTCACAAATTAACGAGCTGTTGTCCATTCAAATAACCCCCTACTGTAGGCAGGCAGATGCTCCGATCTGCAGTGGAACATTCCATGGGATTCCAACCTCAGTGCAACCCTCCCGCCCGGAGGTGGCCCAGACTCGGGGGAGACTCA
>NW_006304423.1:0-209 GCF_000327345.1 Myotis davidii | reverse complement strand
AGGGTCCCCACTCCCTCCACCCCAGGCCCGGGATAGCTGCAGTGCAGTCTTTGGAGGTGGTCACTGAGGTGGTCATCTGGTCGCATTGGTGATTATTGCTTCTTACCTCACGTCCTTCTCCTTCATCAGTTCATTCCTAGTGAAGACAATTCACAGCTCGTTTATGCACATTTGAATGTCTGAGGTTGAGATGTGTGAATTTAGCTGGT
>NW_006304422.1:0-209 GCF_000327345.1 Myotis davidii | reverse complement strand
GCAAAAATAGTGACAAGTTGAGAATTCTTTTCTATGTGCTTAGTTCTTGCGACTGAAAATTAATGATAGGAATTGCCATTTGTATAGTGTTTGATGTTTTGTGCTAATTCAAGATTTATAAAATCTTGTGAGGGCTGTGGGGGTCCCCATTTCCCAGATGTGTGGAGCTGATAAGGAGCTCAACTGGGGTTTGAGTCTCCTGATTCCAG
>NW_006304421.1:0-209 GCF_000327345.1 Myotis davidii | reverse complement strand
AAGTCCTTTGGTTGATGTCTTCCCCTTACCCCCATTCTCCCACACCTTCCCCCTGAGGTTTGACGGTCGATCGATGCTTTGCTTCTCTGGTTGCTCCTCTTTTTAATGTTTACTGGAATGACTTTTCTAATAAATCTATTGTGAGTCTAAGTCTTAGACCTGCATCTGAGGAACCCAAGACATATTCTTCCATACTGCTAAAGAATTGT
>NW_006304420.1:0-209 GCF_000327345.1 Myotis davidii | reverse complement strand
GGGGAGCCCTGGGCTCTGCATCATGTGACTGGGGAAGTTACTGTATTGCCTTGTTTGTCTAAAAGAGAAGGTCGTGATTCCTGACCCCCAGGCTGAAGTGGGTGCAGATACTGCATTACTTGTCCAAACATGGTTTCTGGGAGGAGGAGGGACTTTCCTCGACCCCTTTGTCAAGGCCAGTAAAGCGCACAGCCCTGATGGTCAGGGGC
>NW_006304419.1:0-209 GCF_000327345.1 Myotis davidii | reverse complement strand
CCAACCATCCCAGGCTGGGCCTCCAGTGGGCACCAGACCATAGGAAACACTCGGGAGAGACTTGACAGGGAAGAAAGCACCAAGGCTGTGTCTAGGACAGTGTGAAAGCCAGGACTCAGCCTCAGGAGTGGTGTGAGTGGGTCCGACATGGCGATAGGGGCTGAATTTAGCGCATCAGGACCACATGTTCCCCTCCCCACCTTCTTCCC
>NW_006304418.1:0-209 GCF_000327345.1 Myotis davidii | reverse complement strand
CTCCTTCCTGTTTCCAAAATCCCCTTCAGCATCATTCATTTCCAAAAGCAGTAGAAGGCAGGACCAAATGCAGGTGGTCTCCTTGAAAGTGGAGAGAAAAGCAGCATAATCACACCAACATTTTCCTTGGTTCCTTTTCTCTGCTGCCATTTTTGTGAGAACTCTGAAACAATTATATGTACAGAAAGACTTTGAAGATCTCATTTCTG
>NW_006304417.1:0-209 GCF_000327345.1 Myotis davidii | reverse complement strand
CAGACAAAACACAATTATAAATGAATTCAATAAGTTACTGAACAAAAGATATTACTTTGCAATTATTAAAATAGCAGACATTGTTTAATGCTGTTTTAGTAGGTAAGATTTCTTTTAAAAAATTCTAAAAACATAAATCATAAAGG
The DNA here is from genome assembly GCF_000327345.1 of Myotis davidii. Lineage (NCBI taxonomy): Eukaryota > Metazoa > Chordata > Mammalia > Chiroptera > Vespertilionidae > Myotis > Myotis davidii. Next base: position 63 of record NW_006304417.1, on the reverse strand, counting down.
AAAAAGACATCAGAAAAAAATGAAATAAACTTCACTAAGATAATTGTAACATTCAGCTAACAA
>NW_006304416.1:0-209 GCF_000327345.1 Myotis davidii | reverse complement strand
TTTTGGATTACTTGTTCTAGTTCTGTGAAATATGGCCATTGGTATTTTGATATGAATTGCATTGAATTTATAGATTGCTCTGGGTCAAATGTACATGTAGATGATGCTAATTACTTGTATCCTAAGAATGGCATATGGTTCCATTTATTTGTATCTCCATTTGCATGAAATATCTTTTTGTCCCTTTACTTTAGTCTGTGTGTATCTTT
>NW_006304415.1:0-209 GCF_000327345.1 Myotis davidii | reverse complement strand
TGTAATAAAAAATAAAATTAAAAAAAAGGAAAATAAAAAAAATAGTTGTAACTGTTATTGTCCCTTTACCTTGAACTGATGGATTGGATGAACCCAGTAGCAGATTTGGGGAGGACACTAGAGAGGTCATTCTCATTAGAGAAAGCTATTCTCCAGCCAAAAATACTTCTACTAGATAACCAATGTGTAGAATGACTCCAAAACCTAAT
>NW_006304414.1:0-209 GCF_000327345.1 Myotis davidii | reverse complement strand
GGTTGTGGCGGGTCTGTTGGGTGACGAGCCACTCGGCCTCAGTAAGTTGTCAGGACATGGTAATATTCATGGGGCCGGTGGAACTAAGGTACAGTTTTGATGTGTCAATGAAAATAAAAGCCAGGCTCTGCGTTTCTTTAACCACAGAATGTTGCGTTAGGTCAGATTGCCCGGCTAGGGACCTGGGTGCTGTCTCCAGGGTGGTCACC
>NW_006304413.1:0-209 GCF_000327345.1 Myotis davidii | reverse complement strand
TCTTTCTCAGACTGCGAAGCTGTGGATTTCTCTGGGGGAGCATCGCCTGGCTTCTGGTACTTAGTGGGAAGGGCACGCCCCAGGACACTGGCCACATCTGTCATTTTCCGGCCCTCATCCTTCAGGAAGTAACTCAATCTATTGATGAATTCATCATCTGGGTTACGGGGTTTCACCACCACTTCCCAGGCACCTCCTTTTCCTGGTAT
>NW_006304412.1:0-208 GCF_000327345.1 Myotis davidii | reverse complement strand
GAATCCTAAGACTCCCCAGCACGGTGCCACCAATCTGTCACCCACAGTGGGCCTCAGCGTAATCCTATTGAGCAGGATTTTTATGTCATCACCTCTCTTCAAGGCCCAGACCGCGTAGACATCATTGACCCAGAGACAGCACTTCGCGCACATAGCAACCAGGCCACACTCATATGCTCACCAGAGATGTGTCCTGGGACTGAGGACA
>NW_006304411.1:0-209 GCF_000327345.1 Myotis davidii | reverse complement strand
CAATCCTCTCTCCGCAGAAGAATGGAATGCCGCTAAGGAGTTTGAAAAGGTAAAGCAAAACAGAAGAAGATTGAACAGGGAGATGAAATCTTGAATAAGAACAACGAGCAGCCCTGAACCGCGGTCTAAGTCGAACTACACACACATTATTGAATATGCAAAAAACCACAACTTTTTCTCATTCCCCTTCGTTCTTTCTCCTCTCTCTC
>NW_006304410.1:0-209 GCF_000327345.1 Myotis davidii | reverse complement strand
ATATTAAGCCGTCGGTTTAATAAAGCACATTAAACCATAAGCACATGAATACCAAGGTGCAATCCTTGGTGGGAATTTTCATCTTACAGTGAGTGTTGAGGAGCCTGAGGCAGTGGAAAGAGCACTGGACCTGAGGTTCTAGGAGCTTGGTTCTAGGCATAGCTCTGCCAATTACTGGATGTGCCTTCTCCATTTAAAAATAGAAAAAA
>NW_006304409.1:0-209 GCF_000327345.1 Myotis davidii | reverse complement strand
AGTGCTTTGAGAAGTCAGTAACTTGCCCAATGTCATATAAGTTGTATGTGGAGGAATGGGCTGTGAATCTCAGAACCCATTTCTTAACTGGTGTTCTTGCTATGCGGATAGACACACACAACCAAGGTAGGTAACTCCCTGCCTCCCACACCTGATTGCCCGAGGGATGGTGTGACGACATTTCTTTTCTCTCCTGTCATTGATACAGT
>NW_006304408.1:0-209 GCF_000327345.1 Myotis davidii | reverse complement strand
CAATTTGCATATTAGCCTTTTATTATATATGACATGATTGCTCCCCCTACTTATGTAAGGGTAGCATTTTGAATTTTCTCCTAATAGCTTCCAATACCAGCTTGCCTTTTTAAATAGTTTGGGAGCTTTGGGAACACATACACTTTTTTCTAATTTCTGTTAACAATTTTTTTAAAAAATCCTCACCTGAGGATAGGTTTTTATTGATT
>NW_006304407.1:0-208 GCF_000327345.1 Myotis davidii | reverse complement strand
CCTTGCTCCCCGGGAGTGGGTTGTTGATGCAAGAAACGATGGATGCTGACGCTGCAGCCCGAGTGGGACGGGGTTTCCTTCCGAGTTGAGTTTGGAGGAGAGGAGATCCAGAAAGCAAACTAAAATGTTTTGCAGCTATTAAGGTCTGCCCCATTCCAAATTCCTCTGAATGTTTGCTCAGATTTGGTGTCTGTGTAGGACTCTTGGC
>NW_006304406.1:0-209 GCF_000327345.1 Myotis davidii | reverse complement strand
CCAGAGGGCGAGGTGACTCCTCCACCCTGGGGCCCGAGCAGAGGGCTCTGGCAGATCTGCGATGTATCATAGCGCCAGAGCCAGCCAGGAAGGCCTGCAGCCCCCCGGGGGGGCAGAGGCCTGCAGTTGGCGACACTGGCCGGGTAGCGGCCTTCCTGTCTGCAGCCTCTCAGACTGGCTGCCCTCTCCTCCCCACAGTGCATGGCTCC
>NW_006304405.1:0-208 GCF_000327345.1 Myotis davidii | reverse complement strand
TATCCACTGAGCCAAACCGGTTTCAGCTGAAAGGCATTTCTTACATGGAAAGGTTCTCTTAGTAAGGTCTCTGAAGACAGCGACTTTGGCTCATTCTTCTCCATTACCAGTACTTACTGCAATGAAGGGCACATAACTAAAGGGGGCGAAAACAAACAAATGAGGCAAAATTAATGAAAAGATACAAATTATGAACAACAAATACGCA
>NW_006304404.1:0-208 GCF_000327345.1 Myotis davidii | reverse complement strand
CATCTTCGGTTCTCCGGTATTGTTTTCAATGAACAAATAAATTTACCAGTAGGAAAAGAGCCAGGAAAACATTAAATAAAAACCCACAGTGTGGTAGATCACTACAAAGCTCTAGAACCCAATAACAATATGTGTGTCAGAGCACACAAATGAATGGTCAACTTTGAGTATACTATTTTATATTCTCTCTGAATCTCACTTTTTTTTT
>NW_006304403.1:0-208 GCF_000327345.1 Myotis davidii | reverse complement strand
ATTTTCCACAATGTTCTCAATGTGATAGACTCAGTAGAGTGAAAAGGGTAATGTAAACTTTGGTTATTTTAAACAAGTGTTTGAAAAATATTAAATAGCTAAAATTGTATTTAGCTAATTTCTACCTCGCCGTGAATATAAGAGGATGTAACAGAGGAACTTCACTGGAAAGGCTTATAAGAGCAGGAGATTTGAAGAAGGGTGGGTG
>NW_006304402.1:0-208 GCF_000327345.1 Myotis davidii | reverse complement strand
TAAAAATAACCCCCTCCAAAGGCCAAAGTTGTTTGAGAAATGTAAATTAAAACCACAATAAGATACTACTCTATACCTAACAGAGGGGTTAACATTATAAATAAAAAGACTGATCATATCAAGTGTTGGTGAGAGTATGGAGCAGCTGGAACTCTCAGGCACCACTGGTGGGAATGTGAAGCAGTACAATACTTTGGCAAAGAATTTG
>NW_006304401.1:0-208 GCF_000327345.1 Myotis davidii | reverse complement strand
TTGCTGTGCCACTCTAATCTGTCATGATCACAGTGGATTGTAGGTCCAAGGCATAGGGAAGTGAAGCTTAGGACCTAGGGTTTTGAGGAGGATAAATCAATCTAGGACCCTCATTGAGCATTTGCTGTTAGTAGTGCATTCGTACTGTTGATATCAGCCTCATATATCTTTCATCTTTCACCTCAGACACTGTTCCTCACTGAATCTT
>NW_006304400.1:0-208 GCF_000327345.1 Myotis davidii | reverse complement strand
CTATCCACTGAGCCACACCAGCCAGGGCTGGGATGCAGATCATTCTGACGCTGAGGGTGATTATAGGATAGGTCTGAAGCAAACAAACCCTTTTTTCTCTGTTAGGACGTCCATGTTGTTGTTGCTGTTGTTCTACCCTTTTACAAGCTGTGCTATTTCTAAGGACCCCCTGTCCCCAAATGGCTCAATGGGATTTTTTTTTTTTTTT
>NW_006304399.1:0-208 GCF_000327345.1 Myotis davidii | reverse complement strand
CCTACGTGGTGGGTATTATTCTCCACTTTATTGATGAGAAAACAGGCTTTGATGCTTTAGATGCTGCTTGAGGTCACACAATAGTAACTTGTACAGCTGGAGTTCAAACCGCCCCAAAATATATCCTCTCAGCTAGTACACGGGGCACACCCAGAGGTCTTGTCAAGATGCAGATTCTCATTCAGTGGCTCCAGGACGGGCCTGAGGA
>NW_006304398.1:0-208 GCF_000327345.1 Myotis davidii | reverse complement strand
TTTTCTTTGAATAAATATCCAGAAGTAGAATTTCAGAATTATATGGTAGTTCTATGTTTAAAATTTCAGGAAAGCCCACATTTTCCACAGTGGCTGTACCGATTTACATTCCCACTAAAAGTACACAAATTTTCCTTTTTCTCAAAATCTTCACCAAAAATAGTTATTTGTTGTCACTTGACAATAGCCATTCTGACAGATATGAAGT
>NW_006304397.1:0-208 GCF_000327345.1 Myotis davidii | reverse complement strand
ATTGGTGGTTAATGTTCAATTCTGAAAAATGAGTAATACGATCACTATAAAATCTACTTACTTTAGCCCCATAGCTACTAATAATGGAAATAAAACCAAGATTAAATGAACTGTCCAAACTTGGTTAGGATGCAATTCCTGGCATTCTATGGCACCAAAAGAAAGGATATAATTCTATAGTGCTCAATGAGATAAGTAAACAGAAAAT
>NW_006304396.1:0-208 GCF_000327345.1 Myotis davidii | reverse complement strand
ATTGTCTTACAAATCTACAGCAAACTCAACTTGGGTAAGCGGTGGGGGTGGGGTGGGGGGGAACTTACTTATATTATGGTTTATTTAATTGTCCCAAATCCCTCAACATAGCAAAACATTGCAATTTACTTAAGTCCAAAATAGGTCCAAATGCTGCTTGACACATGCAACCACGTTTCTCTGAGCCCAGCTGCTTACTTGAAAGAAA
>NW_006304395.1:0-208 GCF_000327345.1 Myotis davidii | reverse complement strand
GGGCCTCTAGTATAATATATAGCTAATAAGCAAAAACACCTATATAACAAATAGCTAATGTCAATTTTTAAGAAATGTTACTTTTATTTCCATCTAGATCAAAAGCCAAACCATATAATGATATCCTATGCTGGCTTTTTTTTTTCTTTTCTTTTCCTTCCCCATTGATTTTAAGAGAGAGGGAAGGGAAGAGAGATCAATTTGAGAG
>NW_006304394.1:0-208 GCF_000327345.1 Myotis davidii | reverse complement strand
AATGTTAGTATACTTGAAGTTATCCCAGAGGCTTCTTACACTGTCCTCATTCTGGGGGCATTATTTCTTCTTTTTGCTGTTCTAATGGGGTAGTTTTAGCTTCCTTATATTCCATATCACTTATTGATTCTCAGCTTCATCTACTCTTCTGTTTATTTTGCTGTAAATCATTCTTCATTTCAGTTAGTGTATCCTTCACTTCTGACTG
>NW_006304393.1:0-208 GCF_000327345.1 Myotis davidii | reverse complement strand
AAGCCCCAATTCCAAAGCAGCTGCTGGCACTCTCGTTGGCAACGTGCTGGCACCGTGGGAAAGCCCGCTCTGGGGGGGCCTGAGGACCTTCCCAGGGCCAGCTTGGGCTTTGATGAACCCCATTTAGGAGGCAAGACCCAGGCCAACGCAGGCACTTCCTGGTCTGGCAAGAAGAATCAGGCCCCAGGCCCTGCTCTCCCCTCATCCT
>NW_006304392.1:0-208 GCF_000327345.1 Myotis davidii | reverse complement strand
GAGCCAGATCAGGTAAGGCCAAACCACCTATTTTAGAATCAAAGCAGATGTGGGTTCGAAATGTGACTCATCTCTCATTTAAGCAAGTGTCTGAAGTCCTCTGAGCTATAGCCTTCTTATGTGAAGATTATGATGCTAATTTAAAAAATAGCTCAAGGAGCAGAAACAGGGATTATAAAAGAATGTACAACTGAAATGCTAAGCCCAG
>NW_006304391.1:0-208 GCF_000327345.1 Myotis davidii | reverse complement strand
CCACGACATGTGTCATAAAAACTCCCCCCTTTGTTCTCCCACAGGACATGGTAGCCGCGGCCTGCGAATCACACAGTGTGACTTCACCCCATTTCACAGAGCAATCCAGGGGACAATATGGTGACACGTGCTTCTTCGTGTGGTACGCCCAGGCTACCTCAGCCGCCACTGCCTTGGACGGAGGATTGGTGTCGTTTGGGGCGATAAA
>NW_006304390.1:0-208 GCF_000327345.1 Myotis davidii | reverse complement strand
ACTGTCAACTCCTTGGGAACAAGATTCCAATTTCTGGTTACTATTAATCAGTAAAATATCTGAAAAAACTGTAGGTGCTCTATAACTTTATATTTCATTGAAAATCTCCTAAATATTTATGATAAAATTTTGCTGGCTAACATTGGCAATTTGCTTATTTGTGAATGATGAACTTTTAAAATGGACCTATCCATGGGTCAGACTAGAG
>NW_006304389.1:0-208 GCF_000327345.1 Myotis davidii | reverse complement strand
AGGGCAGGAGGAATTAAAGCATTGGAGTGATTTCAAACATTTGTGACTAAGATAGCATTATGACCCTTCAAACAGACCTCATTAACTATTTCTATTCTTAGTAAATTAGGAGGGTGCTCAAAACAGAGATCTGTTGTACAAATCCTCTTCCCCAGGTGCTTGAACACAGAGCGAGCCATCTACTAACAGGGGAGGAATGGACCAAGGA
>NW_006304388.1:0-208 GCF_000327345.1 Myotis davidii | reverse complement strand
TGTAACCATGCAATTATCCAAAGTATTCTGAGACATACTTCATCTCTCCATGAGCAAATGGAGCTCCTTTCGGTAGATACACCCGTGGTCGAGGTCGAACTCTGCGTCCCAGACCCGGACCAAGACCTGTGGGCTTCTGTGGGGGTGGGGCTTCCACTGGGTGAAAACGATGACACGGACTCACTGCAGGAAAAGACGGAGGCAACAT
>NW_006304387.1:0-208 GCF_000327345.1 Myotis davidii | reverse complement strand
AGAGAGAGACTGAGGGAATCTTCGAAGGCATGGTTCCTTGGAGGGGGCGGAGGAAAGGAAGACGATGGCCATTCGGTCTCTATATTTAAGCGAGTGATCTCTGGAAGGTGAGAAGAATCGTAAATTCTTCCAGCTCTTGTTCTCGAAAGGGGAAGGAGGGAGGGGGAGAAAAATGCTTTGGAAACAATGGTGATTTTTTTGTCTTCAT
>NW_006304386.1:0-208 GCF_000327345.1 Myotis davidii | reverse complement strand
TGCATATTCCCTCTTTATTAGATAGGATTTTCTTTCCCACTTCCACCCACCTCCCTCACCTCCTTGCAATGTTATCCATGTCCATGAGTTCTCTCTCTTTTTAACATATTTTGCTCGATCCTTCCATCCATCCCAACAGCCCTCCCTCTGTGCTGTCTGCTTGCTCTCTATGATTCTGTCTCTATTTTGCTTCATAGTTCAATTTGTT
>NW_006304385.1:0-208 GCF_000327345.1 Myotis davidii | reverse complement strand
ATTATGTCTTGAATTCAAAGTCTTATCTTGAAATTGTATCAAGTGATTTTTGCTTGTTAGAGGAATTTTTAGGTCAGAAAAAAAAAGCAGAAGGTGGGTAAGTTTCTCAATTCCATAAATCTTTACAGAGTTCCCATGGGGTACATGAATTTAGGGTCTATAATTTATGTAAGTAGAAAAGTGTTACTAGCCCATTAAAAATAAAAAA
>NW_006304384.1:0-208 GCF_000327345.1 Myotis davidii | reverse complement strand
TGCTTTATCCACTGAGTCAAACCGGCTAGGGCTCTGACTGCACATTTTAAAATAAAACCTTTAAAGGCTTGTTAAGACCCATACTTATTTTTTAGAAATCTTGTGGAAAGTATCACAAGGTTCCTCTTCCCCGCCCCTTGACCTCTTCTAGCCTGCTCCCTCCCTGCCTCAGGCCTTCACCACCCTATTGTGTGTCCATGGGTTATGC
>NW_006304383.1:0-208 GCF_000327345.1 Myotis davidii | reverse complement strand
TCACAAAAAGGTTGCCCACCCCTGCCCTAGCCCATCACCATGGGGAAACTTGCCTTCAACATTTCCCTGCACCACACCCTTGTGTAGGACTTACACCCTAAGTGACTTGTTTTTTATTGCAATACTGTCTGGCCTCAGTATAAAGTAAAATGGCACTTTCGATTCCCAAATCTTAATTGACCTTGATAATTCTGCTGCAGGCAGGGCA
>NW_006304382.1:0-208 GCF_000327345.1 Myotis davidii | reverse complement strand
GGACAGAGGAAGGGGAGGCTGCAAAATGGCCTCCGAGCTCAGGCGAAGGCCTGCTCTGGGGGCTGCCCTGGACGTTACCTGTGCCTATGGCCCGAAAGGAGGCTGAGTCCTTGAGGGAACCGTTTGCCCCAAGTCTTCCATATTTTCCAGGGCTAAAGTCTCACTCTTCCTATCCACCAAGTGTAGCAGCCACTTAAAATCTAAGGGG
>NW_006304381.1:0-208 GCF_000327345.1 Myotis davidii | reverse complement strand
AGAGGCATGCCCAGTAAAGTCTGGGTGAAATAGAGAAGGTACTTCCTTGTTAGTCACACTTGGGAACAGGTCTTTGGCCAGAGTAGATATGGCTATTTCAGGAGCAGTAAGAGTTGAGTTATTTAATTCCCTAAGGAGTTAACTAATCTTGCTCTTCCACTGTCTTGCATTCCTGGTTTCTCAGAGGCTCTCATGCATTTGCCCACAT
>NW_006304380.1:0-208 GCF_000327345.1 Myotis davidii | reverse complement strand
ACTTGGTATTTTGAAACCTACAATCTAAATATAGGTATATAACTTTACCAATGTTTTTCCTTAATGGAAATATGTGCGAGTATCTGTTCTATTCATTCCCTTGTTGTGCAAGTTTGAATGGATTAATCTTTACTTCCCCCATCACTAAGTGACTATTTTCCTGATCCCTCCTCCTGTCAGGAACTGCCATACCCCTCCACTGGAAACA
>NW_006304379.1:0-208 GCF_000327345.1 Myotis davidii | reverse complement strand
ACCAGTCATTCTGGTCATTCTGGTCGTTCTGCCGCTCTGGTTGCTGGGCTTTTATATATATAGATATGCATAGCACATGGACACGTGCAATAGGGCAGTGAAGACATAGCGGGGTGGGTAGGGGCTGGGAAGATGGAAGTAGAGGGGGAAGAGAAGATATCTGTAATACTATCTATATATATATAAAAGCTTAAGCGACCGAATGACC
>NW_006304378.1:0-208 GCF_000327345.1 Myotis davidii | reverse complement strand
TATCAGAATTAAATCTTTCATGCTTTATATGTAGGTTAAGTGTAGAAGTTGAAAATAGTACTGTGAATAGTCTTCATGTATATTCTTTCTGTTCCTTAATACTTCATATAGATCCCTTCCCTGCAGGTAACTGTTATCAGGCTCTGTAATCTTCTGGATACTTTATGCAAATAAGTGTAAATATGTATATTCTTATAAGTTTTTCCTT
>NW_006304377.1:0-208 GCF_000327345.1 Myotis davidii | reverse complement strand
AATTTTTATTTTATACTTCTTAGTAATAGGTTGACTTATTAAGACATGACGTTTTAACCATACAGCACTATTGCACATACATTAAAAATATTCGTAAGATCAGTTGATTAGGTGTTCTTAAAACTTCTTTTCATACCGAATCCAGATCGGTATCTGTAACTTTTCTTGCTCTGCTCCTTCAAGAGTGTTGGCCATGCTGTCTCTCTTA
>NW_006304376.1:0-208 GCF_000327345.1 Myotis davidii | reverse complement strand
GAGTGAGCTATTTTTATTTGTTTTCTACTTTATTCAACCAACATTTCACTGAGAAAGATTAATAGTACCATTTAAAATTACAGTGAAACTGTGAATAAGGATATGTTACAAGTGTGTGTGTTTGAATCAGAAGAAAGTACTAGCACACTAAAATAATAAGAAATTGAATGATAAGCAAAGTTAATCAAAGTATTTGAGAGATTTCATA
>NW_006304375.1:0-208 GCF_000327345.1 Myotis davidii | reverse complement strand
ACATCAAGACCTTCTTCTGAAATTATTAAAAGAGTGGAATTTCTGAAGAATTAGTAAGTTATACAGCTCAAAACTCAAAGAATACAAAGAGGCCCAGTGAAAAGTCTGCCTCCCACTCTGTCCCCGGTGCTTCTAGTCCCACCAGGTAACTACAATCATGAAAACTTGGTATCTTTACAAATATCTTGGAATGTATGAACACACATTT
>NW_006304374.1:0-208 GCF_000327345.1 Myotis davidii | reverse complement strand
ATATGTCTCTGAGTTTAAAACTAGCCTTCTGTCTATCAGATGCTAGGGCTCTACCTAGTCCATCGGTTATCAATCTCTTTAAAAAATCTATTTGCATTTGTATGACACTAATAAGACAGAGTTCCTATAGACAAACAGCAATTCTGCTATTTGATTTTGCTCCGTAAGTGACGGTATGTATCATTTCCTCTTAATAAAGTGAAGTCTT
>NW_006304373.1:0-208 GCF_000327345.1 Myotis davidii | reverse complement strand
AAATAAAATGCAAAATCAACTGTGTCAACTTAGTATGATTGCCCTGATTTCATAGTTGAGGACACTGAAGTGCATAGAGTGCAGGGAAGCACTGGAGACTTGGCAAGAAAGTTGTTAAGGAGGAAATTCCAACCTAGGGGCATTGGCTGAAGGTGGCCGCCCCTAATTGTTCTTTGACATTGCCAAACAAGTCTGTCTATGTGAGGCC
>NW_006304372.1:0-208 GCF_000327345.1 Myotis davidii | reverse complement strand
CCTTCAGCTCTAGCTGGTTGTCACACTCACCTCTGTTGGGCTTGGATCTGTCTCCCTGGTTTCTCCCAGAAATGGGGGCCTTCCTGTCCTGCTAAGGTGGGGGAACACACTCTGCCCAACCATGCAGGGCGTTTGGGGCCTTCGGAGACCTCTGAGCTGAGAGGGGGCGGCCACAGTGAAAAGCTGCGAGGAGCGTTGCCCTTTCACA
>NW_006304371.1:0-208 GCF_000327345.1 Myotis davidii | reverse complement strand
CACACCGCAGATGGAGTGATCCAATGAAAACAGAAGTCTGATTTTGTCACTCCTCAAAACCCTCCCACTGCTATACATCCCACTCAGAATAAGTGTGGGACCAGTCTTCACCATGGCCTCACAGGCCCTACGTGGTTTGACTTCTCTCCCCCATCCCGCTGCCTCTCTGATCACTCTCCCCCTCAAAGTTCCTCTTTAACTTGCTTCC
>NW_006304370.1:0-208 GCF_000327345.1 Myotis davidii | reverse complement strand
GGCCTCCGCGCTCCGGGCCCTTCGCTGTACTTGGCCGCCTCCCGTGCTGTCCTCCCCGCTCACCAGCCGCCACCGCTGTCCGCGAAGCCCCGCCCGGCCTGGGCTGCTCCCTTTTAGTTTCCTCCTCTCCGGGACTCCGCCTCCCGCGCACCTCTCCCGCACGGCGGCAAATTGGGACTGCACTGCGGTCGGGGGCCCGCGGGGCAGG
>NW_006304369.1:0-208 GCF_000327345.1 Myotis davidii | reverse complement strand
ATCCACTGAGCCAAACCGGTTAGGGCAGTAGCTATCATTTTAAAAATTATTGAATACGTATACAAAATTGTGCCTGGTGCATCAGAAAGCAAGAATTACGTTGTAGCCACAGTGATGCGTGTGAGGGTGACCAGGCATATATATCACATGTAAGAGTCACTGTCACTTAGCGTGGTTCCCGGCCACGTGCTACGGTTTTATATGTATT
>NW_006304368.1:0-207 GCF_000327345.1 Myotis davidii | reverse complement strand
GCCATCTTGTGTGAGGATGTGAAAGTCGATTTCCATATTACCCCTTTATTATATAGAATGTTCATGAAAGAATATAACCTAACAGGTTAATAATAATGTTGAGTGTTCTAGATCAGTACTTAACAATTGAATTAATAAGTTCTGGGAATATAATGCATAGTATGTTGACAATCTTATATAATTAAGAGGTAATATGCAAATTAACCC
>NW_006304367.1:0-208 GCF_000327345.1 Myotis davidii | reverse complement strand
AATATTACAAAAATGGAAAAATAGTCTTCTTTATCATGTCATTAACTTAATGGAAGAGTGTGCAATATGGATTATGCAAAATGTATTTTTACTCTGCCTTGAGTCCCATTCTACTGGGTGGCCAAGATATTTCAGATACATAAGAGAGAGAAGAAGGACACATATCCAAATTAATTACCACTTTATTTTTTTTAATTTTATAGACTTC
>NW_006304366.1:0-208 GCF_000327345.1 Myotis davidii | reverse complement strand
TCTGAGCAGAGACCGTGGGCCACCCCAATGAGAGCTGCAAGACCAGGCCCAGGAAGGTAAAGGACCCCACCCTCCAGGATGCAGAGGTCCGTGGTGTTCCTGAGAACACAGGACCCTGTTCTGGAGGGGAGGGGGGCATAAGTCATTGATACACAGAGGAACTAGTCGGGAAATGCCACAGGCAGTGCATGTGGGGGACTGGAACCCC
>NW_006304365.1:0-208 GCF_000327345.1 Myotis davidii | reverse complement strand
GGGCAGACTGGGATAGAATCCTGGATCTTCTGCTCATGATGTCAACTTGCCAACATTACTAATTTACCATTGCCTCATCTTCCTTTTCTGTAAAAGGAAAAAAAAAGTAATGATATCCTTCTCATAGGCTTGTTGTGGGAATAAATGGGCTAACTCATATAAACAGTACTTGGGATACCACAGCCATTCATAAAAGACTAACTATGGC
>NW_006304364.1:0-208 GCF_000327345.1 Myotis davidii | reverse complement strand
CAATTACATTCAATAAATACACACTTTAAAATGCAGAAATCTTGACACCTGTAGGGACAGAATTTTTTTAAATATTGACACTTAAACTTGTGCATGATATAATACAGATTTGATGGCATAAACATAAAGATAGGGATACCCCCTAATGCAAACAGTGACTTTATCATTCTAAAATACTGCCAGAGAGTAAGATGAATTGTACAGGGAC
>NW_006304363.1:0-208 GCF_000327345.1 Myotis davidii | reverse complement strand
TTCCTCTCTGAAATCAATAAAAATATTAATAAATAAATGAAATTATTTAAATAAATGAAAACATATGCCAATCGTTTTTTAAAAAGAATATATATATAAAAAAATTAATGGACATCCTTCCGGACTCTGGGCGTGGAGATATTTTATTTATAAAGTCGCACTTAACATGTTTTTATTTATTTCATTTTTTAAAAATATATTTTATTAA
>NW_006304362.1:0-208 GCF_000327345.1 Myotis davidii | reverse complement strand
ACAATATTTATTAAGCACCCATTATGTGCCAGAAACTGTATTGGATGTGCAATATTACATTATTATTCATACATTGACTTTACCCAGTTTTTTATAAGGAACTAACATTCACCCTGGCTTAGAGATACGCCGGAGTTTCACACTAGAAAGTGGAGGAGCTGGTACTCATGTGCATATGTCCCTTCCTATGGCTCTGCCTAGCTAGTGA
>NW_006304361.1:0-208 GCF_000327345.1 Myotis davidii | reverse complement strand
AAGGGCCAGAAGGTTGAGAACCACTGCTGCAGAAAGTGAGAGTAAGGTTCTCAAGGGAGTTAGTTACACACTGGAAGCACACCGGCTATGAAATACTGCCCTAAGATGACATCAGCAAGCTACTGACTTGTTGAGGCCTCCGGTTCCTCACCTTTAAGACAGAATAATATGAACATCTAATTCCAGAATTGCACGGCTTTAATTTTCC
>NW_006304360.1:0-208 GCF_000327345.1 Myotis davidii | reverse complement strand
TCAGTTTGGTACATTATACAGATTGGTTTTGTAGTTTTTCATGAACTAAAATAGAAATTTCTAAATACAGCAGTGTCTGCCTGTACAACAAATATTTTAAGATAAAATAAGGTATTTTGATAGAACTACATCTGCATGAAATAATCAGATGAAAAATCTGAAAAGGTTTCTATATACCTTCTGGATTAAAAAACCCAAAAATTATTAA
>NW_006304359.1:0-208 GCF_000327345.1 Myotis davidii | reverse complement strand
GGACTGGGCACTTTCCCTTCCCTTCCTCTCTCTGGCCTGGTTTCCTCTCAACACTCAACCTCCTCTGTCCCCCTATGCCTCCCTCCTCCCCTCCCCTCACCCCCTTCCCCTCTATGGCTCCCACTGCTGGATGTCAGCCTCCTCTCAGCCTCAGAGTAGCTTTAGCGAATCCTCGCTTTCTGCGTTTGCTCACCAGCTGCAGCGGCCA
>NW_006304358.1:0-208 GCF_000327345.1 Myotis davidii | reverse complement strand
ACACGGCAGGAAAAGGTAGGCTGTTTCACAGACGTCAGTGGGAAGCCCATTCTCCGTAGATAATAAGAATCTTGCCTCTCGAAGAGCTCATTAGAGATCCCCGAGAGGCCTAGCGAGTAGGCTGGGGTTGGGCGAGGGGGTTAACAATGCCTGGTGCAAATGTTAGGGCTGTCATTCCTGCCTCAGAACTCTGGCTCTCCACATAATG
>NW_006304357.1:0-208 GCF_000327345.1 Myotis davidii | reverse complement strand
TAATTCTAAGATTTAAAGTATAAAAACTCAATTTTTTTTTCAGTGCACCTAGAGTTGACCAGTTTTGGGGAACTGAGCCACCCCATCTCTTCCCCCCATGAACAGAACTCACCAATGTCTGATGTATGAAATTTACAATGAAAGACATGCCTCTCTCTTTCTAAGGACCAGAAAGTTTTTAAATTTTATTTATTTCTATTTATTTAAG
>NW_006304356.1:0-208 GCF_000327345.1 Myotis davidii | reverse complement strand
CCACTGCCCACTCCCAGCCCCTCCCAGAAGCCAGGCTTTCAGATCCTCTGATAGGGCTGCTGGCGATGCTCAGAATGGAGATGTGTGCAGGCCGGAGGGACTAGCCACCAAGAGAGAGTGGGTCCAGCAGAGACCAGATGGAAGAATTTAGCATTTAGAAATGTATGTAGTGGTATACCTTAAAGCAGCAGCTGTGGTCCTTCCTGCA
>NW_006304355.1:0-208 GCF_000327345.1 Myotis davidii | reverse complement strand
CCTCCGAGATCCCGCACTCTGTTCCCTGCTTCCCGGTCTCTGGATCCACTCCAGAACATTCTTTTTAGAGAAGCCTATGCCTTTATTAGCTCCTCGAGGGGGACGAAGCCGGAGTTGGTGGCCCCAAGGCGGGGCGGCTGTGCCTCCTGGGCCTGGAGGTGATGGAGAACTCGCCCAGGTCGTGGCTGATCATCATCTCGGGATCCAT
>NW_006304354.1:0-208 GCF_000327345.1 Myotis davidii | reverse complement strand
TGGAGATTGGTTGTGCAACAACATAAATGTACTTAAAACTATTAAACTGTACACTTAGAAATGGTTTAGAGGGTAAATTCTGTTATATGGTATGTGGTATTTTACCACAAAAAAACCCTAAACTTAATAATAAAAATGTGAGCCCTAGCCGGTTTGACTCAGTGGGTAGAGCCTTGGCCTCGGGACTGAAGGGTCCCAGGTTTGATTC
>NW_006304353.1:0-208 GCF_000327345.1 Myotis davidii | reverse complement strand
GCCGGAATGTTCTCCGTGTTTGAATTTCCTTCCATGTTTGAATTTCCTTCCGTGTTTGAATTTCCAGGGACAGAGATGCTCATGGTCACTCTATAACTCCCGCTACGCCCATATAGCCAGCGCCCACGGCTCATTTCCTGGTTTGGGGAGTGACACTCAGAGGATGGCAGGTGACGAACCTTCCTTTCAAAAGAGCATGGAGACATCA
>NW_006304352.1:0-208 GCF_000327345.1 Myotis davidii | reverse complement strand
AATTTTTTTCAAATTGTCTCAAATCTTCAAGAAATTTTTAATATTTTTATTGGAAAAATCTACATGTAACTAGCTCACACAGTTCAAACATGTGTTGTTCAATGGTCACCTGTATTAGGTTACAAAAATATATTAACAACAATTTCACCTTTTTTTGTTTTTCACTTTTTTAATATGGCTACTAGAAAATGTAAAATTACATATATGG
>NW_006304351.1:0-208 GCF_000327345.1 Myotis davidii | reverse complement strand
TTTGAATTAATTTTCTGGATTTAGTACAGCAAAGTCTTCAGGATATTTTAGGACAGAGTCATCACACAATTTAAGGAAAGCTAGTGACATAGCCACGTCTTTAACCTTCTTCCCTGATTTCTGGGAGGATTTCTCTGGAAAGGTGAGCACAGCCTGATAAAGAAACTACTGTTGCCTGGCCAGTGTGGCTAAGTGGTTGAGCACTGAC
>NW_006304350.1:0-208 GCF_000327345.1 Myotis davidii | reverse complement strand
GCTGGAAGTCTAAGATGGAGGTGCTGGCCATGGGGAGCTCACTTCTTGGCGCCAGATGGCCACCTTCCCTCTGTCCTCACACTGAGGAGTAGGAGGGTAGGAGGGTTGGGAAGGGTGGGGGGTGGGGGAGAGATGCACACAAGAGGAGGGAGGGAGCGCCCTCTGGTGTCTCTTTAGAAGAGGACACTAATCACATTAGATCAGGGCC
>NW_006304349.1:0-208 GCF_000327345.1 Myotis davidii | reverse complement strand
CTCCCTTTTCATTTTTTGATGGTTTCTTTTGCTTACAGAGCTTTTCATTTTGATGAAGTCCCATTTATTTTCTCTTTTGTTTCCCTTCCCCTAGGAGATGTATCAGCAAATGTACTGCTATGAGAAATGTCTGAAATTTGGCTGCTTATGATTTCTTCTAGGATATTTAGAATTGCACTACTTACATTTAAGTCTTTTATCCATTTTA
>NW_006304348.1:0-208 GCF_000327345.1 Myotis davidii | reverse complement strand
ACTCAAGTACTACCAGAGGCTCTTTCAGGGACTTCACCTAAAAGGCAGTCCGCAGGCAGAGGCAAATGGAGGTGGATCTCAGAGTGCCTTCATACTTTTGCTGACCTGCCTCCCAGCCCAGCATGGTAAGAGGGCCTTGTGCATGTGTACATCGATAGAAGAGAATAAAGAGCCCAGAAATAAAGCCATGCCTTTATGGTCAATTAAT
>NW_006304347.1:0-208 GCF_000327345.1 Myotis davidii | reverse complement strand
AGTGACTTCCTGGTTCATAGGTCAATGCTCAACAGTGAGCCATACCAACTGGGCTCTCCTTCCACTCTTGAGGTGGCTCAGCTCCAGGGCAGCAACTTAACTATTGGGCAGTAATGCTCATGGTCAAACCCTCTAAGTAAAGGACATCTGAGCTCTATCACTGGCATTTTCAAATATCCTATATAGTAAAAGCCCAATATGCTAAGTG
>NW_006304346.1:0-208 GCF_000327345.1 Myotis davidii | reverse complement strand
AATGCACTGCGGTGTTATTAGCCGGCAGCCTCTCACCTTTGGACTTACCATCCCGGTAGCATGGCAGACGCCTGTCCAGCTCTGTCTGCCCAGACCACCCGTGGGTGTCTGCGTAAATCTCCTGTGGCTGGAGTTCACGCGTGTGCCTGTGCGTGAGTTTGTGTGCATGCATGGGAGTGTGCATGTGTGAGTGTGCATGGATCCATGT
>NW_006304345.1:0-208 GCF_000327345.1 Myotis davidii | reverse complement strand
CCTAGAAAAGATACTAGAATGGCACACCTTTGGTTAGACCTGGACCCAGGAGTTTGTTGTTCTCCAGGTATCCCTCTCCCTTTTGAGGCTCTGCTTCCCTCTCTGTGTTTATTTCCTTCCACGAGAGATCTTTGAGGGAAGAAATCTGAGGCCTTTTAGATTGAGATCTAAAAGAAAGAGCAGCTGTTTTCTTCCCCATCTGCCTGTG
>NW_006304344.1:0-208 GCF_000327345.1 Myotis davidii | reverse complement strand
CTGGTGCCGATCAGTGTGTAGTGCTGCTTGTGACTGGGCTTGGGGCAGCCTGTTTTCAGCTACAAAGTGATGCCCAGATTGTGGCCGCCTCTGCTGGGCCTGAGTGTGTGTGGGGAGGACCAGGCTGTGCAGCGAGGCCAGCTTCCCCCAAAACTGAGTCGTGAGGCAGGTGAGCAAAAGGCCCAAGGAACCCAGAGAGTTGTCTGGG
>NW_006304343.1:0-208 GCF_000327345.1 Myotis davidii | reverse complement strand
TGTTGGAGAAAACCACAGGAAGGTTTAACAGAGAAAACCACTCCGAAAAATCAAAGCTTGTCGAAAACACGACCGAACACTATCCGGCGCAACGCTAATGGCTACAATAATAACTCCCCTCCTCCCGCGCTCCTTTTGTGCTGTTCCCGCCCCCCACCTCAACTTCCCCACACTCACTATATCGGAACTAAAAAACAAGTTTTAGCCA
>NW_006304342.1:0-208 GCF_000327345.1 Myotis davidii | reverse complement strand
TGTCAGTGACGTGCTGGACATGGGTTCTGTGCTACAGCTTTGCAGTCGACTCCCTTGGGCCCACTGGCCTGACACAGCCTGCTTCCTGCCTGCTGAAAGGGAGAGGATTCTACAAAGAGCTACGATGTTTCTAGTGAATGATAAAATTCACAGAAGTTCCAGGTTATTCATGTCAGGGTCATTCCTTGTGCGAAGTTTGATGTAGATG
>NW_006304341.1:0-208 GCF_000327345.1 Myotis davidii | reverse complement strand
AGACACAGACAGGGCTGGTCCCTCACCCATGTACGGCAGTTAAAAACTGGGAAAGTTATCCAGACTAGGAAGGAGCTGGAGGTCCCAGCCCTATACCAGCCCCCTCCCCCCCTCACTCCCGACCGTCCCAGCTCAGGGTTCCAGTGCTGAGAAGAGAAGTGTCCATAACTTCTCATTGTGAAAACAAGTGGTGATTGTGGCTGAGTGA
>NW_006304340.1:0-208 GCF_000327345.1 Myotis davidii | reverse complement strand
AAAATAAAAAGAAGGCACAGGCCCCAAAGTAAAGGCGGGATTAGTCACACAGAGTCTCTGTAGCAGTGGCTTTACACATTTGTGTGAAAACTTAAGCTGTGAGGTGTGGGTCCAGTATTTTGTTACTAATTGATAAAGTGCCAATATTTTAAAATGCTTGCCCTGGCTGGTTTGACTCAGTGGTAGAGTGTTGGCCTGGGGACTGAAG
>NW_006304339.1:0-208 GCF_000327345.1 Myotis davidii | reverse complement strand
AAAGATGAGCATTCTCTAGTATTCCTTTCCTACTTAAGAAGCCACCATGCTGGATCCAGTTCATGAGCTCCTCATTTTGAATGAAGTGGGAGAGGAAACCAATTTGGAAGCCTTTAACATTGCATGGGTGTACTCAGCTAAAGCAATTCTCATGGCAACCTTGCAGGAAAAGTGCTGCCATCATCCTCATTGTACAGGTGAGGAAACG
>NW_006304338.1:0-208 GCF_000327345.1 Myotis davidii | reverse complement strand
GGGTGACATTGGTTAATAAGATCATGTAGGTTTTAAGTGTACATTTCCATAGTACATGATCTGTATATTACATTGTGTTCCCACGACCCAAAGTCAAATAATCTATCACCATATATTTCGCCTCTTTTACCCTTTAATATCTCCCCCACCACCTTCCCTTTAGTAACGACTACATTGTTTTCTGTGTCTATGAGTTTCAGTTTTATAT
>NW_006304337.1:0-208 GCF_000327345.1 Myotis davidii | reverse complement strand
GCCCATTCCTCTGAAGTCACCTTCTCTCTTTCCCATAACCACCATATCTGGTCGTCCTGGTCAACATGCCTGCTACTCACCCCCGAATTATATTTCCCTCCCATGTCAAAAGGAATATCTCCTCATTCTCTCACTGGCCTCCCCTCTCTGAATCTTCTGCCCCTACTCCATTTCAAGTTTCCTCGGTTAAACATTTTTCTGGGGACGA
>NW_006304336.1:0-208 GCF_000327345.1 Myotis davidii | reverse complement strand
CTGCAGTCCATCTTGGAGGTGAGTCCTAAATCGTTTGCCGGCCGGCTGTCTGAGTCTTTGTATGTCCATAATTCGTGTCTGATACCTTTGAATTTTGGATCGACGGGGTCGTGCCGGCCGTAAGGAAGGCAGTCCTTTGAGTCGAGGGGAGGCCTCGGCTCTCAAAAACCGTCCCCCCGGGAGACGTCCCGGGGATTGGGAGGAACGG
>NW_006304335.1:0-208 GCF_000327345.1 Myotis davidii | reverse complement strand
CTCTCTCTCTCTCTCCCTTCCTCTCTATCTAAAGATCAATAAAAACATTTAAAAATAAATAAAATATTGAAAAGGGATGGTGATAAAACTAGAGAAGATCTGAATATTACGCAGAGATCTGGGACATAGTGAGCGGTGCCAGCAGGGCCTTGCCTCATTATAGAAGCAGAAAGGCCAGAAACTTTCCCTCCCAAATACCTTTTAACTC
>NW_006304334.1:0-208 GCF_000327345.1 Myotis davidii | reverse complement strand
GCAGTTGGGGCCAACCAGGCCATTGGGGGGGGCAGTTGAGGACGACCAGGCCAGCAGGGGGAGGGGCAGGAAAGGGTGACCAGGCTGGCAGGGGGGTCAGTTAGGAGTGACCAGGCCGGCAGTGGGGGGCAGTTATGAGTGACCAGACCATCAGGGGGGTGGTTAGGGGCAATCAGGCTGGCAGTGGGGGGCAGTTAGGGGTGACCAG
>NW_006304333.1:0-208 GCF_000327345.1 Myotis davidii | reverse complement strand
GGGGTGCCTCTCTGTGCCACAGTTACCTCATCTTTAAAACGGAAGTGTATTTCACTTGGTTAAAATAATACAGACCAATATGCATTAAGTATTCCATATATGTCATGGGTTGTTAAGAGAATAACATGAGATAATACACATGACTGACATCTTGGAAGTACTCAGTAAATGTTCACTCCAGAATTATATGAGGAATTAATAGAGAGTA
>NW_006304332.1:0-208 GCF_000327345.1 Myotis davidii | reverse complement strand
GAGTTTGCCGTCTTTTTTTCAGCGATTTACAGGAAACCAGATTGCAAAGATTCACCAGCAGAACCCCGAGGCCTACTCACACACGGAGGTTGGTTAAACGTTCCCACTTGATTGAAAGTCACGGTTGAATTCCTTTTCTAATACTTATCTTTAACAGAAATACATCTCATGTGCATTGGTGGGAAAAAACACAGACATTGATTAGCGG
>NW_006304331.1:0-208 GCF_000327345.1 Myotis davidii | reverse complement strand
AAAAATACTAATGAGAAAAGACATCTGCACCCTCATGTTCATTGCATCATTGTTTACAATAGCCAAGACATAAAGCAACCTAAGTGTCCATCGATGGATGAAAGGATAAAGACTATATGGTGTATATATACAAATGAGACATATATATACAAAGTGCAAGAAGAAAATCTTGCACTTTGTGACAACATGGATGGGCCTTGAGGGCATT
>NW_006304330.1:0-208 GCF_000327345.1 Myotis davidii | reverse complement strand
CAACAACAACAACAACAAGGTATTAAATCAAGTGCGGGCCTGTTCTGAGCTTGGGGCTCAATGTGACTATACAGCTTGTATGGCCATGACACTGGCCCTGGTTATAGATCTAAGAACGCTGAGTATAGCATGGTTGACCAGAACCTACCCCAGATACTATCTTTATTTTTTCTTAAATGCTCTATCCTTAGTGTATGTGTGTTTTGAT
>NW_006304329.1:0-208 GCF_000327345.1 Myotis davidii | reverse complement strand
CAGCTGTCAGGATGGGGCTGCAGGCGGAGCAGGGAGCGGGTGAGGCCCGAGCTGTCAGGCGCCGATGTGGGGAGAGCGCAGAAGAAGCCAACCGGAACGGGGCCAATTGGAATGACATCCGAGTAGGGACACTGAGTGCGCAGTGAGAATGCGATCGGTGAGATACGCAGCCATAAAAAGCAGAAAAAGATCAGTACCAGGTATGGGG
>NW_006304328.1:0-208 GCF_000327345.1 Myotis davidii | reverse complement strand
AATAAATTAGTAAGAAAACAAAAATTGGAAGAATTTTGTTAACAAGACCTGGGTGATTTTCACTTCCTTTACACTTTATATTTAATGATATTACAAAAATTCAACGAAATCCAAATAGTAGATAATAAACATATGTGGATACAAATTTAATATGGAAGTTAATGCAACAGATATCATAATAACAAGAAAGTTTGGCACATACAAAAAA
>NW_006304327.1:0-208 GCF_000327345.1 Myotis davidii | reverse complement strand
GATAAATTACTGACATAAAAAGGGCAGTAAGCAGCAATTTTTGTAGATCTATAAGATAAACAAAAGCTTTGGTGGTTGGGTGGATTGTTCTTGGTTAGCAGATATGATATCTCATTCCTGAGATGGAAAGGAATGTAAATAATTATCTTTGATGTAGAGTTTAAAATTATGCTTCGATTGTCTCTGTTTTCATGAGAAACTAGGAGAT
>NW_006304326.1:0-208 GCF_000327345.1 Myotis davidii | reverse complement strand
CTCTTTGTCTAGTTCTGTTTATTCCATCTCTATGCTTGGGTAAAAGAGCATGTTGGAGATGATTCCCAGGTTATAATCTAAGACCTCGGGACACATGTATTGAACTTCTATTTTGAGCCAGTCTCTTCCCCTCCCCTTTGCTTGTTGGAAAAAATTGTGAAACCTCACCTCTGAGGGTTGTTATGAGGATCGGCAGTGCCTGAGACAT
>NW_006304325.1:0-208 GCF_000327345.1 Myotis davidii | reverse complement strand
TGATTCAGTAAAGGTGCAAAAGGAAGAATTGAACATGCAGATGAAAATACGGCCTTTAGGAACTCAGGATTTCAGAGGTCGCAAAAACGAGTCAGCGCCCCCAGTGGCAATCCACCACTTTTCAAGCAACAGAAGAGGGATTGACAGGGTCTGTAACTTGCCCCGGAACGCAGTGAATTGGTAGCAAACCTGAGCTCTCTTAGTTAAG
>NW_006304324.1:0-208 GCF_000327345.1 Myotis davidii | reverse complement strand
ATGGTGTGTGTGGATGTTGGTGTGTGTGGATGTGTATGTTGTGTGGATTGTGTTTGGTGTGTATGTATGGTGTGTGTATGGTGTGTGTGGATGGTGTGTTAGGATGGTATGTGTGTGTGTGTGGACCTTGGTGTGTGTGTACATTGGTGTGTGGATGGTGTTGTGTGTGGTCGTGGGGGTGTGTGTGGATGGTGTGTGTGAGCGTTGG
>NW_006304323.1:0-208 GCF_000327345.1 Myotis davidii | reverse complement strand
ATTTATTTTGTTCATTAGATTCCACATATGATTCCCTGATTAATTTATTCAAAAATATTTAAGAGTGCTACAAATAGGTACACATATACACACACTTCAGTAATGTGACTAATTTGGGAAATGTCCCCTCAGAATTATAGAACTATCTTAAGAACTATATTTTTTATTTTCAAATATCTATCTTGAGTGGAATTCACTGATGAAAAAA
>NW_006304322.1:0-208 GCF_000327345.1 Myotis davidii | reverse complement strand
AATCAATACAAATATATTAAAAACAAACAAACAACCACCCATAGTGCTTGGGAGGAGGGCACATGGAGGTGTGAAATTTTCTTCTTTCTCCATCACATCGAAATTCCATAACAAACTATCCAAATAAAAGTAGCTTTCCTACGTGAGGACATGTATTATTTCACTCACCTGGAAGTCCACAGGTTGGTGGCTCCACAAAGCTGGTCAT
>NW_006304321.1:0-208 GCF_000327345.1 Myotis davidii | reverse complement strand
TTCCTTCAATTTTTTCATCAATGGGGTGACTGTTCTGGTTCTGGGAATATGTCCTGATTGGTGTGGGACCCAGAACTGAACAGGAAATTCCAACAAATTCATCATTCATGTAAGTTCATGGCGCTATGTGGTAGGCAGAATAATGGCTTACATAATTCTAGGAACTTCTGAATATATTCCTCACATGACAAGAGAGACTTCGGAGGAG
>NW_006304320.1:0-208 GCF_000327345.1 Myotis davidii | reverse complement strand
TCTGAAGTCTACCTGACGTTATTCCTGTCGCTTTGAAGTTGATGTAGTTTCTGATCTACAACTCTGCTCATGCACAGGTCTTTTTCAAAGCTGGTCTTCTGGGGCTCCTAGAGGAGATGCGAGATGACAAGCTGGCCCAGCTGATTACCCGAACCCAGGCCAGGTGCAGAGGGTTCTTGGCAAGAGTGGAGTACCAGAAGATGGTGGA
>NW_006304319.1:0-210 GCF_000327345.1 Myotis davidii | reverse complement strand
TTAACAGAAACCACTCGTTCAGTTTGCACAACAGACTGGCACATAAATAATGGTGAGAGGACATGGGTACATTTAATTCGCACAAGGAAAGGAAAGCAATTTTCACTTAGCAAAGGAAAAAAATGTTTAACAGCAATTTCCCAACACTGGTGAATATACGGGAACTTGGTTCATGCCGGCAGATCTGGGTGGTTTAAGAGCTGTTTTAGG
>NW_006304318.1:0-208 GCF_000327345.1 Myotis davidii | reverse complement strand
TGGTTTTCTCCAAAGACTATGCTGTCATTTTCTATGCTATAACCCTTTGACATGTGGCCACGAATACCTGCTTCTTTTACCTCGTATGGTGGTTATAAAGATCAATGGTAATCATGTATGTTAAAGAAGTTTATAGTGTGTATGGTGCCATATTTAATCATTCCATCAATATTTAGTCTGATCATGATATTCCCCTACCTACATAAAA
>NW_006304317.1:0-208 GCF_000327345.1 Myotis davidii | reverse complement strand
ATGCCAGGAAGTGTGGACTTGGGAGGGGGCTGGAGAACCGCGTAGTCTCCTGGGTCCTGATTTGAGAAGGATTTTTACTTATTAGGTTTACGTCACCGAACACCCACCAACCAGCCACGCTTACAGATCGGTGCTGAGCACATGGAGGAGACAGCGATGACCCGAGGCCCCGTATTCCATTTTCCGGAACGTTGTTATTGTAAGTGCT
>NW_006304316.1:0-208 GCF_000327345.1 Myotis davidii | reverse complement strand
AATTGTATCAACAGCTATGCTGCCAGCTTGAACTGAGAATAGGCACAGCACAAATAAAAGACAGCAGTCGGGTCCCCAAATTTTTACCACAATGCTGTCCACAAGGTTGAAGACACACAGGGCTAGGAATAAATATCAGGGCTATTCTTTTTTAGTTCACTTATTTTCTTACAGGTTTTCAACCCGCTTAACAGGAGTTATTAGCCTA
>NW_006304315.1:0-208 GCF_000327345.1 Myotis davidii | reverse complement strand
TAAGTTAATAAGAGAGTTAGCGAGGTTGCTAGAGACAAAATCAAATTAGGAAAACATCAAATGCATGCCTATGTCACAGCAATAAACAAATATTAGGATGTTGTCAAAGATGCCATTGACAATAGTGTCAATAATTATTAGATACCTGGAATATATCCAATATATTCAGGCATGGACACTGTCATCAACGTGTTTAAGAAAATAGATG
>NW_006304314.1:0-208 GCF_000327345.1 Myotis davidii | reverse complement strand
ATATTCCTTTGCTTCTCAGCAAGCAGAATCATGCTGAGAATAACAACTTACACAAGTACATCAAGAATTCCGAAAGTTTTTTGTCTCATGTAAGGTAATTCCGAAAGTTCCTATATAGCCATATATGTACATACTCATACATCTTTTTATAGTGGTAGAATTTCATATGATCACTCGTACGCTTTTCGTTTGCTGTGGTGCGTGGGCT
>NW_006304313.1:0-208 GCF_000327345.1 Myotis davidii | reverse complement strand
AGAGGCCAGAGCAGGGGCAGCTCCTCCAGCCACATGGAGCCTAGGGCTCCTGGCCCCCAAGGCCCTCCTCTTGTTTTTAAAATAAAAAACAATCTGATTGGTACAGTGATTGGGCATGGCGGATCAAAAATAAGAGACATTCAGAGTACTACAAACACGAAAATAGAGATCATAACGGTACAGGGTGATTCCGAAGCAGACGTAAACA
>NW_006304312.1:0-208 GCF_000327345.1 Myotis davidii | reverse complement strand
GTTATAATCTCTCTTTCTGCCTTTCTCGGCCCTTCATGCAGTCATGGATTTTCTTTTATTTACAATAGAATAGATCATATTGTTCATAATTTTATAGGCACTACTTGATGTGTACTCTGTAACAAATACTCGTTTCCTCCATGTACATAGTAATTTTGAGATTCAACACAAATGTTTATGTGAAAAGATAATTTACTTATTTCTGAGT
>NW_006304311.1:0-208 GCF_000327345.1 Myotis davidii | reverse complement strand
CTGCTAAAAGATGGGGTGAGTTTCTCTCAGCAGATACTTCCCCTTTGTTTACGCTTCTACTTTCAGACTTAGGAATTGTTTGGGTCTTTAAAACACCTATCTCCATAATTCATCTTCTCTAGAATGTTGATGTGGAGACCTGCTTTGTCAGATGATTAAACTAGTCCCTAAGTTGGTGGTTTTCAAAGTGTGGTCCCCAGACGAGCAG
>NW_006304310.1:0-208 GCF_000327345.1 Myotis davidii | reverse complement strand
CTTCCTCTTTGAAATCCATAACAATATATTTTTTAAAAAGATAATGGTATTGGGTATACTTCAGATCTCAAGTGATCATGTGTATGTTTGCAATCCATTTTTATCTCTGGAAGTTTGCTTTTCATACTAAGGAGCTTGAAATGTTTTCATATGTTCACTAGACATTTCTAAGCACTCAGCGCAATGTCCCTGATTCAGATTAAATACT
>NW_006304309.1:0-208 GCF_000327345.1 Myotis davidii | reverse complement strand
TGCCTCAATCATTACATATAAATAAAGACATGGCTTCCTATTCCAAAATCATTCAACACATTCTTTATATAAGTTTTGCATACCATTAATTGGCTTTACTTGTCTGGTTGCCAAAAGCTGTATTCACTCATTTCCTCAGGGAAGCTCTCTCAGAGATGTTGGCTGTTTAGCCAGGATGTGTTTTAATTCCCCAACACAAAATGAGCAG
>NW_006304308.1:0-208 GCF_000327345.1 Myotis davidii | reverse complement strand
GAGCTTTCGCCCGCTTCCTCTAGCCCCGCTTGAAGTATTTTTTTTGCGAATTCACCAGATCCACCACAACAAATCTTTCTGCCCGCTGTGGATAGTGCCTTCAAAAGAAGATTATCAATCTCCAAATCGCTATCGATATGAATCCAGGAAGGGAGGCCCGCATCTTCCGATGCAGTAGCTCCTTGTCGCTCCTTTGCTGCTTCCCCAC
>NW_006304307.1:0-208 GCF_000327345.1 Myotis davidii | reverse complement strand
AAAGGCTTTTTAGAGCAGTGAAGCTATTCTGTACAATGTCCTCATGGAGGACACACACCATCATATCTTTGTCCAAATCCGAAGAATGTACCACACCAAAAATGAACCCTCATTTAAACGATGGACTCCGGGTGATTATGATGTCAGTGTAGGTTGATCAGTTGTAACAAATGTGCTATACTGGTGAGGATGTTGACAATGGGGAGGC
>NW_006304306.1:0-208 GCF_000327345.1 Myotis davidii | reverse complement strand
ATTATGCTTTTATTATTATAGATATTTAATGATGCC
The DNA here is from genome assembly GCF_000327345.1 of Myotis davidii. Lineage (NCBI taxonomy): Eukaryota > Metazoa > Chordata > Mammalia > Chiroptera > Vespertilionidae > Myotis > Myotis davidii. Next base: position 172 of record NW_006304306.1, on the reverse strand, counting down.
TTGATTTGTCATAAATTTCATTCCTTTGACAACAAAGATTCATTGAGTACCTTTAGGAAGCAGTGTCTGTGGTAGGCAGTGACCTTGAACAGATGAATATCACTAGGATCCTGCTCTTGGACCTGGAGATAAAGCTGAGAATCAAGGAACTTGCAGTGGTTCTCAACCTGTG
>NW_006304305.1:0-208 GCF_000327345.1 Myotis davidii | reverse complement strand
CCGCCTGAAGATGGGGAGGGGACTGCCGTGGTGCCTGGCGTGGACTGGCAGTGGCTGTAGTCGTCGCAGCAGCGTACACGGATGTGGTAGTTGAGGCAGGACTCGCCCGCCCGCTGCCGACTGTTCCTGCAGATGAAGCCGTACTCACGGGCACACTGTACCACCTGGCCCAGCGCCTGGAGGGGCACCCCTGGCGACAGCACGGCCT
>NW_006304304.1:0-208 GCF_000327345.1 Myotis davidii | reverse complement strand
GGGCTCAGAGATCTGGCAAACTTTTCTGCCCAGGTCCCTGGTTTTTACCTTTCTATGGGAACTCTGCCCTTCCCGGCTGCAAACTCAGGTCTTTCCACTCTGATATATAGTCTTTTATAGTTTTTAATGTTTTTCTTTTACATGTATGTCTTTAACCGATGGGATGGATTTTAAAATCCTACATAATAAAAGCCTACTATGCTAAGTG
>NW_006304303.1:0-208 GCF_000327345.1 Myotis davidii | reverse complement strand
CTGAGGCAATCAAGTATGTGTTTTCTTAAAATTATGAGATTTTAAAGCTTAGGAAACTCAGCTTTTCATTATATTTGTTTTCTCTACAGAATCCAGAAGAACACTTGGCACATAGTGGAGGCTGACAAATTCTTGATTAACCACAAACCTTCCTGAAGTTGCAGAAAGTAGGTACAAGGCATCTTATCAAAAACAAGGACAGGCCCTG
>NW_006304302.1:0-208 GCF_000327345.1 Myotis davidii | reverse complement strand
AGGATAAAAGCCCAAGTCCTTGCAATGGCCTCTTCCCTGCTCCCTTTATGGGCCCCACACGAATCCTTTTCCTGTTTTTCACACATCCCTAGGTTGCTTCCCCACCCTCCACTATGTCTGCTCTGCAAAAAAGGAAATGAGGTCAGAGCAATGCCAAACCCTGCTTTCAAGAAGGGGAAACTGAGACTTGGAGGACACAGGTCAAATG
>NW_006304301.1:0-208 GCF_000327345.1 Myotis davidii | reverse complement strand
AAACTGATGAATGGAATGGATCCAGAGCCATGGAAGCATGGAACAGAGTTCTGAATCTTGGAGGGAATGCAGGGGAAGGTGGGTGGGTGGGAGATAAATAACCAAAGACCTAGTATGCAAATATGCATGGTCCATGGACACAGATAATGTGGCAGTGAGGGCCTGGGCCTGGGAGGTGGGAGTGGGCTGGAGGGGGTCAATGGGGGGG
>NW_006304300.1:0-208 GCF_000327345.1 Myotis davidii | reverse complement strand
GCTTGCCCGCTTGACCCCTAATATTTCCAAATTATCTTTTTTCTTGTCTTTTTCATTTGTGTGCGGCCCCTCCTAAAGATCCTGAACCTTGAACCATGTGGGACGTTGGGGAACATACACATTTCTGGGTCATTTTCTGGATCTGTTTTTTTCTTTTCATCTGATTATAATCACTCTAGAGGCCTGTTGCATGAAGAGATTCCTGCAA
>NW_006304299.1:0-208 GCF_000327345.1 Myotis davidii | reverse complement strand
CTATTTAGTGACATTCCTTCTAGACTTTTTGTATGCATTTTTAAAAATAAAATTGGAGTCATATTCTAAAAAACTAATAACATTAGAATTCTTATATAATAGGGAAATTTTTCTGCATTACAATATTGAATGCTTTTTTTTATTTCTCATGTATTTTTTTTATTTGATTTTTTTTTGGGGGGGGAGGGAGAGAGAGAGAGAGAGAGAG
>NW_006304298.1:0-208 GCF_000327345.1 Myotis davidii | reverse complement strand
AAAACCTCCTCTTTAGAATATGAAAGCTCACTGACTTATTTTGTTAAAATCTCCTGAATGACTAAGCTAAGAAGGCTACAATAGACATTACTATAGTATTTATGACTTTATTATTGTCATTAATATCTGGCAGAGGCCCTTAAAATTTTCTTCTCTTTTTCCTATTTTGTTTTGGAAGTCATAAAGAGTATTGCCTAAAGAATTCATT
>NW_006304297.1:0-208 GCF_000327345.1 Myotis davidii | reverse complement strand
TATTTTTCATGTTTGGTCTGTCGCCCATCTGGCATTGCTTATTGTAAATGCTGTGAGGCAGGTGAGATGTTCACCGTGTTCAAGAGACTCACCCACTGGCCCAGCGCCATGCAATGAAACGACCATGACCTCCCCACTGAACGGATCAGGTACCTCCACACGAGGGGTCTGACCAGGAGTCTTCCTTCTGCTCCTTTGGACGAGGCGT
>NW_006304296.1:0-208 GCF_000327345.1 Myotis davidii | reverse complement strand
GTGGGTCCGCCCACAGCCACCAGTTCAGGTTGAACTTCTCAGGAGGTGACTGGGTTTTAGGGGGCGAAGCCTTAGGCAATGGCAAGTGACAGGGGGCACCAGGTGGGGGTCAAGGTGGGTGCGCCCTTGGGCTCCAGGAACACAGGCATTGTCTGCACCGACGGCCCCTCCTGCAGCCAATCACCTGCTCCCTTTCTTCGTGCCTCTG
>NW_006304295.1:0-208 GCF_000327345.1 Myotis davidii | reverse complement strand
AACCCTCACAGCGAACAGCTGAGGATGAGACCGCGGCCCCGTCCTCTTCCTGTCCCAGGATGGGCGAGGTCAGAGGGTCCCAGAGGCAGGGATCTAGGTCAGGTTGATTGGAAGTGAGAGTAGCCACAGAGCCCACCCTGGCAAGCCGAGGGCTGGGGCAGAAGCAGGCAGAAGGGGGCACAGGGGCAGACGAAAAGCAGGAGCCCAG
>NW_006304294.1:0-208 GCF_000327345.1 Myotis davidii | reverse complement strand
CATAAAAGACCATTCAGCTTCCACCTTGTTTTCTGCATCACTTACTCTTGGAATGCTGAGCTGCCATGTAAGAAACCTGACCACCCCAATGTTACCGTGGTGGTGAGGCCTTGAAGAGAAATATGGAAAGGCCCTGAGACTACATTGAAAGAGATGCCAGTGAGCCCCAGGCACTCAAGTCATGGAGGCTCAGGTAGCAGACATGTAA
>NW_006304293.1:0-208 GCF_000327345.1 Myotis davidii | reverse complement strand
TGAAACAGATTGAATGCAGAAGCAGATCTGAGAATCCAGCTGCCTTTTAGTAAGCAAAAATTAAAGAGGTTTGCAAATATGTAAAACAATGACCCTATTCACACTAAAATTTTGTTTTGAAAGATGTAGTTAGTTTTTATTAAAATGTTTTTTATGTTAACATGTACTGGAGTTATTGTTTTTTAGATAATTTCACACATACATTTTT
>NW_006304292.1:0-208 GCF_000327345.1 Myotis davidii | reverse complement strand
TCACAGTCATTTGACAGCAAACAGTACAAAAGTACCAGGAGGGAGGGAAGAAGCTCCAGGTCAAGCGCCGCTTTTTACTCGGTTCCCCACAAAGGATTCCAGTTGCACCTCACGGAACAACAGCAGGACTGTTGCGGGCAATTGTCGAGGACGCTGACATATATCTCCACCTAGCAAATTGTAAACTAAATAAAATACGATGAGGGGG
>NW_006304291.1:0-208 GCF_000327345.1 Myotis davidii | reverse complement strand
ACACACAGAGCCGCAGGGCGATCAGTGGCTTTGTGTGCTGCCCCCTGTCATGCGGATCCCAGGGCCGGGAGCCCTGGCGGCTCCACTGATCCAGGTGCTGGAGTCATATGACACTTTTACTATAAAGGATAGTGGCCTGATGCACGGGTGTGGGATGGCTGGTTTGCACTGAAACGTGTCCTGGATCAGGGTGGGGGTCCTTCTTGGG
>NW_006304290.1:0-208 GCF_000327345.1 Myotis davidii | reverse complement strand
GTGGAGGCCTGAATTAAATGGAGCAGCCATGGGGATATCAGGAGAAGAGCGCTCCACACTGAAGGGATAGCACGTGCAGAGGTCCTGAGGCTGGAATGAGCTTGGTATGTTCCAGGAGTAGAAAGGCTGAGAGGTTGTGAAGTAAAGGGAGTGGGGGAGTTAGGAGAATTCAGGACCAGACAAAGTAGAATCTGGTTCATTGAGTACC
>NW_006304289.1:0-208 GCF_000327345.1 Myotis davidii | reverse complement strand
TGGACCACTGGTGGACCGTGAGGTCCGAAAGGTTGACGACTGCTGACCTAGTGGACCTCATGACTTGGTGAACTTTGGCCCAAGACCCCAACAGGGTCAGATCAGGTGTTGGAGTACTGATGCTTGTACTATTTGGATGACTTCCAGTTAAGATGGATAGGTAAACACGGTACTCGCATACTCCCACAACTACATCAAAATTACAACT
>NW_006304288.1:0-208 GCF_000327345.1 Myotis davidii | reverse complement strand
TGTATCTATTAGTTTGTTTCTGTTTGTTTGTTTGCTTGTTCGTTTATTTGATTCCACAGAGGGTGAAATCATTTCTGTCTTTGGCTTATTTCACTTATCATAATACCCTCTAGATTCATCCATTTTGTCACAAAGTATAAGAGTTTATTCTTTCTTATGGCTATATATGCATGTATTACCTCTTTTTATCCCTTTGTCTATCAATGGA
>NW_006304287.1:0-208 GCF_000327345.1 Myotis davidii | reverse complement strand
AACTCAGTCCCATGGCCAAAGATTCTTTCACATGTTAAGATAACATTTGCAGGTTGTAGGGATTAAGACCTGATGTCTGTGGGGGCTGTTATTCAACCTACTACAGCATGTGTAGAGAGGATATGTGCCAAACTCATTATTGTGGTTTATTCTGGGAGAAAATAAAGAAAACGAGGTAGGGGAGGGGCACAAGAGGGTATCTATTATG
>NW_006304286.1:0-208 GCF_000327345.1 Myotis davidii | reverse complement strand
TTTGTGTTTTGAGTGAGGAATGTTCTGGAAGTAATAATCTTGTCAACCTTTATAGTTTGAAAATATCATCTTAACCTTACTGTTAAATGATAGTCTAACTTGGTATAGAGTTCTAGATACACATTATTCTCCTTTATAACTCAGAAGTTATTTCATGGTCTTATGGAATACATTTTTGATGATGAGTAGTTTATTTTCAGTATGATTA
>NW_006304285.1:0-208 GCF_000327345.1 Myotis davidii | reverse complement strand
GTTGAGGGGCCCTAACACAAAAGAGCTTCAGCCCTCCTCATGACAAGAGGCAGCAGGGACTGCTGGAAAGAGCAGGTGTCTTGGACATAAGACAGGCATGGGTGTGAATCTTGGCTTTGCCACTTACTCCCTGTGACTACAGCCAAGACAGAGAACTCTCTAAGCCTCCATTTCCCCATTTGTAAAGCAGGGATGATGATGATGATGA
>NW_006304284.1:0-208 GCF_000327345.1 Myotis davidii | reverse complement strand
CAGCGTGAAGGACGTGCAGTGGGGCTCAACCCCAGGCCGTCTCAGCAGCCTCCCGTGGACAGCTTCCCAGCGAGTTCCACAGGTTCCACAACCCGCTCCCCAGCAAACAGCTGTGAAGTGGCCCCCAGAAATTTAACAACACCCTTCCAGAGCCCCCCAAAATGTCACCAGCACCCAGAGGCCAGTATTATGGCACGTTTTATCAGCA
>NW_006304283.1:0-208 GCF_000327345.1 Myotis davidii | reverse complement strand
GGTGGAGGAAGGCATTTGTTCGTTCATGCAGTTTAAGCCCGTTTCCTCCTGCCTGCCTTGGGCCTGCTACTCCGCTAGCCAGTCCTTAGGTGCAGGAGGGCATGCTGGGAAGTTGGGGAGACCCCTAGAGATGGTCGACTCTGCTCGGCCTGCAGGGAGCCCCTAGACATGGTCACCACAGTCCAGAGCGAGAAGGAGCTATAATGGA
>NW_006304282.1:0-208 GCF_000327345.1 Myotis davidii | reverse complement strand
CTTTTCCCTTCCCTTCTCTTCCTGAACAACCCAATCTGAAAGTGTACAAGTACGCAGTGTAAGTCCCATCTGTTCTGGCAGTCGGAAGGACAGGGGGGTAGAAGGCGAACTGAGGTGGCCCCTAACAAGGGGTCAGAGCCTAAGCAGTGAAGAGACACCAACCCATGGAAGAAGACTGACATGGAGGAGATGAAAGTCCCTGGTGGAA
>NW_006304281.1:0-208 GCF_000327345.1 Myotis davidii | reverse complement strand
CTGTTTACTGAATTAGTAAAAGTATTTTCTTCCTCGAGTCATTTGTTGAACCCCTTCGACGAAGCAACTTCTCGACCCGCGTCGAAGTCTCTGCTCTTTGATTCGCCGTTTGCTCCTCTACCGATTGCACCTCGACATCTTCAGACTGTTTCTCTGCCGAGTTGCTCTGTATCGTCTCTTTCGCTGCTTCTTGCAGCTCTCAAAGGTG
>NW_006304280.1:0-208 GCF_000327345.1 Myotis davidii | reverse complement strand
AGGTCATTCTCTAGGCACAAATGGGGTCATCATATAGCAAGTTCTTTGTGCTATACATGTCCCTGTGACTCTATAAAAGCTAACTACCCATCAGAGGGAAATTAAGAGCTAGTTTGCAGTAAGTTGGAATTAGTGGGTTAAGATACATAGCATCTGATGATGATAAATAAAGTAAGGGTAATGTCATAAAGAGGGCAAAGCAAGCAGA
>NW_006304279.1:0-208 GCF_000327345.1 Myotis davidii | reverse complement strand
TTTTTTTTTTTACTTTAAAATAATGATGGAGTAGAAGGAACATGTATTAACTGGCTTCTATGAGACAGAAATTAGGCCAAGCCCTTATAAGCAATTTATCACAGCAACACAATGAGAAATTACTTTTCCCAAGTTAAAGGAAACTGACACGTAAGAATTTATAAATTATAAAGCCAGAATTGGAACTTAAGTCTGTGTAAATATTTTC
>NW_006304278.1:0-208 GCF_000327345.1 Myotis davidii | reverse complement strand
GCCGTAGGCACCGGCTGGATATGGACAGAATGAGGCGGAAACCCAGGGGACTCCCTCCCAAGCCCACCCCTCCTCCTCCTCCTCAAGAATGGAATTGCTTCAGTTTAGGCAAAGCAAAGTTGTTTGATTTTTAAGATGAGAGAATTGGTCTGAAGAAAGGTCTACATGGAAAATTCTTGTCTTACAGGCCAGTGTGGCTCAGTGGTTG
>NW_006304277.1:0-208 GCF_000327345.1 Myotis davidii | reverse complement strand
CATTCAGCCAGCTTTCTGGCAGTTCTGGATGGTTGTATTTTGGTTGTAATTTTGATTTGGTTATGGGAGGCAGTGAATACAGGCATTTGCCTATGGCACCATCTTGGTTCTCCTCCAAGAATGAGTTAACTGAATTTTTTGCAGTCCTTATGGTTCGAGGCGCCTCATATACAGGATATAAATATATATTGTGACATTTATGCATTTC
>NW_006304276.1:0-208 GCF_000327345.1 Myotis davidii | reverse complement strand
TAGGTTGTTTGGTGGGCTGCTACGGTTCGTTACAGAATGGATGTTTTAGTGCTGAAGCAAGTTTACAGTGTATTGGGTAGGGGTTAGGGTTATGTATGTTCTTTTTGCTTGTCGTCACGTACTTCATTAAACACGTTAGTGGAGCATTCTTCGTAGACGCTTGGTGCTGGACCATGTACTGAAGGCCATCTTTTGCACACTTTTACTG
>NW_006304275.1:0-208 GCF_000327345.1 Myotis davidii | reverse complement strand
TCGACTGTGCCGGTGGGCGATCAGGTTTCTAAGTCACATAACGCCAGACACAGAAATATAGATCTGCACATCTAAATATGTGTTTTAATTCAAGGATCTTTATCGGTTTACCTACATATTTTATTTGGGAGATATTAACTTTGTCTCACCGAAGTGTTATATACGACAAGACGTAGGGCTTTCCAGATCCGACTATTAGCATACAACA
>NW_006304274.1:0-208 GCF_000327345.1 Myotis davidii | reverse complement strand
ATGAAGTAAGCTGGAAGCCTATGACTTTTCCTGATTACAATTAAAATTCTCTGCAAATAATACCAAAAGCAACTACCCATGGACTCTGAAAACTAAATAATTAAAGGCAATAAAAAAAGAAAGAAAATGACATAAACATACCACATGATAGTCTAATTAAAAATGTTCCCAACTTAATTTAACTGAATCCCCAGAATGTTTTTAGCCA
>NW_006304273.1:0-208 GCF_000327345.1 Myotis davidii | reverse complement strand
TGTGACCCCAAGTTCTGAAAATCATACATCTGGTCTGATTACTGCTACTCAGGTGAATCATTCTTGGAGATGGATTATTTGTCCAATAGGCTTTAGGTATCTATTGTACATGAAAATTTACTTACATGCATTACTACTACATAAAATGTCTATGACACATATCTGTGTGATGTGCATGTGTACACAATTGCATATGCATACATATGCA
>NW_006304272.1:0-208 GCF_000327345.1 Myotis davidii | reverse complement strand
CCCTTCAGTCCGCAGGCCAACACTGTACCAGCTGAGCCAAACCAGCTAGGGCAGAATCTCTTCATTCTAACAAAGGACATACACAAAAGAAACCAGAAATATTGAGTGCTTTCCCTCTCAGGTGAGGTATAAGAAAAGGAATTCTGTTATTATCACTTGTATTCAACATTGTTCTGAAAGTACAAGAATAAAGCTTTAAAAGAAATTA
>NW_006304271.1:0-208 GCF_000327345.1 Myotis davidii | reverse complement strand
AATTTGCATATTATCTCTTTATTACATAGGATTGATAGTAGTGCACAAATACTTCATAGTCCACATATAAACTGAGAGATCAATTACCTTTAAATTGAGTTCTGGGGACTTTTAAGGTTTCGTGATTAAGGGGAGGAGTATAAAAGGGGACTGAGTTGCTAAACAAAAGCATCTATGCTTGGATATGTTTTATATAAAGGGTTTTTTT
>NW_006304270.1:0-208 GCF_000327345.1 Myotis davidii | reverse complement strand
CTACCTTTTGCTGTGCGACAGTCATAGGATTAAAATGTTGACGTTTTAGAAGTCTTATCTAGTCTTCCGGAGTCACTGACCCTGGCGATCGTTTTATCAGTAGTGAGAACCCACTGGGGGCAGCTCAGGACCGCCCTCGCATCTCCTGAGACATAGCACTCAGGGCTGGCCTCATGTGTACCTCCCCAGGGCTCAAGTGTGAGTGGTG
>NW_006304269.1:0-208 GCF_000327345.1 Myotis davidii | reverse complement strand
CATGAATTTTGTGCACCGGGCCTCTAGTAATAGAATATAAACTTTCAATTGCTCATGTCTGTCTAACTACCATACAGAGTAGGACTTGAGTTTAAGAAGAGTCCTTGTACCCCCAAAAGCCAGGTCTTGGCACCTGGCCTCTCCTGTCACCTGCCTTGTTCTTAGTCCCCAGTTACCTTCACCTGTGTGGCCCATGAATGTGCTCCAG
>NW_006304268.1:0-208 GCF_000327345.1 Myotis davidii | reverse complement strand
AGAGGTGGCGGGAGACTAGGGCAGGCCGATGTCTGGTGGTCACCCGGGGATGGTGTTAAATAAATATTTCCAAGTTTTGTTATGCTGTGTGAGGGTAAAACCAAGGGCCATTTGCACACAGTCCCGGATAAACCAAACACGTGCTCAGCCGCCGTAAGATTCCCAGGGGCAGGATGGCTGATTTTTCTAAATGCCTCCTGCTCGAAAG
>NW_006304267.1:0-208 GCF_000327345.1 Myotis davidii | reverse complement strand
AGGGATGTTATTTCTGAATCTTATTAAAAATTAACACGAATCTATTTCCCATACTCTGTCTGTCATAGATGAAGAATGGCGCATATTGGTTAGCACAAGCCATTCTTTAATTTCTAGACCCAGAGGCACTGGAAAGCATCACAAATCATGAGGTGGGACTAGGAAAAACTCAATGATTTATCTAAATAATATTCAGAATTTCAATAAA
>NW_006304266.1:0-208 GCF_000327345.1 Myotis davidii | reverse complement strand
CTCCATCTGGCGGGGCTTAATGGGGGACCTGAGACTGTGCCCCCCACTCGGCACCAGGCTGGGAGACCTGAGGCTCTTCCCCCCACCCGGAGGGCCTTGACATGGGTGGGACAGCTGGGTCTGGGTCTCGCCCAATGCGGGTAGGGCCAGCCGGGTCTGGGTCTCCTGCAATTTCGAAGTGCATGCAGGTGGACAGGGACTTGACTCT
>NW_006304265.1:0-208 GCF_000327345.1 Myotis davidii | reverse complement strand
GCCTCCTGCACACCCCCTATGAGGGATGTGCCCACAAATCATGTACATGCCCTTGACTGGAATAGAATCTGGAACCCTTCAGTCCACAGGCAGATGCTCTAGCTACGGAGCCAAACTGGTTAGAGCCTGCGTTCTTTATAAATCTTGGGTATTAACCTCTTATTGGCTATATCACTGGCAAATATGTTCTCCCATTCAGTAGATTGTC
>NW_006304264.1:0-208 GCF_000327345.1 Myotis davidii | reverse complement strand
CTGACCTGCTGTGTCTGAGGTCAGGCGACAAGGAAGAAAGCAAATGGCTTTGTCTCCTCCTCTAGCTCAGATGTCCGTCCCATCCCCGAATTTCTGGATCACACAAGCCCTGAAGGCTCATCTCACCTTCCCTTCTTCCTCCGCTCCCCTGCCCCAGGTCCCCCAGCTCCCGACCGAGGCCCAGGCAGGGCCCAACCAGCTGAGCCCT
>NW_006304263.1:0-208 GCF_000327345.1 Myotis davidii | reverse complement strand
CAAAACCACAAATCATTCCTTCCTGAATTTTAAGATCACATGAGTGTTATTGGTTTAAATTCGTATCTTGTTTGGTTTACATCCCGATGTACATCAGAACATGCTCAGTTGAGCTGACCATAACCTCCTGCTCCACAGAGAGGACTCGAGTTCCCAGCCAAGGCAACTGAGTAGCTAGAAGAGCTGGAAAGACTCATTGAAACCCAGC
>NW_006304262.1:0-208 GCF_000327345.1 Myotis davidii | reverse complement strand
GGTGGTTACCGAAAATTCTTTGCTCCTGCGCACTGCAGCCCAGCCTGGTGCTTGCATCTGCTGCCGGCTCTGGCCCCGCTCGCACCTGCTGCCAGCGCCCTGTGCTGGCCATGATCACTTGGTGCCATCAGCAGGTGTGAGTGTCAGCTGCCAGCCCCGATCTTCCCTGAGGGCTTCTTCACCTCCCCCTGCTCTTGAAGGTGATCAG
>NW_006304261.1:0-208 GCF_000327345.1 Myotis davidii | reverse complement strand
TTGGTTTTTCCTTCCCACCCGGTTCTGAGAGCGTACTGTGTGTCCATGTTCCCGCTCCTAAGAGAAGAAGAAAGAAAGCCGGAACCCTTAATGCAAACCACTCACCAGAAACAAAGGGTGGAGGCCGAGTTCCAGGGGCACTTCTCCAGGGAGCGGAAGTTCAAAGATCCTAACGTTTGTCAGCCTGGCTTCCTTACGGACCCCAACT
>NW_006304260.1:0-208 GCF_000327345.1 Myotis davidii | reverse complement strand
GCTCGCGAGGAGAGTGGACAATAAGCGGCTTCACGTTCGCCACGGGATGCTCTGAACTACTTGGTGGTGAATTCGAGAACGGAAAAGAGGGGCTTGAAGATGGAAGAAAACTCGAGATTAAAACCCCACAAGATGACATGGAGTTGGTCCCTCCTCCTGGGAAAGCTTTTGTCGCCGTCTCCATTAAAGACGAGCCCACGGACGAGAC
>NW_006304259.1:0-208 GCF_000327345.1 Myotis davidii | reverse complement strand
TATTACAAAACCATAATTTTATGACATACCCTAAGAAATCAGTGATTCAGGCAAACATTAGGTCGACTGTTGTTGGGATATAAGATGTGCACCTATTGTCAAAGGAAAACATGCCTTACAATGGAGAGGTCTGCTGGTCAGACATCAACTGTGTGACCAGACTTAGCTTCACCTCTTGATATGATGTAAAAACAAAGCACACACCATC
>NW_006304258.1:0-208 GCF_000327345.1 Myotis davidii | reverse complement strand
TGGGGCCACTTACCCTCCAGCTGCACGCTCAGCGCTGCTCCCTGCTTGGGGCAGCCATGCGACTCCTTGGTAAAGTCATCTGGCTTGTCTCCCCCATGAGTGGGAATCCCCCGAGGGAGAGAGATTGCAGGTCCCTTGTTGTGGACCCCCGGTTCCAGCACCAGGACCCCTACCCACGAGGCATGTACTGGTAGACACCTTGCCCCGC
>NW_006304257.1:0-208 GCF_000327345.1 Myotis davidii | reverse complement strand
TATATATATACATTCTGACTCAATTCTTGGTCCCAGTTTGCACTGGCTTTTTGAAAATTACGGTAGGAATGTTCAGGTCAACTTTTATCTGGAATGATTTCTTCCTCGCTTTTCCTGAAGGATCCAAAAGGTGATTGACTCCCTTTTTTGATGCTGAGTTAATATTTCCAGAAAGTCTCTTGTGAGGCAAAGATGTTATTTGGACTAA
>NW_006304256.1:0-208 GCF_000327345.1 Myotis davidii | reverse complement strand
AAAAAGCCTTGGCATTAATTCATTAACTGTATAAGAAAATGTGTTTAATACAATTATTTGCTTTTCTTTGACAGCATCTGATGTGCTTGTACTTAAAATCCGTCTGAGCCCGGCCAGTGTGGCTCAATAGTTGAACTTCGACCCACAAACCAAGAGATCATGGATCCATTCCCAGTGCACATGCCCGAGTTGTGGGCTCCATCCCCAG
>NW_006304255.1:0-208 GCF_000327345.1 Myotis davidii | reverse complement strand
AAAAAAACAGAAACAATATTAAAAAACAAAATTGCACTTATTCTTTTAAAAAGAATCACAGAAAGTTAATGATTAATTCAATTGGAACCTAAACATACTGTTAATAGAGAACAATGAATGTATTAATATGTGGTAAGCAGAAGAAAATTGTCCCTAAGAACCAGGAGAAGTAATAAATACCAAAACTAAGAAATAGAAACAAAAAAAA
>NW_006304254.1:0-208 GCF_000327345.1 Myotis davidii | reverse complement strand
GGCCTCCCCCACCAACTCCCGCTTCTACCCGCTCCCGCACAGTAAGCGTGCGGAGGCCTTTCATCCGGGACAAAAGCACTACGTGTGCAGTGACTGTGGGAAAGGCTTCTGCCAAAAGTACAGACTTGCTCAGCACCAGAGAATTCACCGTGGAGAGAGGCCTCACCGATGCAGCGAATGTGGGAAAAGCTTCAGCTACAAACACACA
>NW_006304253.1:0-208 GCF_000327345.1 Myotis davidii | reverse complement strand
ACACAATGTTCACTGAGCTCTGCTGCTCCAGCAGTCACTCTGTGGCTTCCTTGGAAGGATCCAGTCTCATCCAGTGCTCAGTCTTTTAATGGGCATCCGCCCTGATAGCCTGGATCCCAGAGTTTTGTGGATGGCCTGTGCTGTGCCATCTGTGAGTTCTCGCCCAGGAATTTATTTTTCTAATCCACCTTTCCACCAGACATTAAAA
>NW_006304252.1:0-208 GCF_000327345.1 Myotis davidii | reverse complement strand
AAAAACTGCTGAGCTAATTTCTGCACCATAGTCGTCCTCCATGGGCAAAAATGTTTGAGACCACATAAAAGTTTTTCTCTTCATCATGTTTGGAGAGCCCACATCTCCTTATAAACTAATCAACACAGTAAATAGAACACCTAAGAATAAAGACGTCTTAGGAAAAAGCGTTCACTATTTTGCAAAGAAAGAAACCTGAGTCTGGCAG
>NW_006304251.1:0-208 GCF_000327345.1 Myotis davidii | reverse complement strand
TATGGAAAATCATACAATAATTAATAAATAATACAATAATATACTCTGCTTTGTGTACAAAAACTATAAACCTACTTTTTGCCCCCCTGTATTGTTGAAATATTTGCACATAAAAATGGTTATCTGGCTCCCTCTCTTATTAATTTAGAAAGAGGAGAAATAATTAAGAGGCACCACTATACACTCCGTTTATGGAAATGGATCTTCA
>NW_006304250.1:0-208 GCF_000327345.1 Myotis davidii | reverse complement strand
AACAGCGACACCTGCTGGGCCATTAGATTCTTATGAGGAAGCAAGGGGGTCGGGGGTGCAGGGTGCCACAGGCTCAGCTGAGTGTTACTCCATCCTTGTCTTTCGTTGCAGACCCGCCATCCCTTCCAAGCCTTCCTCCCTCCTCCCTGGGGATTATCTGTGATGCAAACATGTCTCTTTTTTTATATATATTTTTATTGATTTCAGA
>NW_006304249.1:0-208 GCF_000327345.1 Myotis davidii | reverse complement strand
AAGTTGGAAGGAGAGACACATTTACTTTAAAAGAAGTCCAAGTGATGACTATTGTCTCCCAAGACATAAAACTATTTTTTAAAATAACAGAAGCATTTTAATCTCTGCCATGTTTGACCATCATAATGAGTAGCTGGCAGTGAGGGAGGTGATGATTAAAATCAATCAATCAAATTACAAATAATAATGTAAGAATCTGCAGGGTGTT
>NW_006304248.1:0-208 GCF_000327345.1 Myotis davidii | reverse complement strand
TTCAGGTGTACAATTCTATAATACCTCATCTGTCTATTGTATTGTGTGTTCAGAACTCCAAACACATCTTTCTTAATTAGGCCCTTTAAAAGCCATTGCAGTTGCCAAAACTTAGGAACAAAATTATGTAAAATTTGGGTGGAGACTCAGGAAATAATTACTATTAATTGAGAGTTGGGATAAGAGTAGGGGATAAGGCCCAGCCAGC
>NW_006304247.1:0-208 GCF_000327345.1 Myotis davidii | reverse complement strand
AAGCCAGACAGAAAAAGACAAATACCATATGATCTCTTATATGTGGAACCTAAGAAAATCCAAACAATACAATACAAAACAATCCTGAGCTCATAGGCATAAAGAACAGATTGGTCGGGGGAGATGAAATGGGTGAAAGGAGTTAAAAAGTATAAATTTCCAATTGTAAAATGAGTAGTCATGGGATATACTAGTAATGTACAGCCTA
>NW_006304246.1:0-208 GCF_000327345.1 Myotis davidii | reverse complement strand
ACAACAGAGGTGAGCAGCCAGCACTGGCCTAGGGCAGCTCAGCATGCAACAGTATTTGGGGAAGAGAATATTACAAAGAATGGAAGGAGAGTCTCACAAGAACTGCCCATTGTTCGTGTAAATAAAGACCATAACCAGGCATAGGCAGTCACCAATGATCTTTAGCAGGAGGAAGGGTGCAGAAGTGGAAGCCAGGGATCTAGACATA
>NW_006304245.1:0-208 GCF_000327345.1 Myotis davidii | reverse complement strand
TTCTGATTTTATTATTTGGGTCCTCTCTCTTTGATTCTTAATGAATCTGCGTAAAGGTTTATCAATCTTTCCAAAGAACCAGCACTTGGTTTCATTGACCTTTATAGTGTTTGTTTTTTTAAAAACTTGTTTCATTTCTTTCCATCCTGACCTTTACTATTTTCCTCCTTCCACCTACTTTGGGCTTTGTTTGTTGTTCTTTTTCTAG
>NW_006304244.1:0-208 GCF_000327345.1 Myotis davidii | reverse complement strand
CCCCGCCCCCCTGACATCACATATGTGGGCCCCCTCCCTCCTGACATTACATACATCCCCTTCCCTTCATTGTCAGACTTCCTCCCCCAACTGAACTTTTCCCCCAAAACAGAAATGTCCACAGACAGTTTGGGTTTGAATAGACATTTTATTTCACTGTACATTAGACTGAGAACACGTAAAATAAGCTCCTTTATCTGTTTCATAA
>NW_006304243.1:0-208 GCF_000327345.1 Myotis davidii | reverse complement strand
ATTAGGAAGGTTGAGAACCACTGATCTAGGAGACACACGGCTGTTACCAGGCCATCTCACTGCACAGAGCCCGGCAGCTGTCAGCGTCCCCGGTTGGGAGATGCTGCGCTGAGCAGCCTCCAGGTCCTTTGACCATAGGCTCAGTGGGTTTAGCTTCGGGTTTACTTGGCAGAAATTATTAAGATGATTTCTTAGAAAGGTTTACCAA
>NW_006304242.1:0-208 GCF_000327345.1 Myotis davidii | reverse complement strand
AAAAAGCATTTCTGAAAACAACCCGCCCGCTACCTAGAAATACCTTTGCTAGGTGCATGTGCAGGAGAACCCAAGGTGGTCACCATAAAGGGGAGGTGTCTAACCTGGGAAAAAGACCAGATTGATTAGGGAGAGGGCCACGTACAGCCCACAAAAGGCTAGGAAAGAGAATTGTTGATTTTGTTGCTGTTGTTGTTAATCCTCATGA
>NW_006304241.1:0-208 GCF_000327345.1 Myotis davidii | reverse complement strand
CTTCAGTCTGTAGGCCGACGCTCTAACCACTGAACCACACCGGCCACGGCTAATCCTATGTTATTTTTTGGGGGTAGTGAGGGGGACCCCCTATATCTACTGGGCTTAGATTTGTGTCCAGGAATGAACCCGGGACCGTTTACTCTGCACAGGCCGACCCTCTAACCACTGAACCACACCAGCCAAGGCTAATCATATACATTATTTT
>NW_006304240.1:0-208 GCF_000327345.1 Myotis davidii | reverse complement strand
CCTAAAATGATTGGGGATGACTTTTAGAGGAGATATAGTGACATCAGTGTTTGAAAGGAGGGTCAGAATTTGACTAAGCGGAAGGACCTTCTCCGCAAAGGGAAGAGCCAGGGCTAAGGCAGAGATCTATTCAAACTAATGATTTCTTTGGCAAGCTATACATCTGGGTGGTGGTATAACAGGTAAGAGCTGAAGCCAGACTTCCTGG
>NW_006304239.1:0-208 GCF_000327345.1 Myotis davidii | reverse complement strand
TAGGACAAGAGTAATGACGCTAAGCAACCCACCGTCTCAAAGAAACAACTTCCTTGCTGGGTCACAGCAACATCCGGGCTGTATTCCGCCACTGTTTCCTCTAGCAGCCCACTCCACAACACCTTGCTACTTAGCCAGTACATTTGTGAGTTAATGTTCTACTGTAATAATAAAGAGATCTGTTGTTTGTGTCTCAAAGCCGCAGTGG
>NW_006304238.1:0-208 GCF_000327345.1 Myotis davidii | reverse complement strand
TGCAAGGTGGACAGGACAGGACTGTGTGTGTGCAAGTGACATGCCAAAGCTGAAACAGCTAACTGGAGAGCACAAGGCTTGAGCCTTACAAAACCGAACAAATGTCAAAGGAAAACTCATTCGGCAAGTCCACGCATTGCAGAAACAGGCCCCCTTTGAATGAATGTATTACAGGAACTTCCGAGACCAAAACCCTTGCACAGCCCCT
>NW_006304237.1:0-208 GCF_000327345.1 Myotis davidii | reverse complement strand
GGTTAATTTTATTTGTCAACTTGACTGGGCCACTGGGTACCCAGACAATTCGTCGACATTATTCTGGGTGAGTCTACGAGGGTGTTTCTGGATAAGATTAATACTTGAATCAGTAGCCTGAGTAGAGCAGAGTGCCCTCGCTAATGTGGCCTCATCCAATCAATTGAAGACCTTAAGACAGCGGTTCTCAACCTGTAGGTCGCGACCC
>NW_006304236.1:0-208 GCF_000327345.1 Myotis davidii | reverse complement strand
TTCTCTGCCTTTTCCAAAAGTGTAGCAGGGGGCTCTGGTGTTACCGATCTCTAAGTAGAACAGACACTTAAACATTCTGTCAAAAATTCCTACTGATCACCTCCTATGTGCCAGACACTGTTCTAGATTATAAAATATAGTGGCAAACAAAACTTTCAAACATCTCAGCACTCCTGAAACTTATCCTATCTAATAAAGAGGGAATATG
>NW_006304235.1:0-208 GCF_000327345.1 Myotis davidii | reverse complement strand
GTAAAGCCTAGAAGTTTTCCAACATGGTTTTCCTGAACTAAGTGCTCTCGTGAGAATCAATCAAGAGCTTCTCCGCTTCTATTAATGAACTCTCCTAGGTTCATTAATCCAACCAGTGCCTATTTGCAGAGGAAGCTCTCTCAGGAGCACTGTCCTGAAGAAGATTCAAAACTCAGGTAAGAAAGAGTTTTCACCTTTTGAGTTTTCA
>NW_006304234.1:0-208 GCF_000327345.1 Myotis davidii | reverse complement strand
GGGCCAGCTCCCTCCCTCCCCTGCCTCCCCCTGCACCCCCCACCCCATGGCGTTCCCCAGAGACAGGGCCTCCTGCCCCCAAGTGAGGGACCTCGCCCTCCAGAACGCTCCCAGGCAGGGAGGCAGCAGTGTCGGGCCCTTCACCATCACCGCCTGGGCCCTGGCTGTCCCCCCTCAGGACACGTGGGGAACCCGGAGCCCAGGGAGG
>NW_006304233.1:0-208 GCF_000327345.1 Myotis davidii | reverse complement strand
CCACTGTTTTAGAGCAATAGTTGTCATAGGTCTCATAATACTAAGACATTATTAACCTTTCCCATCATGTTGACACTTGCACTGATGGTACAAAAAACAAATGATGCCTTAGAATGAATCACAAGGCAGTGGCACCAAACTGTACAATTATAGTTTTTGTATTCTTCGTGGGCATACATTCAGTTTTACTTAAGAATGTCCTTCATAA
>NW_006304232.1:0-208 GCF_000327345.1 Myotis davidii | reverse complement strand
CTGGGCTGCGCTCCTGCCAGCCCACCTTCCCATAGTTATGGCGGGGTTCCGGGTTTGTGGCCTGGCTTGTGCTCCAACCTTACTGCCCTTGATCACCATGGTCGGTGTCTGGGGTTGCTGCCTGGCTTGCGCTCCAACCCTCCCGCCCTTCCATCACAATGGTGGGCATACGGGGTTGCTACCTGGCCTGCTCTCTGGCCCTGCCCCC
>NW_006304231.1:0-208 GCF_000327345.1 Myotis davidii | reverse complement strand
TATCCTACAGTCCTGGAGGTCCCAAGTCCAGCAGGGGTTTCACCCGACGAAAAGCGAGGCGTCGCTCATGCCCTGCTCCCGCTGGGGCTCCAGGGCAGAATCCATCCCTCGTCCTTTCCCAGCCCCTGGAGCCCTCGGCTTGTGGCCCCCTCCTCGAGGCCCAAGGCATCTCTCAGTCTCTCTCCGACTCTGACCTCTGGCCTCCCTC
>NW_006304230.1:0-208 GCF_000327345.1 Myotis davidii | reverse complement strand
TGTGTGCAAACAAATCCAAACATGATTCCCAAAAAGCATTATCTGAAGAATGCTGCACCTGACCCAGTCTACCAGGGCTGTAAGCAGCTTTGATGTTTCATTTGTGATCCACATAAACGTAAACCTTCCAACTGGACAATAAGTATATTTGTCATAATGCCTTTTGGAAAAATAATAAGCAGAGGAATGCAATTTAAAGGATTCCAAA
>NW_006304229.1:0-208 GCF_000327345.1 Myotis davidii | reverse complement strand
AGGATAGGGAATGCTCCCCAACACCTTAATTTTTAAAGTTCCTAGGCCTAGCTCTATTTCTGCCTTTGGGTTGTGAAAGAAATCCTTACATTCTTAGAATAAATCCTCCCTTTTTACTAGCTCAGGTAGGTTTTCCCTAATACAGTATAAGAACAGAAATAGCTCTACTTTTTTATTTATTTACTTTTATTGATTTTGGAGAGGAAGG
>NW_006304228.1:0-208 GCF_000327345.1 Myotis davidii | reverse complement strand
GGTGTGGCAGCCCGAAAGGGCTGGCCAGGCTCCTATAGACAGCAGCTGAAGTTCTGGAGGGTTATCTCAGAGTTCACACTGAGAACTATGGGGTCTAAACTCCACGTTGGGCTCCTCAGCCCAGAACATCAAAACCGAGAAAGGTGCCCACAGAACATCTGGTTGTGCAAACCAACAGGGTTGCCGTCTGCCAGGGAGAGATGGCTGG
>NW_006304227.1:0-208 GCF_000327345.1 Myotis davidii | reverse complement strand
TCTTCTTTATTTTAATATAAGCAACAATTCCTCACCACCGACTCTCACCTTACCAATCTCTCATCTTTGTTTCCAAAATGAAAAGTGGCTAATTCGCGTATGTCCTCTGAGCTGGTAGGCCAGGCAACGAGATTTAGATTTTTTTGAAAGTAGTGAATGCATTATAAAGGTGACCTTTTTGAGAAACTTCCTTAATTTATCACTTAAA
>NW_006304226.1:0-208 GCF_000327345.1 Myotis davidii | reverse complement strand
CCCCCAGGGGGACAAGACACTCAGATCCCACCCCTGCCCACCTGAATGCCTCCTCCACCACCACTTCACAGCCGCAGCCACAGCTCTCAGCAGAACCACGACCACGACGACCACCACGACGATGCCCATGATGATGATGATGATTGTGAAGGTGTGAGAAGGAGGCTCTGGGAGAAGAAGGGAAGGGAGGGTGAGGGCCCTGACCCCA
>NW_006304225.1:0-208 GCF_000327345.1 Myotis davidii | reverse complement strand
ACTGATACCAGATGCATGAATGTGTCTGTGTGTAGTTAGTGGGGATAATTGGTGTCATTGTTGAAAGAACAGAATTAAAGACATGGGATCTCAGGAGCTTTACAGCTTACTTATTGCTGTTATTTTATTACATTCAGTAGCCATCATAGTATTTTAAAGAAGAAAAGGAGTTTCCAGGAACATAAATCTGCTTTAGACATTTTCAAAC
>NW_006304224.1:0-208 GCF_000327345.1 Myotis davidii | reverse complement strand
GTCTTTCCCTCTCTCTTCCACTCTTTGTAAAAAGCAATGGGAAAATATCCTCGAGTGAGGGTTAAAAAAAAGAAAGCGGTCCCTGAGACACCCTAAGGGGGCCACTTAGTCCTGCAGCTTCCGGGAGGAACCCTTCCTTAAAACAGGCTCCATAGAGCTACTATGCAGCCCATCCGTTGGGTGACCTGGCCTAAGATCAAATAGTGTA
>NW_006304223.1:0-208 GCF_000327345.1 Myotis davidii | reverse complement strand
ATTCAGGTTTTCTGATTCATCCTGATTGAGTTTGGAAGATTTTATATTTCTAGTATTTTGTCCATTTTGCCCAGGTGGTCCAATTTGTTGTCATATAGCTGTTCATAGTATTTTTTTTCAACCCTATGTATTTCTGTGATGTCATTCATTACTCTGCCTCTTTCATTTCTCATTTTATTTATTTGGTCCTCTCTCTTTGTTTCTTGAT
>NW_006304222.1:0-208 GCF_000327345.1 Myotis davidii | reverse complement strand
ACATTAATATCTCAAGAAAAACTATTTTAAATACAATAATAGTATATGCAATAAAAATGAATATTTAAAGAAAAACTATTTTAAATATTATATACGTGCCATAAACTAATATTTCAAGAAAAATTATTTTAAGTATAATCATGTTACCTTAAATAAACATTAATATCTCAAGAGAAGCTACTTTAAATATAGTAATGTTATATGAAAT
>NW_006304221.1:0-208 GCF_000327345.1 Myotis davidii | reverse complement strand
TCTGAGCTTGGAATTCTAATTTAATTTTGAAGCGTCCCATCCAATCCCATGCCTGTCTCTGAGCTGCTGTGTATGTCACCCTCTTCCTGCCCGTCCCTGGGCAGTGAGAGCCACCATCATCGCCGATGAGGGTCAGGACCTGGACCCGGCCTCGTCACACCCCAGCTGCCTGGGGCTGGACCGCAGGCTCCCAGCCCGGCAGCACCCG
>NW_006304220.1:0-208 GCF_000327345.1 Myotis davidii | reverse complement strand
TAAAACCCCAGAAGACCACATGCAAACTCAGATCTCTGACTCGTTGGTGTTCTCAGGACAAAGCCCACCTCTCCTCCTCCCAGTCCTCCCTCTGCCCTGCATCACCCATGGGCATCGCAGCTGTTGTATCCACACTGGCCCACACACACTCCATGACCACCCTTGGCATCTCAAGGCTGGGAGCAGCTCACTTCAGGGGTGTGATCTA
>NW_006304219.1:0-208 GCF_000327345.1 Myotis davidii | reverse complement strand
GGCAGTCCCTTAGCCTTCTCTTTCACAGCAAACATGTCAGAGTAATCCATTCATCCATCGCTCAGAGTCTGCTGGTCAGCCCCAGCGCCAAGATAGATATGTTTATGTGAGAGTGAGTGAATGCAAGTGTGCAAGCATGTCTGCCTCTATGTGTGTATAGATTTGAAAAGTTATATTTGGACCTTCTTTCAGGGAATAATGATAGCAA
>NW_006304218.1:0-208 GCF_000327345.1 Myotis davidii | reverse complement strand
AAGCTTATCCAAACCATTACTTAATTTATAAAGTCTTAGCATTATGTATTTGCGATGTATATTAAAAGATCTAGTATAATCACTCATGAGGCAGTTTCTCAGAATGAAAAGGTGCACAGACAAGAGATTTGGAATGACTAATGAATATCATTTATACTTCATTCCAAGGTGAGCTCTTTACCAATTCCCCATTTAAATGCAAAAAAAA
>NW_006304217.1:0-208 GCF_000327345.1 Myotis davidii | reverse complement strand
TTATTTTGTCTCCTCACAGTATTAACTCTGATATCCACTTTGTGCAGGGTCTGCTATCACTAGGATGTCAGAAAAACATTAAGGCTGGATCTACGCGAGGCAAGTATTTCCAAATGGCAGTAACAGCCCTTGGCCTCCAGCCCCACTTCATATCACCTAGCTACACAGGCAGGGAGAGAGCGCAATGGGCTCCAATCAGGGGTCTTGA
>NW_006304216.1:0-208 GCF_000327345.1 Myotis davidii | reverse complement strand
TAGAACAGAAAAAGAACGTTCAGGAAAAACAGCAGCAATCTGAGTAGAGGCGGGGCTACAGTTAACACTCACATATCAGTACTGACTCATTAGTTGTAACAGAAGTTTTATAGATGGGAAATCAGGTGTGGGTTACACGGGAACCTTATCCTGCCTGTGCAGTAACTCCATATACCTAAAACTACTCAATAAAAAATGTGTTAAATGA
>NW_006304215.1:0-208 GCF_000327345.1 Myotis davidii | reverse complement strand
TGCTGCTGCTGCTGCTGCTGCTGCTGCAGCTGACACCTTTACACTTAGGTTAAATTGCAATGAAGTTTCCTAGGTTTACTTTACAATTTCATCCAAATGACAACTCAGAGCCTTACATATCATAGTTAAATATTCCATATATGTTAACACCCTCTGCCCCCTTTCTTCACTATATTTCTCTTTTTTATATATCCATGGCCCTTCACAA
>NW_006304214.1:0-208 GCF_000327345.1 Myotis davidii | reverse complement strand
ACGGACACAGAGGACAGGCTGCCGGCTGCCAGAGGGGAGGTGGTGGAAGAGGCGGAGGGACTGAGACGCCAGGTGGGTGGTCAATTCCTTTCCAACCCAAAGCAGCGAAAGGCCGTGGACAGATAGTCACGTCCCGTGTCCCCCTGCCTCCTCAGACCCAGTTCTCAGCGTCTCACTCTAAAACCTCTGCTTCTGGCTAGTGGCCAGG
>NW_006304213.1:0-208 GCF_000327345.1 Myotis davidii | reverse complement strand
AACAGGCTGTGTTGATTATGGTGGCTTTGTAGTAAAACTTGGTATCTGGTATTGTGATTCCTCCAATTTTCTTCTTATATCTGAAGATTGCTGTGGCAATTTGTTTTTATTTTTTAATTTTTTGGTTCAGTATAAATTTTTGGAGTATTTGTTCTAGCTCTGCAAAATATGATGCTGGTATTTTAATAAAGATTGCATTGAATCTGTA
>NW_006304212.1:0-208 GCF_000327345.1 Myotis davidii | reverse complement strand
GCAAATCAACCTGAAAGGCATTCTCCCATGGCTCTGTACTTATATGCTGATGATGCTGTCCTTTGTTGTTCTATCCTTCCGTTATCCCTGACTATTCAGTAAAATGTTGTTAAGGGTTGCCACTGCCTGGTCTCATTAATACGTAGAGGGAGGGAGGAGGGAGGAAAGGAGGGAGGGAGGGCGGGAGGGAAGGAAGGAGGGAAGGAGG
>NW_006304211.1:0-208 GCF_000327345.1 Myotis davidii | reverse complement strand
TCGTCAGGTCAAGTTCCACAGTTTCACCTCCAGGGTCTCTGAGAATATAGCTGTGGGGGGCTGCACCTGAGTCACAGACTCCTTCAGGGTACATGGCTGAGACCAAATGTGGCTTGTTACATGAGTCATAGGTAGACATGGTTTCTCCCAGGTCCTTTGACGCATGGTGCTGGTAGCAGAACCAAGGCCAAACAGGGATGTACTGAGT
>NW_006304210.1:0-208 GCF_000327345.1 Myotis davidii | reverse complement strand
TGACATTTAACACGGAATTTGCTGTTTCAAATTTCACAGGTTCCTCCCAGAGGTGCTGACCTAACATGCCTGGGTGCAACCTTCCCGGTGAAAACCTCCCAGCGGGAGCTACAGCTTCCCCTTGGTAACTAGTGCGATGGAAGGCCTAGGGCACCTTGCTCTTTGGACTCTTGATGTCCTGTCTATATTTATTTATGTCAAGGGTCTG
>NW_006304209.1:0-208 GCF_000327345.1 Myotis davidii | reverse complement strand
ATGAATTTTGTGCACCGGGCCTCTAGTATTTAACATAAACTAATTGAAAAGTAAAGTTTAAAAAATTAGGAAAAAGCAAAATGGGGAGGAAGAGCACATGAATGGGAAGAAATGGGAGCCCAGGAAGACACACAGAATGCTAGAGCCAAAGGTGACAAGATTAGAAACCATTTACTTCTTTCAACCCAGTTATATTACAGATAAGAAA
>NW_006304208.1:0-208 GCF_000327345.1 Myotis davidii | reverse complement strand
TGAAAGGGTTGTCAAGTAGAAAACAGAAGTTTTCTTCCACAATTTGGCTGAGAACCAAGTTGTTTGAGGTGGGAGACCTTTGAGAACCAAGGTTTGACTGTAATCCGTTTGACATTACAACCTCAGTATATGTTTGGCTCTTTTAAACATGTTTTAATTATTAATATTCCTTTTCTTAAGTCTTTTAACCCTTGCTGGTTTTGAAGGG
>NW_006304207.1:0-208 GCF_000327345.1 Myotis davidii | reverse complement strand
GATTTTTTAGGCTCCAAAGTCAATTGAGGACACAATGGTTTGCAGTAAATGAGGTGTGAAGACAATTGTGCCCTCTGAAATAAACCCTGATATCTGTGATTGTAAAAACAAAATTGTAAATTGCTAAGGCTGGCTTTCCAACAGGTTTATTAGCTGGTTCTGTGGGTCCCAATGGTGACTGAGCTCTAATATTGGGGTAGTAGCAGCA
>NW_006304206.1:0-208 GCF_000327345.1 Myotis davidii | reverse complement strand
CCTATGCTGTACTTTACATCCCAATGACTGTTTTGTAACTACTGGTTTGTACTTCTTCTTTAATAATGCAAAAATAGGTTTATTTGTACACACACTGATGAAGGAAAGCAGTCTTCTGTCAAATAGAGTAGATCAAGATTCTTAAGTAGCTGATTTTGGGACCTATTACAATGGGAAGACTTGCTTTGCTGCCTCCAGATGTTAGGTC
>NW_006304205.1:0-208 GCF_000327345.1 Myotis davidii | reverse complement strand
GCAGAAATGCTTTTACCTGGAAGGCACTTCCTTGGGCTAAGCTAGCATCACGCCAACTGACCTTTCCGGGATTGCCCTGCCGGCTCCTGGCATTTCGGTGCTGGGCCTGTAATCACAGCCCTGGAGAATGGAGTGGGCTGTGGAAGCAATGTTCTCCCCCAGGATTTAGAAGTCGGTCTTTATTGTCCACACACTCAAAACAAAGCGC
>NW_006304204.1:0-208 GCF_000327345.1 Myotis davidii | reverse complement strand
ATTAAAAGGTGTGCCTGTGCTGAGCTCAGGGAGCTATGTGGATTCTGAGGGACAAACTCCTCGTGCCGGAAAACGAACCGTGCTGCAGAAATCTCGCATGTGCTCGCAGAGGTGCATCGAGCACCAGGATGCAAGGCCAAGGTTCAGACATCTCAGGTCGAGTCCCACGAAGATAGCTGAAGAGTGTGGACACAGGAGTTGCAGTGCA
>NW_006304203.1:0-208 GCF_000327345.1 Myotis davidii | reverse complement strand
TGGGATCGCCATGGCGACCCAGGAGCAGGCCCATCTGGGTGATGCCTGCAGGCTGCTCCTTCCTGCTCTGGGATTCCCATGGTGACCCAGGAGCAGAACTTATTGGGTGCTGCCTACAGGCCACAATTCCCTGCTCACTGATTGTTGGATTGCCATGGTGACCCCGGGGCAGCACTTCCTGCTCTCAGATTGCCATGGGGTCCCAGCT
>NW_006304202.1:0-208 GCF_000327345.1 Myotis davidii | reverse complement strand
TTCGCCGACTCCGTCCACACCTTTGGGGACGCCCGGACCTGCTGGGGTTGGACCCCGGCAATTAAGGAAGTTTATAATCAAACAAGATTGATTTTTAGGTTTGTCAGCAAGAATTCCTCCATAGGCTCCTCACTGCATCTCATATGAAATATATTTAGCTAATGAGTTGTTCCCTGTAGACAGATGACTGACTCCTGGCAGCTTAATC
>NW_006304201.1:0-208 GCF_000327345.1 Myotis davidii | reverse complement strand
GTCTAAGTGCTCGTAGACCATTTTTGAAGCAAAAGGTTCACTTACAAATCTCAGACCTTCAGCAGAGGACAACACAGGGGAGAGACCAGTTAATTTCCTTCTTGGTCAGAAGGGACCTGGAGCCCCTGGGGCACCACCTTGACATGTGTCCTTTGGTGGCGTTTAAATGTCCCCTGTTGGCGGAAGGCCAGGTGGCAATGGGGACACA
>NW_006304200.1:0-208 GCF_000327345.1 Myotis davidii | reverse complement strand
AAAGCCCAGGTACACATGAGTTCTGTGAATCCTAAAAGTGCAGGGACAACTGGGACTACATGGCTCAAAGGCTGAGTGATGACCCATCAACAAGTTGGTCACTGTTGGATACCCAGTCAGTGCACATGTCCGGGATGCAGGCAATATCCCCAGTGCGGGGCATGCAGGGGGCAGGCAATTAATTATTCTCTCTCATCATTGATGTTTC
>NW_006304199.1:0-208 GCF_000327345.1 Myotis davidii | reverse complement strand
ACATCCAGTTACTTCTTTCATTTAAGTCAGTAGACTTCTTGAGCACTAGTTGTACTCGGTGTTCTGTGCTAGACACGGGGACTATAAAGGTGAATGAGACACATTCCTGCCCTCAAGGAGCACATATTCTAATGAAGGAGGCAGATAATCGTAACCATACAATCACAATATAGCATGAGCACCAAGAGATGGATCATTCTCCTTTCGT
>NW_006304198.1:0-208 GCF_000327345.1 Myotis davidii | reverse complement strand
CAGGCCCCTCAAACCAATCAAAAAGGATGCCCCGCTCCTAGTCAGCCCACCTGCAGCTTCCCCACACCTGCAGCAGGCACACCTGGAGCCTCCCGTTTGTCACGATACACCTTCCCGCTCTCCTGCCTGCCTCTGAGACTCTGCCAAACCCATGTGACAGCGGCCCACCCACTTGCTAGAGGAAGCTCTGAAGAAATAGCCTTGTTCT
>NW_006304197.1:0-208 GCF_000327345.1 Myotis davidii | reverse complement strand
CTGGCATAAAAACAGACACATAGACCAATGCAATAAAAGAGACAGCCCATAAATAAGCCTATGCTTATGTGGTCAATTAGCATACAACAAAGGAGGCAAGAATTTACAACGGGATAAAGACAGTCTCTTCAATAAATGACGATGGAAACTGGACAGACAGGCGTACAAAATTACCGAGACCACTTTCTTATATCATATACAAAAATAA
>NW_006304196.1:0-208 GCF_000327345.1 Myotis davidii | reverse complement strand
ACTCTGTCTAATTTCTGATCTTCTCTGTTAAGTTTGTTTGCTGTACATTTTTGGGTGTAGATCCTTTATTAATTTAAGGGAGTTCTGTGTGTTCTTTTCCTAAGGATTTTTATTATAAATACTAGAGGTCCGGTGTACGAATTTGTGAATGGGTAGGGTCCAGGCAGCCAGGGGAAGGGGACGCAGGAGATTGGCCAGCCAGCCCTGC
>NW_006304195.1:0-208 GCF_000327345.1 Myotis davidii | reverse complement strand
AACTTAATTTCAATAAATTGTAAAAACTGCACCTTTACAAATCTATTTCCACCACCTTTGGTTGTTAATGTGATACTCATCTCTACACTAATAATTGTAATACTAGCCTCCATAGTAATGTATTTATCTTCCTTTGAAGGATTATTCTCTTAGACCGCACTGAAAACGAAAATTATGGGTACAAAGCATTGTTACAATAATACTGGCT
>NW_006304194.1:0-208 GCF_000327345.1 Myotis davidii | reverse complement strand
TTTCCAGAAAGTGGTCATGCATCTTCATACTCATTATCAAATGTGTAGACACCCGATGTGATTCTTATTCCATTCAGCTTTCATCTCCCTGCCCACTGCCTAGCATAACTGCTCCCCTCTTCTCCTACAGGAGACAGGTACCTGTATGCCAAGCATGTCCAACTCGTGGCTCGCAGGCTACATGTGGCCCACAACGAATATTTTTGCG
>NW_006304193.1:0-208 GCF_000327345.1 Myotis davidii | reverse complement strand
TCTCTCTCTCTGAAATCAATGGGAGGAACATATCCTCGGATTTAAAAAAAATAGTAAAAACTAATTTCCTTCTCTTACCTTTACTGACTGACAGGAGAAGATTTGGGTCTCTTGGGTGGAATTTCAGCTCATTGATAGCATTTCCATGCCCAACATAGTGCTACAATAAATTTAAAACATATCAACTTTCATATACAATAACAAATTC
>NW_006304192.1:0-208 GCF_000327345.1 Myotis davidii | reverse complement strand
AGTGTTTGCTCACAACCGTCCTCACACATGGAAGTTGACATCTAAAATATTTGATCCTAAGTTTAAATAGTTGTAAACACAAATTTTCTGGCTATGTTGTAAATGTTGACATTTTAGAGTACAAATTTAATTTCATTAATTATTTTGATGGTATCCAATGAAATCTAAATACCCAGGCAATTTGATATCCATTATCATCCATTTAAAA
>NW_006304191.1:0-208 GCF_000327345.1 Myotis davidii | reverse complement strand
CCAGATACAGCATCATTATGTAGAGAGTCCAACTAAAATTATATTTCTGGACCTGAACCGAATAAAACACTCTCCCTGAGGCGATCAGCATGTCACCAGTTGCATTTGTTCCTATAGAGCTGAGAGAAAGGACCACAAGGCGAGTATGTGAAAATTACTAACATTGCTCCATTCCACATATAAAGGCCAAATTATTAAGCAGAACTAC
>NW_006304190.1:0-208 GCF_000327345.1 Myotis davidii | reverse complement strand
TTCAGCTCAAAGTGGCATAAGTTTCAGATGCTCACTTCCAAAGATGGGTTTTCATTCCTGACTGATTGCATCTTGAAGAAATCAAAGGTGTTCACAAAGTTAAATCACCATCTCTGCTATAGTCTGTCTTCCCATTTTCTGAGCCATTTTTTGTGTAACAAATGACTCACAGATGCAATTTTAAAAAGTAAAAGAAAACACACCAAAA
>NW_006304189.1:0-208 GCF_000327345.1 Myotis davidii | reverse complement strand
AAGAGAGCGGGGCACAGAGAGGGTGAGTGACTTTCCCAAAGCCACACAGCTGGCGGGAGGCGGAGCCCCTCCCACGCGCCCAGTGGGGCCAAGTGCTTTCCAGACACGGACTCTTCACCCCCCACCCCCCCAGGCGGACGCTAAGGCCCCACCGCTTTCCCCCAGCGGGGAAACTGAGGCCCCCGCGCGGCAGAGCCCTCCTGCCTAC
>NW_006304188.1:0-208 GCF_000327345.1 Myotis davidii | reverse complement strand
AATAGAACTACCATATGATCCAGCAATTTCACTAGTAGGTATGTATCCAAAGGAAACAGAAACACGAATTAGAAAAGATATATGCACCCCTAAGTTAGCATTATTTATAATAACCAAAGTATAGAAACAGCCTAAGTGTCCATCAATAGATATATGGATAAAGAAGATGTGGTACCATATATACAATGGCATACTACTTAGCCATAAA
>NW_006304187.1:0-208 GCF_000327345.1 Myotis davidii | reverse complement strand
TGAGACTACATCAATTTTAAAAGCTTCTGCACAACAAAAGAAATAATCAGCTAATTCAAAAGGCAACCTATGGAATGGGAGATATATTTGCAAACCTTATGTCATATAAGGTTTAATATCTAAAACATGTAAAGAACTCATACAACTCAACAATTACAAAAAAATCTAATTAGAAAATGGTCAGTAGAACTCAATGGACTTTTTTTTT
>NW_006304186.1:0-208 GCF_000327345.1 Myotis davidii | reverse complement strand
GTGCCCTGACTGGGAATCAAACCCGGGACCTCTAGGTCCATAAGACAATGCTCAATCCACTGGGCCATACCAGCCAGGCTGCAAACCACATATATTCTTAATAGATATCTTTCCATCAAGACTATATAAAGAACTCTCAAAAATACAACAAACCAAAAAACCAAAACAATCCAAGTAAAAAAGAACAATAGACATACACAGCCATTTC
>NW_006304185.1:0-208 GCF_000327345.1 Myotis davidii | reverse complement strand
TGCTTTAAAGATTCTTTCTCTGTCTTTGAACTTTGGAATTTTAAATATGATGTATTTTGGTGTGGACTTCTTTGGGTTCATCTTGCTTGGGACTTTGCATTTCCTGGACTTGTAAGGAAGTTTTCTATCATTAAGATTTTTAATTCCTTGCTCCCCTTCCTCTCCTTTGGGCATTCCCATGATGCAAATGTTGGTACACCTGAAGTTG
>NW_006304184.1:0-208 GCF_000327345.1 Myotis davidii | reverse complement strand
AGTAGTGTTTTGCAACGTAAGCTCTCTAAATAAGGGGTAGAAGATGTGTTATCGGACACATCAATATCGTCTCACTCCTGGAAGTTCAGTGCTGCTTCGAAAACAGTCTGCTCAGGCCTAAATCTGGAAGGGTAAGGCTTTTTTAATTATAGACTCCTGGAGAATTTATTGAAATCAATGAATGTGCTATCTCCTCCCTGGCATTCTC
>NW_006304183.1:0-208 GCF_000327345.1 Myotis davidii | reverse complement strand
CACATAGTACCTACTTAGCTATTTTTAATTCTCTTGGAAATGATATTATTAGACTATCCAGCGTGGATTTAAGGAGACAAAATTCAGATTATACAAACATGCTTGTTTTTACACTATTTTTTCTCCAGATTCAATTGGGATCACAAAAACTCATCGCAAACCTGAAGCAAGCTACAGAGATTTAAAAGTTAATCATTAGCCCAGCCAG
>NW_006304182.1:0-208 GCF_000327345.1 Myotis davidii | reverse complement strand
TGAATGAATGAGTGAATGTTGCAGTGACTCTCAGATGCTCTGTGGAAATGGGAACTTCTGACAAGTCCAAGGAGGCTTCCCAGAGCCCACCCCTCAGCTGGGCAGATGGGAGGCTGTTAGGCAGGGACACCCGCAGGCTAGAGCGCCCCCTCCTGGCAGTTTCACTGTTGCTTCTGAAGCTGCACCTTCTGACCAGCTGCTTCCTAAC
>NW_006304181.1:0-208 GCF_000327345.1 Myotis davidii | reverse complement strand
GTGAACTCCTTGTTTCAATAAAATTAGGATGCTCGTTATCCCTCTCATGTGCCAGTTTTTTCTTCTTTCTCTACATCTCTCTTGCCTTCTCAGATGGCTGGTCTATTTTGCTTACTCAGAGCTTCTACTTTTTATAAATGAGTTTGCCATGGCTGTAAATTCAAGTCCAGTTCTGCATTAAGTTTCAACTTTAGAGCCAATGAGCATC
>NW_006304180.1:0-208 GCF_000327345.1 Myotis davidii | reverse complement strand
GTTTATAATGGTCTCTATTATCCATGAATGATTTCCTCTTATTTATTGCTTTTTCTAACTGTTTTGTTCATCACTCTTTAAATAGAACCAACTTTGATTATCTACAAGAAGTGCCTATCTTAATATTGGATGTTAATGAAGACTTTAAAGACAAACACGACAGTCTGGTTGAAAAGGTAGATTTATACAAAGAGTATAAACTAGTATT
>NW_006304179.1:0-208 GCF_000327345.1 Myotis davidii | reverse complement strand
TAACTTCAGTAAGTTTTGTTAAATAGCTCGTATTAAGGAAGCCTGCTCGTCAACCTAATGTGCAAGACTCATTTATTGTCATGTGGAGAATTTGAGTCTAAATTAATAAAGGGGCAGAGATGGGTTTTGGAAAAGGTAAACACTCTATATGGAATTTAAAGCAAAGAATGGTACACAGGTATTTGCAATTTTTTTTTCATTTGGCAGA
>NW_006304178.1:0-208 GCF_000327345.1 Myotis davidii | reverse complement strand
TTGGAGTAGATGCCCCACGCGGTGGGTACTCCTAGGTGTTGCTAGTTCTGGCAGCCCCAAGCCAGGGGACAATACGAGCTGAGCCAGGATCCAAGTAGAATGAGATGAAAAACCAACCTGGCCCCTCCCAAGGCTGCATTCGCCCACGGCCATTTTATTTTGCTTCATTTGGAGTGAGGGATGTTGACCCACAACCATTTTAAAAACA
>NW_006304177.1:0-208 GCF_000327345.1 Myotis davidii | reverse complement strand
GAAACTGGAGTTTTATGCAGTGGAACAAATAAGGTGCTTGTCAAGTTTGTAACTGTCTGCTGCCCTTGGTCATCTTTCTCCATTAGGGAATTTCCCACACCATGCACTTTACCTCCTAAAGTGGACACTGGAACACCCTTTCCCCCTATTTACTAGCAGCTGGGACACAGCCGTGTTCTAAGCTTCAACAATCAGACACCAACCATGT
>NW_006304176.1:0-208 GCF_000327345.1 Myotis davidii | reverse complement strand
ACCAGTACTTCTCAACTGGTGGTTTCCACATCTTGCTTCTTGCGAATCATGCTGCTATGAACATTGTGGTGCTAATATCTCCTGGAGATGCTGATTTCAATTCTTCTGGATAACTAGTTAGAGGGGGGATTCCTGTATCACAGGGCAATGAGTAATTTAAAACATTTTAAGTTCCTCTTGCTTTCTATTTTCCAGTTTTATTGAGAAA
>NW_006304175.1:0-208 GCF_000327345.1 Myotis davidii | reverse complement strand
TCATAGAAAAGTTTCCAGCTTTATTAAGATACAGTTGACATATAACACTTTATCGTTTAAGGTGTACAGAGTACACACTAATTTGATACACTTTGATTTGGTACACGTATATATTGCAAAAAATAATCACCATAGCTAATACCTGCACATGTCATATAATTACTATTTATTTTTATGGTGATATAATTTGAGATCTACACCTTTAGCA
>NW_006304174.1:0-208 GCF_000327345.1 Myotis davidii | reverse complement strand
TGTGGTGCGTAAACTGTGTGCCGTAAGTCTTGCCAGTTACATTTACTATGCCGTATCCTCAGGTGCCTAAAAGCACTGATAATGTTATTGATTAAGTGACCCTGATCCCAAAACCTATGGTCTTACTTATTATTTATGACTTTTAAGAAACAAGATAACTGAAGTCCCAACTCCCTGCCCAATTTTGACTATTATTAATTGCAGCTCT
>NW_006304173.1:0-208 GCF_000327345.1 Myotis davidii | reverse complement strand
AACGTCCTTCTTTCCCACAGTTGTCATTCTCTGCTCCTCTCTGGCTCGCTCCTAAACGACTTGTCCACACCACCACCACGCTGCTATCACTGCAGCAAGCGCCCCCGTCTTGATACAGTATTTTCATGTGAGTGCCGTCCGCCTCTCCCTCTGGATGTTTTCTGGAATCTGGAGGTAGTAATTCCAATGCCTATTAATAAAGGACTCT
>NW_006304172.1:0-208 GCF_000327345.1 Myotis davidii | reverse complement strand
CTGAGTATGTCATGGCCGTGCCGGCTCCCCACAATGTTGTCGTGAATTCAAAACTTGCCCATGTTTCAGATTGACCAGAATTTCTACGTTAAAAGCGATGAATGAGACTGTGGACTCACCTTGCCTAACCTTGTGTCATAAAAATTGTCCTCTACTATCCCTGGAGAACATGGCCGGGGTCTCCCCGCATCTTCACCAGCATCGATGT
>NW_006304171.1:0-208 GCF_000327345.1 Myotis davidii | reverse complement strand
TCAGCACATACTGGTCTTATTCCAACACAGCAAAGGGCCAAGCAGGGAAAGGAGTGGCTAAGAAGGACATGAGTGATGTTTCTCAGGCCCTAGGGCCACACTCTCCATGTGGACTCAATGCTTCTTTATTTATTCTTATTATTTTTGAATAGATCATACAGGATGGAAGATATAAGACAGAGAATGTAAGTAGCTCTCTCACCTGGGT
>NW_006304170.1:0-208 GCF_000327345.1 Myotis davidii | reverse complement strand
CTGTCATTTGTGACTTGTTTAACACTTCCTCTCCCCTTTTTCCAATACAATTATTTGAAATGCACAACTCTTAAATGCTGAATTTGCTGTGTTGTTCATTTCCCCCCAGTCAACAGTATTTATGGGGAATCTTAATTCATCTCAATAGTAGGGTCTAGCTAACCTATAAGGAATGTAATCCTCCCTTCTCTTGACAAAGACACTACCC
>NW_006304169.1:0-208 GCF_000327345.1 Myotis davidii | reverse complement strand
CCGCAAATATTGGATATATTTTATAAACTTACATTCCCTAAAGCCTATCGCTAAGTTCCAGGTAAGGAATTCTTTCTCTGAATTCCTTTCTCTGAATACTTTCTCAGCTTCAGAAAGTTTCTTTGAGAATAACCACTATAGTGTGATAGAATAACAATCATCATCATCATCATAATAATCATCCTATCTAATAATAGACAAACATGGT
>NW_006304168.1:0-206 GCF_000327345.1 Myotis davidii | reverse complement strand
GAGAGCATGTACATACAGTATAATATAGTCTATCAAGGACCACCAGCAATCAGCATCTCTCCATCCCCACAGGCCTGACCGTATGCTGGGCACTGTGCTCTGCATGAGGGATCCTAAACCAAGAGGACTTTGGCCTGCAAGGCTCTTAGTCTGGCTGAAGAGAGAAGACTTGTTTTCAAGTGCACAATTCTATGATACATCGTCTG
>NW_006304167.1:0-208 GCF_000327345.1 Myotis davidii | reverse complement strand
TGTGATGTGAAAGCCATTTCAAACACTGCTTTTAAAGGTTGTCTAGTGATGACATGAATGTTTGTTTTGATTCCTGTATTTGAGGATTGCAGCTTAACTGCTATGCCACAAAACCGTTTTTCAGATAAGAGTTGTCTGAGACAGAACTGTCATCCACCTTCTACAGTGGCCGAATTTGACTGGCTGTCAGTTACTGTTGGTAGAAATG
>NW_006304166.1:0-208 GCF_000327345.1 Myotis davidii | reverse complement strand
GTGTCGAAACAGTTATATTGAAATTGCCTAACAAACGTGGTAAAGTTCTTTAACTCTGACACTTAAGGGAAAATGAATAGCCGCATCCCTTATTGCACACTGAAAACTACTACATGAAAATGAAGGCATGAAAGTTGTTGGAAAGTCAGTTCAACCTGTCAGGTTTGTATTAACGCCTCGGTAGCGATTGCCCGAGCAATTCCTGGAT
>NW_006304165.1:0-208 GCF_000327345.1 Myotis davidii | reverse complement strand
CTGGGCTCCACCTCCCACCCGCACTCCCTGTGTCACCTGCTGGCCACCTAGGGCACTGAGCTGTGCCGCCTCAGCCTGTCTCTCCCATGGTTTGGATGACTCACAAACTGGTGGACCTTTGCTATGCTTTCGGTCTTTACTGTTTGCTCTTCTGCGGTGTGTCTGTTCAGGGGATTTGGGACACCATAATAATTCTCCCGACTCCCAC
>NW_006304164.1:0-208 GCF_000327345.1 Myotis davidii | reverse complement strand
CAGATTTCTCTGGCTAAGAGGTTGAGACATTTCTGTTACTCTTCAGAATCCAGATCACCTCAAGGAGTCAAGGAGTGTGAAAGGCTTTGAGAATCTTCACTAAGTGTTATCTTTTTAATCTTAAAAATAGAAGATTGGAACCTGAACTTGTCCTCAGAAGGCCAAGCTATTTCCCCACCCATACAGCAAATTATTCTCCATTTGTATT
>NW_006304163.1:0-208 GCF_000327345.1 Myotis davidii | reverse complement strand
TGCTAATGGCACATGAAACCGACTGGAGTCAAATAAGTAAGAAATTCACTAGTTTTTGAGAGTTATACCAGCAAAGAAACTCTGAGTAATGGACCTAAACTATTAGTTTAAATCTTAAAATACCTATCTGCCCTCGCATTCTTCTACGATGAAGAAGCAGACTGTGAGAGTTGCAGAGCCCTAATTTAGGGCATAGTACAGTGATGGC
>NW_006304162.1:0-208 GCF_000327345.1 Myotis davidii | reverse complement strand
TTGTTCTGAAGGATAGCTTCTCAGATATAAATATTGTTTCCCCTGCTTTTATATTGCATGGAATATATTTTTCCATCTCTTCACTTTCATTCTGTGAGTCTTTTGTTCTATGTTGAATCTCTTGTAGACAGTATATATAGGCTTCATATTTTCTTAACCATTCAGCTACCCTATATTTTTTGATTGAAGCATGTAATCTATTTACATT
>NW_006304161.1:0-208 GCF_000327345.1 Myotis davidii | reverse complement strand
CTGTAAAAAATCAATAAAAAATATTTTAAAAAACACAAACTTTAAAATCCTTCAAGACAACCCAGAGAAAACGTTTGGAGATTTGTTTTAGACATGATTTTTGGGATGTGGAACCAACCACCAGGCAAAACAGGAAAAATCAACAGTCAGGGCTAAAACAAATGAAAGTGCTTCTCCTCAGCACAATAGCAATTAACAAAATGAAATG
>NW_006304160.1:0-208 GCF_000327345.1 Myotis davidii | reverse complement strand
CCAGGGCCTGCTGCACCCCAGGTCTTCACACTATTTTCAGTATTCATGAGCTATATATGCATATGTGTTCCTTGGTTAATCTCTTCCAATCCCCTTATTTCAAGGAGAGAAAAAGACCATTAAAGCTCTAAAGTGTAAAAGAAGATAATAAGTCTTTTCCAGGGATTCATGTATTCAGATTTTCTCCTCTTTACCTTACTTTTTTTTT
>NW_006304159.1:0-208 GCF_000327345.1 Myotis davidii | reverse complement strand
GACACGCATTTATTGAGGTCTTCCTATATGCCTAGCATATACTGGGTGCCTAGGCTCTGGGCACACAGGAAGGAATAGAATGATGCCTGGCCTGGAAGAGGGGTTTGCAGACAGACAAACCACTCAGTGCAGGGTTCTACCTGCCGGAACAGCTGCCTGGACACAGCAGCTGCTTGATGCCCAGCAGTCGGTGACTCCAGGCACTGCC
>NW_006304158.1:0-208 GCF_000327345.1 Myotis davidii | reverse complement strand
GCTTTTCCACACCGAGGTCACTGCTTCTTTCCTGTCTGTGTCCGTCACGTGCCCGTCCTTTTAGTGTCTACAACGCTGTTGAGTCGCAGTATTTGCGGTCACAGGGTTTGCGTTCTGTGGCTCCCATCAGATGACACGTTTCTTAAAGGCAGTACCTCTGCTGTGATTACTTCTCAGCCTCTCTTACAGCATTAGCATAGCCTGCAGT
>NW_006304157.1:0-208 GCF_000327345.1 Myotis davidii | reverse complement strand
CCAATACTCTCAATCACCTAAAACTCTGAGGAAACACTAAATAGTACAGACTCCTGGAAATATTTCACTCATTTTATTCAAATTCTAAAGTTCTATCTAATATGTCTCCTAATACATTGTCTTCTTTGAAAAACTACTAAATAAACTTAGAAGGTAAAAAGGATTTCAGAAAAAAATACGAAAAAGAAAACAAAACTCCTAACATTAA
>NW_006304156.1:0-208 GCF_000327345.1 Myotis davidii | reverse complement strand
CAGACTGACTTTCTTTTGTAAATGACTGCTTTACTTTTCCTGAAATAGGACCTATATGCGCTCTGATAAAACAGAATGAAAAGTCTCAATTCATGGGAGTTCCTGCCCAAAGCTCAGATCCTCACTGGTAGAGCCACGCTCCTCACAGCTGCTTCTTTCTGCTGTTACTACAGGAACAGTGTTGTATGTGGGGCAACACACAGGCGGG
>NW_006304155.1:0-208 GCF_000327345.1 Myotis davidii | reverse complement strand
CAGCTGGTGACATTCACATACAGTGTTTTCACCCTTGACCCTTGTGGAAATCCTGGGACCCATGAATGCCATTCTCCACATTTTTAAGGTAAAGCTTTGAGGCTCGAGAGGTTCCGTGACTTGCCCAAACTCACAGAGCATGATCTCCAACCCAGCAAGTCCCCAGCACCTCAAGCTCCACATGTACAAACTGTGGCAAAGCCCCAGG
>NW_006304154.1:0-208 GCF_000327345.1 Myotis davidii | reverse complement strand
ATCTCGAACAATTTGGTTCTTGACGAAGTTGTTTATGGAAAAATGTCTCAGTTGTTGAACAAAATGTCAGTTCTCAACCCAACAATCCTTTCATGCTGATACCTGTAGGATCAGTCACAAGTCTCAGTCAATAAGCAAAGGAGAGAATGCATGAGTATGAGCCAGTTTACCACTAAACCCAATGTTGTTAACATCTCAGGAAATTGTG
>NW_006304153.1:0-208 GCF_000327345.1 Myotis davidii | reverse complement strand
ATTTCTAGGTTAAATCAAATTTGTAAAATAATACTTTTCAAAAAAGATATGACAATTTATTTTCAAAAATAATATTAATTATTCAGTTTCTAGCCATGGTAAAACTGAATACCATTTAACAAATTGTTTGTTTTTAACATATAGAGGACCGAACAAAAGGATTAAATTTTCAGCTCTTACCAAAGTTTCTCCTTGATAAAAGTTACAA
>NW_006304152.1:0-208 GCF_000327345.1 Myotis davidii | reverse complement strand
AGGGGCAGAGGCGGGCAGCACCCTCCCACAGGCAGTCACCTGGCCGTGGAGCCGGATGTCGGCTCTCCGTGCACCAGACCCGCACAGGGAGCCTCTGCCTCACTGGCCACCGAGCAGCGGACTCGAGAGCCGCTCACTCAGCAAGGACCCCTGCGCACCTGCCGTGTTTGAAGCTGTGGCGTTGGGGAGGGAAGGCGCTTGCCCATCT
>NW_006304151.1:0-208 GCF_000327345.1 Myotis davidii | reverse complement strand
GTGCATGAAATTCATGCACAGGTGGGGTCCCTCCACTGGGCCAAGGATTGGGGCCGATCCGGGCCATCTCTCCCATTCCTGATCGGGGCTGATCAGGGCCGGTGGCTAGGGAGGGACTGTGGGAGGAACCATGGGAGTGCTCCAGAGCATGTCTGTCACCATCTTGTCCAGTCCTGATTGGCCAACCCCAGCAGCAAGCTAACCTACC
>NW_006304150.1:0-208 GCF_000327345.1 Myotis davidii | reverse complement strand
AGTTTATTTTTGTGTATGCTGTAAGTTGGTGGTGTAGTTTAATTTCTTTTCATGTACCTGTATAATTATCCTGACAGCATTTCTTGAAGAGACTTTTTACTTCGTTGTCTCCATGCTATTTTAATTATTGTAGCTTTGTAGTATACTTTAAAGTCAAGGAATGCGACACTGCCAGCTTTGTTCTTTTTTTCTCAGGATTTCTTTGGCT
>NW_006304149.1:0-208 GCF_000327345.1 Myotis davidii | reverse complement strand
TTTTTATTTGTTTTTATCTGAAATAGAATTTTGGTTATGTGGGAGAATATCCCAGATGGGTTAGAGATTAGATGTTTTGTTTTGTTTAAAAAGCCCTTTTTAGTGCCTGTGTGCATAATCTCAGGGTACAGACTGCTGTGTTGAGTGTGACCCCAGGGCCAGAAGCCAGTAAGGGCTATTTCAAGAATTTCAAGAGGAGGGAAGACTC
>NW_006304148.1:0-208 GCF_000327345.1 Myotis davidii | reverse complement strand
GCTCTCTCCATTGAGCCAAACCGGTTAGGGCGGATTTTACAAATCTTGACTTGATGATTTTGAATCACTTTTTTAAAAAAATCATCTTTATTGTCAAAAGTATTACAGATGTCCTGCTTTTTTCCCCCATTGACCTCCTCTATCCTGCTCCCAACCCCTCTCCAGACCTTCACTGCACTATTGTCTATGTCCATAGGTTATGCATATA
>NW_006304147.1:0-208 GCF_000327345.1 Myotis davidii | reverse complement strand
GAAACAAATGAGGGGAACACACTGAACCTGGTGAGCCCTGGGCCATCCATGCCAGGAATAGGGAGGCCTTCCTATCACAGATTATTGGTCTGGGAGGCTCAACACTGGAGGCCTCCACACACTGTGCATATGCTAACTTACTTTTTGTTTAAGTGTTATGTTTGTTTGCAATTAGCACAAAGTGCTGATTGGATGCTCAGTTGTGCAC
>NW_006304146.1:0-208 GCF_000327345.1 Myotis davidii | reverse complement strand
ATTGCAGGTGAATTTCAGTCTCTCTGAACATCTTGTGAGCTCTGTAACCATATCCTCATCTTTACTACTAAGGGTTACTGAGATACCTCGGATTGAATGGGATAATCTGGCAGATCCGCAGAGCAAAGGGTGAAGATCAGAAAATAGAAATCAATGAAAATGCATCACTCAGTCGAAAATTACATTTCAGGCCCAGTAAGGAGACAGG
>NW_006304145.1:0-208 GCF_000327345.1 Myotis davidii | reverse complement strand
CGTGCCTGCATCGATGTAGTAGCATATCCTCACCTCAAGAACTGCCTCTGGATAGACAAACCATGAGAATCTCTCAATAGGTAACAGAGGGGGAACCCCTAACCTGTCTACATATGTTTATCGCCGCAACAAATGAAAAGAGTGTCTCCCAGGCTGGAAGGTTAGTTGTTCTCTTGCTGCCCAGATACGTCTTTGCAAAGCAGTTAGT
>NW_006304144.1:0-208 GCF_000327345.1 Myotis davidii | reverse complement strand
TAACTTGTCTAGGTTAAGTTTCCCACTGTCAACAATTGATTTATAAGGTTTAGCAACTTGTTAACATGAAAACAGGAGTGTTGTTTTAATTTATAGTTATTTCCCAAGTGGAGGAGTCAAAAATGATTTGAATGCAAAGAAACCCATTTTTGCTGTAGGTGTGTTTTTTTTTATTATTTTTTTTTCTAATTTTATTTTTTATTACAAA
>NW_006304143.1:0-208 GCF_000327345.1 Myotis davidii | reverse complement strand
CCAGGGGAAGGGAAGACCTATTGCACGAATCTCGTCATGCCACGGGCCTCTAGTTTATAATAAAATATTAGCTTTACTGTTTCATTTGTCTATTCTTAACTCAAAAACATATAACATAAAATAGTTTTTATTTCTTCCATTTCACGGATCATTTTTTGGTTATTAAAAGTCTATCTCAGTGGTTCTCAACCTGTGGGTCACGACCTCT
>NW_006304142.1:0-208 GCF_000327345.1 Myotis davidii | reverse complement strand
CTCTCCACTGGATCCTTGCCATGGCTTCCTGCCCTTCGCACATGCTGACGATGAATTCTGCCTTCCTCTCCATCAGTCTCTTCACTGACTGTCCAGCGGTAGCTGTAGGCTCTTCAGGCTTCAGCAGCACGTTTCTAGAGGCAATCTTGTTTAGCATAAGGTTTCCCAGCCTTCGGTGAGCATGAAGGTTGTGAGTGTTGTATGCTTG
>NW_006304141.1:0-208 GCF_000327345.1 Myotis davidii | reverse complement strand
AGGCCTGGACCGGGGCACCCCCAGCTCCCCGCCGCTGTCTCCACCATCAATGATCGCTGGCTGGCTCTGCCCCGGCCCTGGCCTAAAGCCTCAGGCCAAGGCTTTCAGCCTGGACCGGGGCACCCCCAGCTCCCCACCACTGATTGCTGGCTGGCTCCGCCCTGGTTCCCTGCCGCAACTGCCATCAAGGATCCCTGGCTGGCTCCTC
>NW_006304140.1:0-208 GCF_000327345.1 Myotis davidii | reverse complement strand
TAGGAAGATGTGTCGGCTGAAGCCAAATAGCCTCCCACACATGGTGGTTCTGCCTTGAAGAGCCTACACACTGAGGCGTGTGACTTTTACATCCTGACTCTGGAGTAGCCCAAAGTGCTAGAGGTGACACCCCGAGATGTTGCTGTTCAACCAGGTGTTAGAAGAGCATCTATTGCGAAGTTGGTCTTGGCAGTGGGCAGCGGTCACC
>NW_006304139.1:0-208 GCF_000327345.1 Myotis davidii | reverse complement strand
ATTTTCAATCCTTCCTTTTGTTCATCCTCTCTGTGTATACGTCATCAAGTCCCGCTGATGATGCCTTCAAACTGATTCACACCACTTTCTTCCCATTTCCACCCCAGACTTCTATTACCCCACATATGAATAACTACAGTGGCATTTTAGCAGGTCTTCCTGTAATCATCCCCAAATCTCTTCCTGAAAGTCTAATTTCTGACCTTTT
>NW_006304138.1:0-208 GCF_000327345.1 Myotis davidii | reverse complement strand
CCGGCAGTTCAGTGCAGTGGCAGGCAGTTTCGGGGCAGGCTTCTCCCTGAAGTGCAGGTTGAGTACGAGGCCCCTGTGCGAAAGTGGCAGCTAAGCTCTGTGTTGTTGTTTTTTTTTAATTTGAGCCCAGTTAGCCAGCAGGATTCCTTCTTAGTGGGTCTTTTTTCCCTCCTTGGGGTTTACAGCTCCTTATTGCTGATATGTAACT
>NW_006304137.1:0-208 GCF_000327345.1 Myotis davidii | reverse complement strand
CTCAATGGATCCTCAGTAACATTTTTTCTCTCCTTATTTAATCTGCATCCACTAGACATTGGTAATAGTGGGACATCTTTATCATTGAAAATAGATACATTTACTTACTTTTTAAATTAAAAATATTGGGATACTATTGGTTACTAACAATGCATAAGTTTAGGTGTAAAACTTGTAATACATCATCTGTATATTATTTTGTGTGCTC
>NW_006304136.1:0-208 GCF_000327345.1 Myotis davidii | reverse complement strand
ACTGTACTGAATACTATAGGCAATTGTAACACATGCTAAATATTTGTGTATATAAACCTAGAAAGGGTACAATATAAATATGATATGAAAGATAAAAAATGGTTCACCTGTAGAAGGGACTTACCATGAATGGAGCTTTCAGGACCAGAAGTGAATGACCAGTGAATGAATGTGAAGGCCTAGGACATTACTATCCATCCTATATAAT
>NW_006304135.1:0-208 GCF_000327345.1 Myotis davidii | reverse complement strand
TATATATATATATGTATGTATGTATATGTGTATATACCTATATATATGTATGTATATGTGCATATACCTATATATATGTATGTATATGTGTATATACCTATATATGTATGTATATGTGTATATATCTATATCTATATAGATATATTTTATTGTTTGCAAAATATTTTTATGTAAATAATTTTATTTGATTTTGAGATATCTTGGAATC
>NW_006304134.1:0-208 GCF_000327345.1 Myotis davidii | reverse complement strand
AAACACCACCCTTCTTTGTTGAAGCCATTGTTAACTCTTTTATTAGTTGCAGCCAAGCATATTCCCGATGGATACAGTGCTCAAAATGCTCAGGTATTATTCTTTCTTGATTATAAAAATGTTTTGCATCTTACCTTACATAGAAATATTGTTTGAATCATTTTCATGGAATTCTTGAAGACTAAAATTAAAACTATATTAGAATTAG
>NW_006304133.1:0-208 GCF_000327345.1 Myotis davidii | reverse complement strand
TTAATTACATAATCCTAAATTTATATATCTGTTTTATATGACATATAATAAAATTATACACTATATATACACTATATAATAAAATTATGTTATATAGTGTATATATACTGTGTTATATCTGTAAATCCTAAGTTATATATCTGTATGCCAGGTGTATAACTCTGTATACACCATGTATCCGATTATATATACACCATGTATATAATTG
>NW_006304132.1:0-208 GCF_000327345.1 Myotis davidii | reverse complement strand
AATAGGATAAAAGGATTATAATACATTCCATCACTTTTTTCTTTGTTCATATGAAAATCATGACTTCAAATGTACTTAAAAGGGTATATTTGTTGCAAATCATTACTTGTATCTCCTGAACTGAGAAGATTTATTCCCAAAATATTTATATTCCATGGTATGATACAAATTTGAATAAAACAGCATTCCTCTCTAAGAGAAACTCAAT
>NW_006304131.1:0-208 GCF_000327345.1 Myotis davidii | reverse complement strand
CCTGTCAACCAAAATCCTGGGTCAGAGACGCCACGTGGGGTGAACAGCACTCTGCTTCTCCAACCTGCCGCTAAGGCAGCGAGCAGCACAGCTGTGCGGGACTCTGCGTGGATCCCCACAGATGATGAACACTGGTCTGTGGAGGGGATCCCCTACAGCGGGAACACATACCTATCTTAGGGGACGACAATGGCCATAGCTATCACTG
>NW_006304130.1:0-208 GCF_000327345.1 Myotis davidii | reverse complement strand
ACACTCATCAAATGTTTAATTTCAATCCTTATGCTCTCTAAATGTTCTACTTGGCTCTTTTTAAAATTTTCATTATTTCTTAGCATTATTTTATTCCTTGCTCATTTAAAAAAAATCAATCTTTTATTTTTAAAAGTACCCAGTATATAACTATGTTATATTCTGTATCTAATTTTTCCTCTTCATGGAGTCCCTTCTCAGAGTTCAT
>NW_006304129.1:0-208 GCF_000327345.1 Myotis davidii | reverse complement strand
TCCTGCAGCCAAGAGCTACCAGCAGCAGTGGACGTGGTGGCCGGCCTGCAGGGCAGCTGGCTTGGGTGGGCTGAACCTGGGCTGCTGGGGCCTGAGCTAAGGTGACCAGTGGTGCGGGCAACTGCAGGGCGTGTCCGAGGCTGGGGCACTGGGAGATATCAGACTGCAGCCCAGAAGGTGAGGCACTGGAGGACCTAGTCACCACAGC
>NW_006304128.1:0-208 GCF_000327345.1 Myotis davidii | reverse complement strand
CTTAAAACTGCACTGTGGCATTTTGCACAACTGCATGTACATGTATTATCCTGAAACTGTTCAGTTCGTGCTCCATCTTTCCCTCTGCAAATGCATGTGTAAGAGCTGCATATGCACCTGTCTGTCTACACGTTCAAAGAAGCTAAGATATAGATTATAGTTGCTGTTGGTTTCATCTTACTAGTATTTTTTTCTTCTTCCTTTGAAA
>NW_006304127.1:0-208 GCF_000327345.1 Myotis davidii | reverse complement strand
GGGGAGGTGGAGGAGAGGTGACAGAAGGTGAGTGAAGAGGAGGAGAAGGGAGAGGAGTGGAGGGGAGAGGAAGAGAGTGGACAGGTGACAATCCTCCTGGGATTCTAGTTTGCTTGCTCATAGTAGGAGTGGCAGGGGGGCCTCATCTATATGTAAAATTGTGTTTGAGATGCCATCCTGTTGTTGGTAACAATTCGATGACAGAGGA
>NW_006304126.1:0-208 GCF_000327345.1 Myotis davidii | reverse complement strand
TGAGATCAAGGTGTCAGAAAAGTTGGTTCCTTCTGAGAACTATGAGAGAAGGGTATGTTCTCGGACTTTCCTTGGCGTGATAGACATAGCCATCTTCCTCCTCTGTCTTCACATAATCTTCCAAGTGTGTCTGTGTTTTCTATGTCCAAATTTCCTCTGCTTACAAGGACACTAATCATATTAGATTAAGAACCATCCTATTGACCTC
>NW_006304125.1:0-208 GCF_000327345.1 Myotis davidii | reverse complement strand
CTGACACTTAGCATGGAGAAGGAGCCCATTAACCAGCTCTGAGGAGCCAACAGGTATAGAGTAACTACTGCACATGCAGGGAATAGTTATCTAACCACTGTGCCCTGGCTTGGGCTTGGGTTGCAAATTCACCCCCTCGAGGAGCACAGTGTTTAGAGTGACCATAGGCTCTTGTAGGCTCTCAGAGACCCCATTTCTCCCAGCTCTG
>NW_006304124.1:0-208 GCF_000327345.1 Myotis davidii | reverse complement strand
GAACGAGAAGCAGCAACAGCTGCATGGCAAGCTGAAGTGGGATATCAGAGAAGGGAGCTGGAAAGGAGCCCAGAGCGGCTTCGCTCAAAAGCCAGGAGAGAGAGTGGGGCGATGAATACGAAAGGACTGTTGTCCGGTGTAGGTTGTGCTGGTGGCGCAGAAGGGATCCCGTCGAGTGTCTCTTTCGCACGGGGAGAGTTCAACAGAG
>NW_006304123.1:0-208 GCF_000327345.1 Myotis davidii | reverse complement strand
GACTCCGATGGTAGAATCCCAGGTGCCCTGAGGAGCCTTGATCGGCCCTAACTGGGACAGAGAGGCACTCCTGTGTGACTGGGAAAACTATTGGCTCAGGTTCCTGTAGCAATGGGCGGAGTGTGGGCTTCTTGTAGGCTCTGGAGGCCAGTGAAGGACGTGTTGGGACACTTTTCAAAAGAGGACATACAGAGGCCAAAAGACATAG
>NW_006304122.1:0-208 GCF_000327345.1 Myotis davidii | reverse complement strand
TGCTTTCACCATGTCCCATAGATTTTGGGTTGTCATGTTTTCATTTCATTTGTCTCAAGATATATTTTGATTTCTACCTTGATATCCCTGTCAACCCATTCACTCTTTAGTAACAGATTATTTAGCCTCTATATGTTTGTGTTATTTCAGTATGTGTTTTTTGTTTGTTTGTTTCTTTTTGTAATTGATTTGTGGTTTGATACCATTA
>NW_006304121.1:0-208 GCF_000327345.1 Myotis davidii | reverse complement strand
TATGGTTCCTTTGGTGCCATTTAGCACATCAGCTGTGGACACATCAACCCACCAAAGGCAGCAGGTTGGGGCTGATGGATAACCCAAGTGGAACTCATGCTAGATCGTGAGGTAATTCCTTTCTAACAGATGGTGTTTGACACCCCCTGACTTCAAACTAGCTGGCCCCTCCTCCTTCAAACAGGATTGGGAGGACTTCAAACCATGG
>NW_006304120.1:0-208 GCF_000327345.1 Myotis davidii | reverse complement strand
TTGAGTAATCTCTCATGAGGAACCTAAGCCAGTGTTTATTTTATCCTTTTGATTACTCCAACCTCACTATCTGATATTTCCCTTCCACAGCCTTCTTTTTGAAAGACTAGGTGTGTTGTCCTAGTTTCTCTCATAGACAGCAGCCTATTAAACATCTCCTTCATGGATGCTGTTGTTGTTAATCCTCACCTGATAATATTTTTCCCAT
>NW_006304119.1:0-208 GCF_000327345.1 Myotis davidii | reverse complement strand
CCAAGAGGCCTGTGGTAAGGAGATGGAAGTGAGGGCTTTCAGTGTTGGGGACTTGTTAGTGTAAGTTTGAATGCAGAATTGGGGCATATGAATTGAGTGGAATTGACTTTGGGGACCCTTAAAATAAGGGAATAAAAGAGATGAGTGGGGCAATTGGTAGAAAGCTAAGATAAGTTAAAATGGCATTTTAAACCCCAGGAAAGTGAAG
>NW_006304118.1:0-208 GCF_000327345.1 Myotis davidii | reverse complement strand
TCCACTTATTTATGCATTCATTGGTTGCTTGGTATATGTGCTCTGACCCAGGATCAAACCCACACAACCTTGGTGTATCATGACAAAACTCTAACCAACTGAGCTACTAACCAGGATTTGAATTATTGTTTTAAATAAAATAACATGTCAAAGCACAAAGGATGGTGTCTTAACGAAGGCTCATTAAATTTTAATTTCCTCTTTTTCA
>NW_006304117.1:0-208 GCF_000327345.1 Myotis davidii | reverse complement strand
ACTGTGTTTAGAATTTAAAATATAGGAACATATGTAGTTTTATTGCTTAAACCAGCTTCCTACTATAATATTAGCTTCTTCTCAGTGTATCCAAGTTATAGTAAAGCTTAGTATAAGTCTCATAATTGCCCCTCGTGAAACAAATGAGATAGATGTACACTTACATGCTTTGTGTGCTCAAATACAGTGGGGCCTTGACTTATGAGTT
>NW_006304116.1:0-208 GCF_000327345.1 Myotis davidii | reverse complement strand
CCAGCCCAAGTCGGCTTGTGGAAACGTAAGTATTGCTGCTTAGTATTCCCCACATCCTTCGCGGTCTCCGTCATCCTGAACGCCACACAGGCTAGCTCCCGCTGTAAGGAATTTCCTGCCCAATATTTCAGTAATCGGTGAACACGTGAGAACATGCATGTAGGTCTTCATGGGACAGCACAGTTATCTCTTAAGAGAGGGTCAGCAT
>NW_006304115.1:0-208 GCF_000327345.1 Myotis davidii | reverse complement strand
ACATGTGCCTATTCACTTTGTTGCTTTTGCTCAGCTTCTTTTTACTGCAATAAACCATAACCACGAGGATGACTTATATGCTGAATGATATGAGTCCTTATGGACAGTCATTGACTGGGGGTGATCTTGGGGGCCCCAAGCCCACCTGAAGTTAAAACCTGGTTATGCTACTTACTAGTGTGGGTCCTGGAGACTGTGGCTTAACATA
>NW_006304114.1:0-208 GCF_000327345.1 Myotis davidii | reverse complement strand
CCATAACTTCGGGCTGTAAAAACCAGCAGGGATCGTAGCTGAGTGACATGAAGGCTGCTGGAGACCCACCCAGTTCCTCTTAAATGGACAGGACAAGGACTTATTCAGACTTGATCCCTGTGAGATCCAGCACTAGGCAGTGGTATTGGGGGAACCAGAGACAAACTGGGAGGATCTGGATTGTCTGGCATTGGGGCAG
Organism: Myotis davidii; assembly: GCF_000327345.1. Classification (NCBI taxonomy): domain Eukaryota; kingdom Metazoa; phylum Chordata; class Mammalia; order Chiroptera; family Vespertilionidae; genus Myotis; species Myotis davidii. The sequence continues at coordinate 9 of NW_006304114.1, read as the reverse complement.
AAACTCAGG
>NW_006304113.1:0-208 GCF_000327345.1 Myotis davidii | reverse complement strand
GCAGCGAGTGTCTCCAACACCAGGCCCTGGACCGGCTGCTGCTGGTTTTGCCGCCACCGCCTCTGCTGCTTGGGAACTAGCTAGTGCTGTAAAGGTGCGTCCTCAGCCATGCTCTCTGTGGTGCTAGCTTCTGATTCAGAGTCCTTAGTGGGAGTCTTAGACTGAGCGTAGGTCCCTGCCTGCACCCCAGCTGCAAGGGAAGTTGGGA
>NW_006304112.1:0-208 GCF_000327345.1 Myotis davidii | reverse complement strand
TGAGGGCACACCCCGCTCTGAAGCTCTGAGATCCGGGTGGCTTTCCCGGAAGGAGGCTGCAGCCCCCCCGAGGCTGAGTGGTCCGAGAGAGCCATGTGGGGTCCACACGTAGACAGAGAAGGGGGCCGGGGACACAGCCCGGAGTGTACATCTGGGCCTGGGGAGGCTCAGCCACAGCCCTCCCTTCCCTAAGAGGCAGGAAGGCTGT
>NW_006304111.1:0-208 GCF_000327345.1 Myotis davidii | reverse complement strand
TTTCTGCACATCTTGCAAGCGGAGATACTGATTCCGTTTTCTATAGTTTATATAGTGAATAACCCTGAAAGTACAGTTGACCCTTGAACAACAAAAGGGTTAGTGGCACGGATACCCCGCACAGTCAAAAAACAATGCATAACTTTTGACTCCCCAAATATGTAACTACTTATAGCTACTGTTTGACTGGAAAACTTACCGATAACAT
>NW_006304110.1:0-208 GCF_000327345.1 Myotis davidii | reverse complement strand
CTGAAGAAATGGACATCTCCACATACATGGAGCTGAGCCGCTAACCACACACCTGACATCCCAGAGCCACCCTGCTTTCCACATGCTGCTTCAACTCCTCTTTCTAGGCAACAGTGGGGCTTTCTTGTTCTGTTCAAACACTGTACATTTGTGTGACACTAAATTTGTATTATGGAAAAAATAAAAATATGGGCTTGTATTTTGCTTC
>NW_006304109.1:0-208 GCF_000327345.1 Myotis davidii | reverse complement strand
TCCATCTTCAAAGCCAGCAGGGGAGCATCTTGCTTCAACTGTCACACTGCCTTCTTGCCTTCTGTCATCAAATCTCTCTCTGCCCCCTCAAAACCAGATAATCTAGGATAATCTCTCCCTCTCAAAATACTTAACTTGATCACATCTGCAAAGTCCTTTTTGTCATATAAGGTACTATTCACAGGTTCTGGGGATTAGGATGTGGACA
>NW_006304108.1:0-208 GCF_000327345.1 Myotis davidii | reverse complement strand
GGGGATCAAACCTGAAACCCAAGTATGTGCCCTTTACTGGGAATCAAAAGAGAGACCCTTTGATGCAAGGGATGACACTATAACCACTGAGCACACCAGCCTGGGCTCTTTAAACTTATTTTTACCTGATTAGTATTCTTCATTCTTGTTTAATGCTTATTCAAAAATCCATTTTTATCTAGAAAACCTCATCAGAGTTTGTACTAGG
>NW_006304107.1:0-208 GCF_000327345.1 Myotis davidii | reverse complement strand
AAATGAGTACATGAATTAAAAAACATAAGGAATGATTGAGAGAACTCTTCTAATCCACCCAAGCATTTTTTTCAAGCATTGACTTATATTGGCATCAGTGAATTGGATGTGGGAGTCTCTTCCCATGGCTAGTCAACCTATCCAGTCTGCTCTCTATTTACTTCTTTGATTCTCACAGCCTCTCCATCTCTTTCTCTGCCTCACTGTC
>NW_006304106.1:0-208 GCF_000327345.1 Myotis davidii | reverse complement strand
TGCCCTTGCCTACTGAAATAAACAAAATATTATCAGATTTAGAAACTGGGGAAGAGATTGTTCCTCCCACATGGAAAAGAGAAAAAGATTTCCTTGCATTTCCAATACAGCAGCAGCAAATGCCACCGGATCTGCAACAATATCTCCAATATCCAAATGGTTAATGTAGAAAAAAGGGGCCATTGGCAGGGAGAGCATGGAGAGAAAG
>NW_006304105.1:0-208 GCF_000327345.1 Myotis davidii | reverse complement strand
TATATATGTTCAACTTACCTTTTAACCTAGAATCCTGATGATTGCTTTTATTAATCATGTATTTTTCTCATAAGCTAGCAGAGATTATTTTAAATTATTTACAGTCTTCCATACATTATTTCTATTAAGAAGAAAATGTCATTTATTATGAAAGCTGATGGAGATCATTAGGAAGTAGTTATAGTCTCTGGTTTAGGGAATTAATTTA
>NW_006304104.1:0-208 GCF_000327345.1 Myotis davidii | reverse complement strand
CCTAGAAGATAACATAGGAGAAAACCTAGATGACCTGAGGTATAGGGATGGCCTCTTAGATATAACATTGAGGCACAATTCATGAAAAAATAATGGATAAGCTGAACCCCATTAAAATAAAAAAATTCTGTTCTGCAAAAGACAAACAATATCAAGAGAATGAGGGGACAAAACATAGACTCAGAAATTTAAAATAGAATTACCATAT
>NW_006304103.1:0-208 GCF_000327345.1 Myotis davidii | reverse complement strand
CAGTTTACATTCCCACCAGCAGTGAATGAGGGGGCCTTTTTCTCCACCACCTCTCCAGCACTTGTTATTACTTGTCCTGTTGATAGCAGCCCTTTTAGCAGGTGTGAGGTGGTCTCTCATTGTAGTCTGGATTTGCATTTCTCTAATAGGTAGTAAAGTTGAGGATCTTTTCACATATTTGTTGGCCATTTGTGTGTCTTCTTGGGAG
>NW_006304102.1:0-208 GCF_000327345.1 Myotis davidii | reverse complement strand
TCTGGCTGAGCCAGAGGATGTCCCCCGAAGCCCGGTGTGTGTGAAGTTTTTTGTCGCTCTCTTTTTTATGTTCCTGGGTGCGAAGGCGCCTCTGTTCTTTGACCTTGCTTTCTTAGAGAAACTTCGATTGTTGAGGCTATCATGCCTCGTGTCTAGTTGACCCGGGATAGCAAGTCAACTAAGTAAAAGGGGAAGAGGTGCTTTGTAA
>NW_006304101.1:0-208 GCF_000327345.1 Myotis davidii | reverse complement strand
CTTAAGTGAGCTGTGGGACAACATGAAATGTAAAAAATAGTCCCATAATAGAAGTGCTAGAAGGAGAAAAAAAAGTGAGCAAAGGATAGAGAACAGGTTTGAAGAAATAATAGCAGAAAATTTACCTAACCTGGTGAAGGAAAACTTCACACAAGTCCAGGAGATATAGAGAGTCCCAGGCAAGAAGAACCCAAATAGGCCCATGCCC
>NW_006304100.1:0-208 GCF_000327345.1 Myotis davidii | reverse complement strand
AAGCTCACAGGTAGAGAACTGGTTGCCAGAGATGGGGGTTGGGTGGACAAAATGGATGAAGGTGGTCAAAAGGGACACTTCCAGTTATAAGGTAAATAAATCCTAGGGATAAAATTATGTAAGCACGGTGTCTAAGGTATAGAATACTGTATTGCATATTTGAAAATCGTTGAGAGTACAGTAAACCCTCGATTTTGTGGACTCGATT
>NW_006304099.1:0-208 GCF_000327345.1 Myotis davidii | reverse complement strand
GATGCTCTATTTACTGAACCAAACCAGCTAAGGTTGAGTTAAATATCTTAGAATTAAAGTGTACCAATTTTACCAATTATTTTCCATGTCTCTCCACACTTTTATCTAGAAACCCCATGTTCAAATAAATATGCTTTTATTGTATTCCTTCTGATTTTTGGATTTTGCAGTAGAAAAAAATTATTGTAATGTACCAAGTTATAAAAAT
>NW_006304098.1:0-208 GCF_000327345.1 Myotis davidii | reverse complement strand
TTCTGGGTATATACCCAAAGGAAATAAAATCACCATCTTGAGAAACTGTCTGCATGCCCATGTTTATTACAAGCTAAGTGCCTATTGATGGATGAATGGATAAAGGAAATGCAGTACATATACAATGGACTATCATTCAGCCTGACAAAAAGAAGAGAAAGTCCTCCCATTTCAGACAACATGGATGAACCTCAAGGACATTATGCTA
>NW_006304097.1:0-208 GCF_000327345.1 Myotis davidii | reverse complement strand
CTGTCCCAGGTGCAGCTGCAGGAGTCGGGCCCAAGTCTGTTGAAGCCCTTGTAGACTCTCTCCCTCTCCTGCATGGTCTCTGGTTACTCCATCACCAGTGGTTATGACTGGAGCTGGATCAGCCAGCCCCAGGGAAAGGGCTTGAGTGGATGGGGCACATAAATCATAATGGAAACACTTACTACAGCCCCTCCCTGAAGAGCCGAAC
>NW_006304096.1:0-208 GCF_000327345.1 Myotis davidii | reverse complement strand
CAGGGTTTCACAGCTGGAAAGAGAAGTCCCCATAACTTCGGACTATAAAAACCAGGGGTAGGGGTGGGGGGTTTGTGACTGAGTGACACAGAGGCTGTTGAAAACCCAAGTGTTCCTTTTAAAGGGCTGGAACATGAACTTACTGGGACTCAAACCCTCTGAGCTCCAGAGCTGGGGGGCTTTGGGAGACCCAAACATATACGGAGAG
>NW_006304095.1:0-208 GCF_000327345.1 Myotis davidii | reverse complement strand
CACACCCAGACCCCTGCCTCGGGGAGCTCAGCCGGACCTGGGCAGGTGGGCGTGGCGGGCGTGGAGGGACCAGCAGGTGCAAAGGCCCTGGGGTGTGTGTGCCTGGTGTGTGCTACCAAACAGACTCCATTCCGAAGCCAAGTGGGGAGCAGAGAAGATGGGGGTGGAGGGACAGTTCTGAGCAGAGTAAGGACAGACCCTGGACAGC
>NW_006304094.1:0-208 GCF_000327345.1 Myotis davidii | reverse complement strand
TTGTTGTTTAATAATTCCATTGTGTTGGGAGAATGGGAAAGGTCTATTTTGGCTGTAATATAGGCTACGTGGTCGGGAGGGGACTAAGGTTGGGAAGGTGAGTTGGGGGCCAAACTGGTGGGCCTCGTTTGCCGTTGGGGCCCCCCTGCCCTCACCCCAGCCATCCAGGATGGGGGGGCCCAAGGATGGGGCTTAACCTTTTGCTGGG
>NW_006304093.1:0-208 GCF_000327345.1 Myotis davidii | reverse complement strand
AAGCAAGGCTGTGGTCTAGAGGATAGCTTTAGGATCAGAAACATGGGTCTACAGGTTGGCCGAATCACTAGTAGTTGATTCTAATAAATTTTTTAATTTAATAAATGATTGTGGTATAGTCATGAGTTCATAAAATCATTGAGTGAGAATGAATTTTAACCAAAACATGGCACAAGGAAGAAAGAAGAAAGCTTACATTGTGGTAAAT
>NW_006304092.1:0-208 GCF_000327345.1 Myotis davidii | reverse complement strand
GAAATTAACACATAACATATGCCAATCACCTCACGGAGAGCTGGCACATTTTAAGTGCTTAATAGTTATTACTTTAATTAATTAATAATAATTATTATTGATGGTGATAGGAAAATATAGGCTCAACCATATTTAGGGTTTTTTTGTTTTTGTTTTGTTTTTAATTTAAAAAGCCGAGGACTTCAGTCAGGCCATTATAGAAACTTAC
>NW_006304091.1:0-208 GCF_000327345.1 Myotis davidii | reverse complement strand
TAAGGAGATGGGTGAATATTGGTCTTGCTTTCCTAGTTCTTCCCAAATTTCCAAGCAGGTAAGTCACTTCACCTCCCAGGTGGAGAGAGGCCAGGAGTGCCTTCAAGCACGTTTGTGGCAAAACTGGCCTCTGATTCTACCCTCCAGGGAGCAGATGATGGAGGCAGCCTGTAGGTAAGGCCACAGAGAAGTCAGCGGTGATGGAGCT
>NW_006304090.1:0-208 GCF_000327345.1 Myotis davidii | reverse complement strand
ATACAGTAGACCTCTAGGAATTATTCATATTACATAATTGATGTACTCTGAGTAATATCTCCTATTTTTCCCCTCGCCCCAGTCCCCAGCATCCATCATTCTACTGTTTCTATGAGCTTGACTATTTTAGATTCCCGATATGAGTGGTGTCATGTGGTATTTGTCCTCCCTGTCTGCCTTATTTCGCTTAGCATAATGTCCTCTAGGT
>NW_006304089.1:0-208 GCF_000327345.1 Myotis davidii | reverse complement strand
TAAAGAACTAAAATATAATGAGGGTGCCTATCATAATAAGCACACCTAGTGAAAAGGTTTACAATGCTGTAGCTCTCATTTAATGTTAACATAATATATAAAAAGCAAAATGCATAAGTAAAAATACATGAGACCCTGGGCTGCATAAATAGATGTGTATTTGTCTCATAAAAGAAATCAAATTGCCGAAACCGGTTTGGCTCAGTGG
>NW_006304088.1:0-208 GCF_000327345.1 Myotis davidii | reverse complement strand
CAGTCATGACATAAAACGTTTCCATCATCATCCTAAAAGTTCCCTCGCCTCTCATTGTAGTTTCCTCCCTCTCCCGGGAGCAACCTGGCAACCACCCATTTCCTTTGTATCACTGTGGTCTGGCTTTTTTTCTTTTCTTTTTTTAAAAATAATTGTGTATACACCGAATCTTAAGCGTCTGGCTTTTAAAGCTTAATGTAATGCATTT
>NW_006304087.1:0-208 GCF_000327345.1 Myotis davidii | reverse complement strand
GGGTGATGGAGACTGAGCCATCTGGCACATACTGAGAAGAAAAGAACAATAAAGCTGTATAATGGATAGGTTTTAGTGGGAAATAAGGTAACTGTGGAATGACCTTCAGGTTTCAAACTTGCACAAGGAATGGATGTAGTGCCAGTCGGAGAGAGAAAGACACCATGGAAAAGGTTGGGATTAGGGTGAAGATGGTGAGTCATAAATT
>NW_006304086.1:0-208 GCF_000327345.1 Myotis davidii | reverse complement strand
ATCTGGGTTAACACACCTTTGACATCACCATGACCACCCTCAGAAGCGAACTCCTTGGCCATCTGTGTGTCCACTTTGGAGATTTACCTATGAGGTCCTTTGCCCATTTGCAATTGTGTTGCTGTCTTCCTTTTGTTAAGTTGTATGAGTTTCAATAAATTTTGGAGATTAACCTATTATCAGACATACCCCTGCTGTTGCACATGGT
>NW_006304085.1:0-208 GCF_000327345.1 Myotis davidii | reverse complement strand
TATCATGTTGATGCATTCAACACCCAAGGCCCTACCCTGACAGCATCTGAGATGCCTCAGTACCAAGTGCAAGAAACATTTCAACTCAAAAATGAAAACCCCTCTTGCGTCCTTTGTGTTTTCTCAATAAAAGAATGTCATGTATTTTAATACCATAACTTAAAAAAATACATACTTAAAATTTATTATCACCATGGGATATTAAATA
>NW_006304084.1:0-208 GCF_000327345.1 Myotis davidii | reverse complement strand
CTCAATTGTTTTTTTATCGTGCGATTTAAATAAAAATCTACATCTTCATGTAACAGCAAACTATAACCCTGTAACTTTTACTGCCAAGAAGTCATCCAAAGTGCCCCATGCAACATGTTTTTTTCTTTAACTATTTTACCTCATTCTCAACTATCATGTCTCTTTTTATGGAGGAAACATAGAAATATCTCTCTATATACTACCTATT
>NW_006304083.1:0-208 GCF_000327345.1 Myotis davidii | reverse complement strand
TATACATGTGCTTTTATAGCTGGGCTCTCTATTATGTACCATTGATCTGAGTGTCTGTTTCTCTGCCAATACCATGCTCTTTTGATTACTGTAGCCCTGTATTGCAATTTAAAGACAGGTACCATGATACCTCCATCTTGGTCCTTTTCTCTCAGGATTGCTTTAGCTATTCGAAGTCTTTTTTGGTTCCATACAAATCTGATGATTT
>NW_006304082.1:0-208 GCF_000327345.1 Myotis davidii | reverse complement strand
GCTACGTCACTGTATAAAAATAGCATCGGCAAACTCAGTCTATGGCAAAATTAAGATAGTATCGTTTGGCATCTGACACTGTACAACTAACAAAAACTTCTCCACCGCCAGTTATTTCCAGTGGAAAGATCATTATTTTGATCCAAATCAGATATGGATATAAGTAAGTTACAACATTATATAAGGCTTAAGATAACAATGTTATCCT
>NW_006304081.1:0-208 GCF_000327345.1 Myotis davidii | reverse complement strand
ACTTAGAAATGCATTGTTCTTTCTGGTGGTCTAAGCTACTACCCACCATGTTTTTACTATTAACCCCTTATAAAAGAGATTCTGTGCTAGGAGAGGGTGGATTTATTCCAGGCTGCTACCACTGGGAGTGAAGCTGCTTTGATCATAAATGTAAGCTCCTAATAAAGCTCCTATTAATTTGAATAAGGCTATGTGTCAGTTCTTTGGA
>NW_006304080.1:0-208 GCF_000327345.1 Myotis davidii | reverse complement strand
TCACTGGAAGTCAGCACACACATCACAGACAAGGGTAAGTAGCTTGAAAGAGATCATCATGACTCAGGCTGAGTGATTTTAATATTTGAGTAAATCTCAAACAGCGGACATGGCCGTGCTTAAAATTTCCATCTAGTGAAGCATGGTGGCAACCATGCTTGGTGAGAATTGCTGTTTAATATTTTAACCCCTTCCCCGGCAGAAACGT
>NW_006304079.1:0-208 GCF_000327345.1 Myotis davidii | reverse complement strand
TTGGACTTGTGTGGATTTTTTCTTCCCAATATCAGGGGGGTTTTCTCTCATTATTCCTTCAAACAGGTTTTTAATTCCTTGCTCAGTTTCCTCTCCTCCTGACACCCTTATTATGTGAATGTTGTTTCATTTCATTTTGTCTCAAAGTTCCCTTAGGCTCTCCCTGTTTTTTACATTATTTTCTAGAAGCTGCTCTGCTTGGGTATTT
>NW_006304078.1:0-208 GCF_000327345.1 Myotis davidii | reverse complement strand
TGAATAAAAGTGGTGAAAGCAGACATCCCTGTTTTGTTTCTATCCTAAGGGAAACACTTCTAGTTTTTGCCCATTGACTATGATATTGGCTGTGAGGTTGTCATATGTGGCCTTTATTATGTGAAAGGATGATCCCTCCATTTCCACTTTGCTGAGAGTTTTTTTGTTTTTAATAAAAAGTGGGTGCTGGATTTTGTCAAATGCTTTT
>NW_006304077.1:0-208 GCF_000327345.1 Myotis davidii | reverse complement strand
GATATGATATTCCTGTCAATGTCATTCTTTTTTTACTAACTTTAATGGATAATAAATCAAAAGATTTCATTCTTTTCTACTAAGTGGGATTGCTGAATTTCTGTTTACATCTCATATTCTTTTTTTGTGTCTGTTTGTTCTTGATTCTAAAATTGGGGGCTTTTTTTTTTTGGTGGTCTTCTGACATCAAATTTCTTGGTAATTATCT
>NW_006304076.1:0-208 GCF_000327345.1 Myotis davidii | reverse complement strand
ACTTCCTCTTTTTACTGAAAAAGAAGCAGGATCCCAGGGAGTGTGGCGACTCTAAGTGTAGCCATCACTAAGGGCAGAGGAAATCTGGACTGTGGTTCGCTAAATCCTTTCCATCATTTAGCAGAGAGAAGCTATGACCCAAATAGTGTGACATGCGAGGTGAGGAGGGGGTGTCGCGGGGAGAGGGTTGGCTATTCTGGAGGAACAA
>NW_006304075.1:0-208 GCF_000327345.1 Myotis davidii | reverse complement strand
AAAAGATAAATATTGGAGACCCAAAAGGAAAAGAATATCTTCTGAGATTCATACCTTTTCACGTAACTAATTCCTTGGGTCCTGGTGACAGTCCTCTGAGGTGAAGTTGCTGTTTCCACATAAAAGGAAAAAAGCTTCAAGGAGATCCCACAACTACAGGGAGGAGCTGAGATTTGAACCTGGGCTTGTTTTTTTTTTTTTTTTTTTT
>NW_006304074.1:0-208 GCF_000327345.1 Myotis davidii | reverse complement strand
ATCATTGTCTGCCCCGGGATCACTGTCTGCCCCGGAATCACTGACTGCCCCGGGAATCACTGTCTGCCCGGGATCACTTTCTGCCCCAGGGATCACTGTCTGCCCCAGGATCACTGTCTGTCCCGGGATCACTTCTGCCCCTGGAATCACTGTATGCCCTGTGATCACTGTCTGCCCCGGGATCACTGTCTGGCCCGGGATCACTGTC
>NW_006304073.1:0-208 GCF_000327345.1 Myotis davidii | reverse complement strand
TGAATTTCATGCATCGGGCCTCTAGTATATTATGCAATCACAACTCTACAAATATTGGAAACTATCCAGTAGGACCTGTCTCCTTAATATTTTAACACCATCTTTGTTAATAAGATCATGTCATACTCTAATACCTATAGTTAATTTAACAAAGTGCTACTAGTACATTTACACTCAAGAGATTAAAATATATAGAAATTGTTCATAG
>NW_006304072.1:0-208 GCF_000327345.1 Myotis davidii | reverse complement strand
TCCCCTTCTATGTGAGTCCCTTCTGTGCAGCCCAGAAAGCTTTGGTTGCTGGGCACCCGCATGTCCTGCAGCCTGCAGCCTCGCCAGGTAGCCCTACATCTGGGCCTGGAGGACAGAGCAGGAAAATGACCCAGAGTTAAATCCCTCTTCAGAAGGGCTCTCTGACCCTCCAGTGGACCCAAAAGTGATAGTACCTTGGATCATGACA
>NW_006304071.1:0-208 GCF_000327345.1 Myotis davidii | reverse complement strand
ATAGTCAATATCCTAATCCCTTTATGTTGCCTTAACTTTTGAAAATGTTTTCATTTAAGTATGGAATCCTATGTTGGCAGATTTTTTTTTTTCAGCACTTTGAAAATACCCCTGTTCTCTTGGCTTTCAAAGTTTTTGCTGAAAATCCAGACATAAGTTTTATTATTTCTCCTTCATAAGTTATGTATCCATGCCCAGCCGGGATGGG
>NW_006304070.1:0-208 GCF_000327345.1 Myotis davidii | reverse complement strand
TAATTTTATCTATATTTTTTTAATTATCACCTTCCATATTTCATCAAAAGGTGGGCAAGTGGCATAAAATCATCTGTTATAAATCCAAAACGGTATTACTTTTGTCCATTAATAGCTCAATTTCATTAATAACCAATTCCCCTCTCCTTCACTACCTACCACTTCCACCAGGATTGCAGGGATCATTCATGTAGATCAGTGATGGTGA
>NW_006304069.1:0-208 GCF_000327345.1 Myotis davidii | reverse complement strand
TGTTTGGCCCCAAAAGAAATGCATTCATTGAACTCAAGCTCCACCGCAGGAGGCAAGTTGGGGGCCTGCGACGGCAGCGAAGCCTGGCCTCACCTGCAGGAAAAGGGCTTCCGACTGCCCTGCCGGAAGGAGGTCCTGCCCGCAAGAGCACGGTGATTGGCTGGAGCGCTGGCGCGAGCCCCCAAGCCACTCTCGCGAGGGGTCCTGG
>NW_006304068.1:0-208 GCF_000327345.1 Myotis davidii | reverse complement strand
ATCCACATTATTAACCGGTACACCTAGTAACTAGCAGCACATAAGACCTCTATAATCCAAAGGTTTCTTTACAACAGCAACATGTGAGTAATGTATTGCACTGTGATGGCTACGACATCATTAGACGTTAGGATTCTTCAGCTCCATTATAATCTTTTTTGTTAGTTAGTTTGTCTGTTAATCCTCACCCGAGGAAATTTTTCCATTG
>NW_006304067.1:0-208 GCF_000327345.1 Myotis davidii | reverse complement strand
TTTTTTATTTTAGTGTTTTGGTGTTAGAAGTTGGAAACTGATATGAAATGAATTGATTTTGGTAAATAGGCGTGCTTACAACTGGTCTGTGGAATATTTTCAAGAACCTGATCGTGAAAGTAGAAAATATTAAGGTGATTCTGCATTCTGATGTCATGAGAAGGCTCTTTCAGGGGAAATAATCCACATCAGTGTGTACCAATACCAA
>NW_006304066.1:0-208 GCF_000327345.1 Myotis davidii | reverse complement strand
CTCACAGACTTGGCTCACATGACACTGTGTCCCCTCCACAGCTCCGGCTTCTCTCTGGATTCACCCAGCTCAAACTCTTAACCAGACCCTGGTCTATTCCTGTCCCCTTCCCACCTGGGAGACCCTAGTCCCCAGGTCTTGGTGTGGTCAGCCTTGGTGCTTTGCTACCCAGCGCTTCCTTCCCTGGGCACAGCTTCCCCTCATCCCT
>NW_006304065.1:0-208 GCF_000327345.1 Myotis davidii | reverse complement strand
GAAGAATTCTTTAGGACTCTCTGAAATCCAATGGTCATTCCTCTGGCTAAAGCAATCTTAATATTTCACTAATAATGCCATCAAATTAGGTTGCCTTGTTTTTCTAATTCTTTATTGTTTACTAGAGGCCCAGCACATAAAATTTGTGTACTCAGCAGGGGGGTGTAGGGGGGAGCTCAGCCCTGCCTGTGCCCTCTCACAGTCTAGG
>NW_006304064.1:0-208 GCF_000327345.1 Myotis davidii | reverse complement strand
TTTGTGAGGATTGACTTCCTCTCTTCTCTCTCTTTTTGCATCACATTCCAAAATGTGAATTATTTTAAAGTCATAACAGTTAAATTTAAGTTTTTGGAAATGTGGCAACTAATGGTAAAGAAAACTATCATTAGAAGATTCAGTAAATTTAAAATATCTGCGCTTATGTCTGAGAAATTACAAGAGTCTTTGATGTGAAGCTGGTCTG
>NW_006304063.1:0-208 GCF_000327345.1 Myotis davidii | reverse complement strand
TCTGAAATCAATCAAAAAATAGATATTTTTTAAAAAAAACCTAGGACTTGACCACGGATCCTCACCCGCCATCAGCGCCCCAGTCACTAGGTCAAATCTATGGGGAGTGCGCGCACGCGCGCGCGCGTTCAGAGGAGAGGTGCGCCCTTGCTCCCGGGTGGACATCCGGGGTGTCCCGAGCCTCTTGGGCGGACAGGGCTTATTGGGG
>NW_006304062.1:0-208 GCF_000327345.1 Myotis davidii | reverse complement strand
CCCTCTCCAAGGCCCTTCTCCTGCCAGATTCTCAGAACATCCATCAGCTCCACGATCAGCAACAGGTATTTACTAAGCCTGCGTTGCAAACAGTATCAATGAGGAGAAAGACATGTACAGGCAGGAAACGGCTAACTATACTCAATGGCCTTCTAAAGGCTACATGAGCAGTCATTGTGGCATTGAGGCTGGCTGGGACTTGGGTTGG
>NW_006304061.1:0-208 GCF_000327345.1 Myotis davidii | reverse complement strand
AATTTTTAAAAAATAATAAATGAAAAAGTGAAGTCAAGAAACGTTAGGATGGTTTAAGTACAGCATTCAGCTAAAAGAACAGCAATGCATTTACATAGGGTTGGAGAAAAGGTGTTATGTCACACAGTTTCTGAGATGTCTACATAAGGGAGGAAATGGTGCAGGTTAGCCGGGTTTTCTGCACATCCAGCACAGGAAGAGGTGGAAG
>NW_006304060.1:0-208 GCF_000327345.1 Myotis davidii | reverse complement strand
ATGGTCATCCTAACAATGTTCATAACTCAGATTTCAGTCTCACACCAGAGTAAGGACCCGCCAGGTAGAAATGTTTTTCCAATGGAGACTAGGGTAAATACCTATATTAAAATTATTTTTTTAAGTTGATGTGACTCCCAACAATTCTTTTCATACAGTAAAATGTTTTACTATATGAAAATGTTTGTATGTAATTTAAGAAAAAAAA
>NW_006304059.1:0-208 GCF_000327345.1 Myotis davidii | reverse complement strand
CTGTCTCCTAACTGCCCACTGTGAAGTCTGGAGGGCAGGGCTGGTGTCCAGAGCATTCCCAGGGGAGTGAGGAGAGCAGAGTTATAAACGAGGGGCACCCTGAGGCCCCAACTCCGCTCCTCAGACCCCTCCGCCCTGTGCCACCCCTGTTGCCTAGACAGTGGCCGCTCTTGTGTTTCTGGATGATGACAGACTTAGGATGGCAGAG
>NW_006304058.1:0-208 GCF_000327345.1 Myotis davidii | reverse complement strand
GCAGCTCTACCCAATACATAGAAAAAACACAGGAAGCAGACAAATTATGTAGACAAAGAAACATGTCACAAATTGAAGAAATGGAAGAAACCAAACTACTGCATATAGATTTCAAAACCACAGTATAAGGTTCCTCAAGAATTTTCTTGAAACCTCCCCAAAATGTATAAGGACTAGTCAGAAGTTAAGCATACACTGACTGAAATGA
>NW_006304057.1:0-208 GCF_000327345.1 Myotis davidii | reverse complement strand
GCTCCCTCTCTCAGGCTTCAGCTCACAGTGAGGGGTGCTCAGCTGGATTCAGTGTTAGGTTCTGACCCAAATGCACTCCCAATGTCACAGTCCCTAACCCAGGACACCCACTCCTGACTTTCCCAGATTTTCTCAATGCGCACCCACACCCTGGATGCAAAACCTCAACCGATGCCTAGAAACAGGCCCAGGGGGACCACAACTAAAA
>NW_006304056.1:0-208 GCF_000327345.1 Myotis davidii | reverse complement strand
AACTAGACCACCAACTTACACCATACACAGAATCAACTCCAAATGGATAAAAGACTTAAATATAAATCAAGAAACCATAAAAACACTAGAAAATACCATACACAGCAAGATCTTAGGCATATCTCTTAGCAATATGTTTACAGATACATCTCCTAAAGTAGAGGAAACTAAGGACAAAATAAACAAATGTGACTACATCAAAATAAAA
>NW_006304055.1:0-208 GCF_000327345.1 Myotis davidii | reverse complement strand
TATAATTGAAGTGTCAACCAAATTCATGATTGAAAAAGACAGATTGAAACACACACGTGCAAGTCACACCAGTGAGATAGATATATAAACTTCCTTAATTAGACTTGATGATTTTTTTAGCTAAAATTTTTCCAGCCCAGTGAATTACCCTAACTTCTTTTTCAGGTAACTGTCAAGCAACACAGTAGTAAATATCAACATGAAGCAG
>NW_006304054.1:0-208 GCF_000327345.1 Myotis davidii | reverse complement strand
TATCCAGTCTTAATCCCAGCCTGTTAATCAAGCACCCTCAAATGTAAATCCAGAAATACTTCCAGGTATCCTACCATTGCAGGCTCTTAATTCTTGTAGCTCTTTTGTTATATAATCTCATTTCTCTTTCATCAGTCCCAGAAGGTCTTTAGTCAGATTATACTCTATTTTAAAAATTTATTTTTATTTTTTAAAATCTTTATTGTTG
>NW_006304053.1:0-208 GCF_000327345.1 Myotis davidii | reverse complement strand
GGTCCAGTGACACAGCCTCCTTGATCACCCAAGTGGGGCACTAAATGTGTGCCCTCCTCTTGTAGCTGAGCTTAAACTGCTGTTGGCATGTCAATTGGAGGTATTTACCCCCAGAGCAATCAACTGCAAGGACTGGCTGCAACAACCAACAACCAATTTCCAACAACTGTGGAGAATCAGCTGTGCAGGGGCCCATCACCCAGAGGAG
>NW_006304052.1:0-208 GCF_000327345.1 Myotis davidii | reverse complement strand
AGATAATTCCTTTTAATACCATTTACCACTTTTCTGCAGGAGAAGAAAGCAGGCCACACCATCTCCAGATACTTCCTTACACACTATCCAACTTTATTTCACCTCCCATATAGACCATCCATGAATTCATAGTTAATGCAGAGTTTTGCATTGAGAATTCTGCATGCAGAATTCTGCATACACAATTCTGATAATACAGATTGTAATA
>NW_006304051.1:0-208 GCF_000327345.1 Myotis davidii | reverse complement strand
AGCTCACACTGTGACGGAGTGGTGGCTGACCCTTCTTGCAAAGCCGGAGGCACAAGGTAAATTTAACTCCGTGCTCCCAATGGAGAGTCGAAATGATCAGCTTGAAATAAACAAATTCCCTTATTCTGGAATGCAGTGGTTTGGAGCCCTTTTCTTACCTACCAAGATGTGTGATGCGCACATTAGAAAAGTCCACATCAGTGGTCCC
>NW_006304050.1:0-208 GCF_000327345.1 Myotis davidii | reverse complement strand
CTCTATGCATTTATTTGTTACTACATTAAGAGATCTTCAAGTAAAGAGGTCCAAGATACACAGTCATTTCAGTTTTTCTTTTGAAATTGCTGAATGGTCCCAATTACTAGTACTCCAGCAAAACACAGTCATCACTCACCAACAGCCCCATTTGAAGAGCAAGATGAAGAGCTCGCCTCAAGGGTAATTCTGGGCAGGGTTATAAGGC
>NW_006304049.1:0-208 GCF_000327345.1 Myotis davidii | reverse complement strand
TACATTAGCATCAGTTTTAATTCTCACAGAAGAGATCACCCAAGCGGATATTCTCACTGAAGGTGCTAAGGTTATCAGAATAATATTAAACGTACTTAAATTAATTTACAATGTAGAAGGATTCTAATACTTGAGATAAGCATTCTAGAAAAGTAGTTTTTGTTCCTTCTTAACTACATCATTTTTCTTTATCTGACAGTGAGACATG
>NW_006304048.1:0-208 GCF_000327345.1 Myotis davidii | reverse complement strand
ACCACAGGGTCACCATTGTCAAGAGATTATAAAAAAAGGATATTTAAAAGATGGACAGGGCCCCCCTGGCCCACATGGCTCAGTGGTTGAGCATTGTTGACCTATGAAACAGGAGGTCCCGGTTCAATTTCCAGACAGGGCATATAACCAGGATTTTGGCTCTATCCCCAGTGTGGAATATGCAGGAGGAACCCAGTGTCAGATGTGC
>NW_006304047.1:0-208 GCF_000327345.1 Myotis davidii | reverse complement strand
CTAATAATAGAGCTTCAAAATACATGAAGCAAAGAGGGATAGAACTAAGACAAGACATAGGCAAATCCATAGGTATCCTTGAAGATTTCCTTTGGAGATTTTGCTCTCTTAATATTTGACAAAATGAGCAGCAGAAAACCAGCAATGACACAGAAAACCTGCACAACACTGTTCAACCACCTACCTAACTGATCTTTTTTTTTTTAAA
>NW_006304046.1:0-208 GCF_000327345.1 Myotis davidii | reverse complement strand
TGAGGACCACCTGTGGGATCCAGATCCACTGCCTTGCTGGGCCTGTGGCTGCAGGTGGCAGTGGTGATGGGACCAGCCCTGTGCACCCTCTACCCACACCCGGGAGGCCCCTGCCTCGTGTGGATGATGCTAGGAGTTCAGGATCACCCCCAGAAGAGCCCCTCACCATGACCCACCCCACACTCCACAGGCACCTCCTCCGAAGGCA
>NW_006304045.1:0-208 GCF_000327345.1 Myotis davidii | reverse complement strand
TGGGGGTCTGCAAAGGGCTGGGGGTTTGCAAAGATTGGGGGGTTTGCAAAGGTTGGGGGTCTTCAAAGGGCTGGAGGTCTGCAAAGATTTGGGGGTTTGCAAAGGGCCTGCATTTCTGGCTCCTGCAACAAGGTTGCTAATCTTTCCATGACCACAGGCAGCTCCCGGGTGGGGAGGCTGGGCCGCATGTCCAGGGGAGCTCCCAGCG
>NW_006304044.1:0-208 GCF_000327345.1 Myotis davidii | reverse complement strand
CTCCCTCCCTCCCTCCCTCCCTCTCTTAGATTGAGATGATCTGTTATGTAAATTTGACCAAATCTGAAAAACAATTTGTTTTCAGTCCTGACTTAGGTTGGGCACCTTTAAGTGTTGCCTTTTCTGAGGCATGGGACGACTAGGATTCCACAAATGGTAGGAAGACCACAGACTGCTGTGTTTTCTCTGGCACTGAGGATAGAGCCTA
>NW_006304043.1:0-208 GCF_000327345.1 Myotis davidii | reverse complement strand
AAGCCACACCAGCCAGGCTACACTCCAATTCTGAATGAGTCATTGCCTCTCCTTTCTAAAATACCTTCTACTACATTTCCTGTATTCTTTATGTTTTCTCTCTGGTTCATTTTCTAATAATTAGTTTATTAACATTTCTCAACTCTTTGTACAATCAGAGTGAGGAACACTCAATACCTTGTTTGTTATTTATTAAGAGGAACAAGTA
>NW_006304042.1:0-208 GCF_000327345.1 Myotis davidii | reverse complement strand
CTGTGTTTAAATTTCTCTTTCTTAGTGTGCTCAGCTTGTTAAGGTGTGATAAGGGTGAAATCATTCCTATATGTAAGATGTTTAAATCTTGATTGGTAAAAATAAACATATATATAATTTATGTGTAAGCACTTATCATTAGAAATTATATAAATTGTCAAATAGGTATGTAAATATAAATACTTATTTATAGCTATTTAATTACAAT
>NW_006304041.1:0-208 GCF_000327345.1 Myotis davidii | reverse complement strand
ACGTCGATTTATACTGATTTTCTCACTCACTTTATTCTGTAGTTTAGTTTTCTCCATCGATGCTCTTAATCTGCGCAATCGACCTTTGTCTATGGTTGAGTTAAACTGTCCGTTGTATTGTTCCCTGGTATGGCCTTCCTCCACTTCTTTTAGACTACCCCATTCCTGAGCTTCCTTTTATTTCTCCTTAGTTTTCTTTGGTTAGCTC
>NW_006304040.1:0-208 GCF_000327345.1 Myotis davidii | reverse complement strand
AAGCACAGTGCCTGGCACATTAAAGGTGCATAAGGAATATTTCTGTGATGAGTGAAGGCCCTGCTCCTTTACCTGTGCTGCCCAATCAATCTCCACCTCTTTTAACCCAAACATCCCCTACTGAAGGCCCCCTGGCTTGTCTCCCTGAAACCAAAATGTCAGGAGTTAAGTCCAGGTTCGGTGTCTCTCGAAATCGAAGAATGAAGTC
>NW_006304039.1:0-208 GCF_000327345.1 Myotis davidii | reverse complement strand
TACAGAAGTCATTGTTTAGTTTCCTGGAATGTTACCAGAGAGAGCAATCCGGTGCCCTGCAAGTCTGACCTTGAGCAGGCTGGCCTCCAGGGTTCTTTGCCGTAGACAAGAGACTGGCTTCCTCCGCAGGTTGGGGCAAGTGTGGGTCACATTTTTATATGTTCATTTCCAATGTCCTCTCTCAAAGCATTTTGTTTTGCTGAATCAT
>NW_006304038.1:0-208 GCF_000327345.1 Myotis davidii | reverse complement strand
TCCTGACTGAGACCTACAGCAGATTTGCAAATCGGCATCTTTGCCAAAATTAAGAGTAGTCCTTGCCCAGGGGAAGGAAGAGGACTTGGTCTTTTTTCAAGTGACACAGCCAGGTGACAGGTCTCACTGTATGTGTCGTCACCCACACAGAAAGAGAAAGTGGCCCTTGGACAGGGTCAGCAGAGTGAGGCTGTCCCAGGGGGAGTGG
>NW_006304037.1:0-208 GCF_000327345.1 Myotis davidii | reverse complement strand
CAAGCATAAAAGTTACTGTTGCCAGAAAGGGGACCAGGTCTGGACTGGTCTGCCTTGGGCTGGCTGTTGATTTCATGCAGGAAAGATTTCACAACCTCAAGTCCAGGTGATTTTGAGAGGACATGTATTAGATTTGGGAACAGTTAAGCAAGAAAGGGCCTAGGACAGAAGGAGCAATAGGGGAGACCCTAGTGGGGCTTCTTTGGCT
>NW_006304036.1:0-208 GCF_000327345.1 Myotis davidii | reverse complement strand
ATGGAAGCAACTGCAAGGCCTCACCGCCTACGTACCAAAGCAAATGTCAAATGATGAGAATATTATCTACAACAGGACACACATTGTAGAGGCATTCATCCAAGGGATAACAGAAAAATATACAAAACGCTCTTTTGCATTGAAGATCTTGAACACTGGACGATTAGAAAATTTAAGTTGTCAGTTTCAGAAAATTCATTTTAACTAG
>NW_006304035.1:0-208 GCF_000327345.1 Myotis davidii | reverse complement strand
ACCTGAGCTCCAATCAAGAGTGAGGGACAGGTCGTGTGCGTCAGGATTAAAAAGCCAAGCAGATCGCCTGCTCAGTGCTGTGTTCTGCCAGAGCATGTGCTGCACACCCTCCTTCAGGAGTAAAGACATTTGCCTTTCAGCCTGGCTCCCAAGCATGCTGAGTATTCTACCAGGACCCTGAATTTGGGGGCTCACCTTATTTCTTACA
>NW_006304034.1:0-208 GCF_000327345.1 Myotis davidii | reverse complement strand
TTACAGACTATAAGAAAAACAAAAAGAGCAATGTTAGTTATCTGGGATGCGTGAAGTGTGAGTACGCTCCAATAATTGCTCAGTCTCTGCCATCCGCTTTTTCATCATTCCCCAGGTTATTTCAGGGACTATCTGGGTCCAGAGAAGGCGTAATGTTCAGTGCTGTGGAGTACCTAGGCCCAAATTCTTCATTTCTGGAAGAGGATTG
>NW_006304033.1:0-208 GCF_000327345.1 Myotis davidii | reverse complement strand
AAACAATTAAATAAAAATAAAATACTAAAAAAAATAAATAAAAATATTAAAATGAAAAAAACAAAATAAATGAAAATAAAATACTAAAATTCCCCAAACACAGGTTCAACCCCTGTTCACAAGATACAAAAGGCCAACCAGTGCTACCTGGTGTGGCTCAGTGGGCAGAGCGTAGGCCTGCGGACGGAAGGGTCCCAGGTTCGAATCC
>NW_006304032.1:0-208 GCF_000327345.1 Myotis davidii | reverse complement strand
AGATTTTCCCCTCGCCTTCTTCTCCTCCGGCAGGGGAGTGTCTATATGGGTCTCGTGAAGTACTAGCGGTACACGAAAGTAGGATGATCTTTCCTCCCCATCATGCCTGTCAGATCTTTTGCCTTTTTTTGTCTATGTAACTTTCCCTTCTTCCTTTTTCTTGCCGCTCTCTTTACCACCCTCCCTCTGGGACTTCAGTCCCCCGCCA
>NW_006304031.1:0-208 GCF_000327345.1 Myotis davidii | reverse complement strand
AAAGTTTAACTTATAAATTAGGCCCAGTAAGAGTTGAACAATGATAACTAATGGCAAATGGAACAACTATAACAGCATATGTAGGAAAAGCCGCGTGGGTGTGGTCTCTGACTCTCCATGCCTCGCTGTCTGTCCTGCGCCGCCCCTGGTCATGAGAGACCACCCGATGCTCTGCGTGGGGGTGGAGGGGAGTGGAGGGGGTGAAAGG
>NW_006304030.1:0-208 GCF_000327345.1 Myotis davidii | reverse complement strand
ACACGGCCACCCTTATGCTGGACCACTTGATATGTTTAGTGTAGATTTATTCAGCGGAACCTCAGTTCTCGAACTTAATTTGTTCCCGAAGGCTGTTTGAGAAGCAATTTGTTCAAAAACAAAATCATCTTTTCCCGTTAGAAAGAATGTCAATTGAATTAATCCATTCCAGGTGCCAAATGATTCCCTGCTTTAACCTTCCTCTATA
>NW_006304029.1:0-208 GCF_000327345.1 Myotis davidii | reverse complement strand
GACCTGTGGAATCACAGATTATATATGTTACCAGGTGATTGATGTGCCTGAGTACTCATAAACCTGACTTGCATTTTTTTTTTACTCCCATTGTGCTCATTTATTCATGAGTCTTACCCTCAGTCTCATTTTCTTGCTTTAGCATTCCGGTTTCTGCCTGGAATCTAGAGCCTACCCTGAGCCCTGGTTCACTTAGCTGGAGCCTGGG
>NW_006304028.1:0-208 GCF_000327345.1 Myotis davidii | reverse complement strand
ACGCCATCCCTCTCCTTGTCAGCAGGTGGGAGGTGTTGCTCCGGGTTGCTGGGTGACTAGGTGACTGGGTGACTGGCCCCGCCCCTGAGTCCCCCTCTGACACCCCACATGGAGATGCTGCCCCTGGAAGGTCAGCAGTCCCAGGGCCAGGAGAGGGCTGCTGCCTCCCGTCACCGCCAACTTCAGGATGTGCCCCTCATTGCCTCCC
>NW_006304027.1:0-208 GCF_000327345.1 Myotis davidii | reverse complement strand
AATTTTTCCTAATATTAATCCTAATAAGCTTAAATTCATATGAAACCAATTCTATTCAAAAAAAGCATCAATATCCAATCCATTACATGGATTGAACTATCTAAAATAGTAGTGATTATTGAAGATAAGAATCATCATATTATTATTTTTATGGATATGAAATGTAACTGAGCTAGACTTTACTAAAATAATAAAGAATATTAAGTAA
>NW_006304026.1:0-208 GCF_000327345.1 Myotis davidii | reverse complement strand
GCAGCAGTTGGAGGAGAATCCAACAGTCCCTTTAGTAGCCTTAGGGTATCTATTAAACCCCTTCTGCTTGCAGGGTTGAATGGGAAGTCTTAGAGGAAGAAATACTTTTTTTAAGTATTTTAAAGAAATGATAACTAGGCAAAGAGGTTTACACAAGGAAACCATGAACAGTGACATAGTATATAATGCACTGAGAGTGGAAATGTTA
>NW_006304025.1:0-208 GCF_000327345.1 Myotis davidii | reverse complement strand
TAGGTGCCGCTGCCCTGTGCCCCAGAAAGGACAGCAACTCCCCAAATTTCTGTTGGGTGAGGGATCCAAAACTGGTCCTCCATATCTAGTTGAGATAGCCACTTTTTTAATGAAGCAGTCCTCTGAGAGGTTGTCGAAAAGAGTGTGGAATATAGTGGGAGAAGACAAAGGTAGTAAAGGAAGAGAAAATTTAGCGAAGTGTGGAGTG
>NW_006304024.1:0-208 GCF_000327345.1 Myotis davidii | reverse complement strand
GCCGGAAATGTAATTTTTAAAGACGTTGACTCTTCTACCTGCAATGCCTGGTAGTCATGTAATTTAGGGGATAGCGACCCTATTCCCAGCTCCGGAGGTAAGCCCCTCCCCCCAACTGGTCTACACCAATCAGAAAATCCTAGTCTCTAGCACGATGGTCCCCAGGGAGCGGGAGGGTGGGGAAAAGGGAGATGATGGTCAAATGGTA
>NW_006304023.1:0-208 GCF_000327345.1 Myotis davidii | reverse complement strand
AGGGGAGCGAAATACTATGTGGGCGGTAAGGTGTACTATGAAGAAAAAGCAAGGAAGGGGACAGGCAGTGCGTCACGGGTCGCCACTGACACGGCTCAGGCAGCAGTTTTGACTGCGGCTGCTGGGAAGGCCTCACTTTTTCTGAGCCCGGTGGTGTGGTCAGTCAGGAGGGTTGGTTGGAACCTGGGCTGCCCGTGGCCCTGAGTGA
>NW_006304022.1:0-208 GCF_000327345.1 Myotis davidii | reverse complement strand
TGTTCGGTCTATTTGTATATTAGGGTTTTATATTTATGGATAGTTCCTGGGCCCTGGCCGAGAAGCTCAGTTTTTAGAGCATCATCCTGATACACCAAAGATTGTGGGTTTGATCCCAGGGTAGGGCATATACAGGAGTCAACCAACAAATGCATAAATAGGTAGAACAACAAAACAATGTTTCTCTCTCCCTCTCCCTTCCTCTCTT
>NW_006304021.1:0-208 GCF_000327345.1 Myotis davidii | reverse complement strand
AAAAATTTTATGGTAATGTAAGTAAAATTATAAATGAACCAAAAGAAATGTATTAAAGAAATATTAGTGTAGCTCAGATGTAGCTGAAGTAAAACCACAGTGGTCAGGTGTGTCCTGAGGTGCTGCTATTCTAGTTACCCAGGTGCTTCCTACATTCACAGTCATTGTTTTTCAGGAGTTCTAAACACTCTGAATGCAGACTTTTCAC
>NW_006304020.1:0-208 GCF_000327345.1 Myotis davidii | reverse complement strand
GGAATGATTGCAGTCTTCTGAAATTTACTGAGGCTTGTTTTATAGCCTTACCAGTTCCATGGCCTACCTAGGAACTGTTCCATGTGCACTCAAAGAAAATTTACACTCTGCGTTTTTAGGTTAATAATGCTCTGAACATATCAATAAAATTCATTAGAGTTTTGGTTGGAACTTTTAAGATATATACATTTACATTATTGATTTTTTT
>NW_006304019.1:0-208 GCF_000327345.1 Myotis davidii | reverse complement strand
TGACTTACTTGATACGTAATGTGAATTGAAGTTGAAAGCCTGATGCCGGATATGGGATGCAAAGACAAATGCTTCTCTTTGCCTTTGACTTCCTGAGTTACAAGCTCTTTTCTTAGAAATTTGCCAGGGATTAATGGCCTTTGGGAACAATTTCTTACACTTGTTTGTTGAATCCCTCTAGTGAATACTGTTAGTGTCTTTTTTTTTT
>NW_006304018.1:0-208 GCF_000327345.1 Myotis davidii | reverse complement strand
GCTGACAGCATGACCAGTATGTGGCTCAAAACGTTTTCAGATGGATTTTTCTCTGAAGTTCTAGAAATATTCAGCAGAATTAATCTATATGTTTACTGTGCTAATACTTTGAGCCACGTACATGGAACTTTTGGTCAAAAATTCCTCGGGGACTCCAAAATGGTCATTAACCCTTCCATGATTCCCCAGGTTATGCTGAACAAAAAAA
>NW_006304017.1:0-208 GCF_000327345.1 Myotis davidii | reverse complement strand
GGAACCTTGGCTGAACTTAAAACGGGAGAGCGGAAGGATGTAAACCTTTATTTCCAGGTGGAGAGGAGTAAGCTTTGCTCAGTGTTGGCAGAAAGTCATCGAGCTCCAGAAAACAACTGGGAGGTCAGAGTGGACTTGGAAGTGGAACTCAGCACGATTCCGATGTGTCACTTGGTGTGGAACCGAGAGAGAGACCGAGTTCCCACTC
>NW_006304016.1:0-208 GCF_000327345.1 Myotis davidii | reverse complement strand
CATAGTAAAGGGTTACACTGTATATTTGTGTTTATCTTCTGTGTTAAGGCATGCTTTAACTCAATGATGCTGCCAGGGGATTGGGAATCATGAGAGAGTTTCTAGAACCTCCAACAACTTATTTGCTGCTACTCACCCAACAGTATCCTGAGCTGTATGCATCCCTCATGAGCCATCTCCAGTCATAGATCAAAGCTCTGAAAGATTG
>NW_006304015.1:0-208 GCF_000327345.1 Myotis davidii | reverse complement strand
TCCATTTTGTCCAGATTGTCCAATTTGTTGGCACACAGTTGTTTGTACTATTTTCTTATAATTCCTTGTTATTTCTGTGGAATCAGTTGTTACTTATCCTTTTTCATTTCTGGTTTTATGTATTTGGGTCCCCTCTCTTTTTTTCTTAAAGAGTCTGGTTAAAGGTTTGTTGATCTGTTTATCTCTTCAAAGAACCAGCTCTTGGTTT
>NW_006304014.1:0-208 GCF_000327345.1 Myotis davidii | reverse complement strand
TGTTGTATTCTCACGTGGCAGATAGAGGCTTGGCCCTCTCTTTAGAAGGGCGCTAGTCCCATTCGTGAGGGCTCCACCATATGACCACATTATTTCCCAAAGACTCCAGCACTAACTATCATCATATTGGGGATTGAATTTCAACATATGAATTTGGAAGGGACACATATCAATGTTCTTTGTGCAGATATTTCAAAAAAAACAAAAC
>NW_006304013.1:0-208 GCF_000327345.1 Myotis davidii | reverse complement strand
TGAAAGAAAACTTCCCTGATTTGGGGAAGAAAAATCTCACAAAACACAGAGTCCCAAACAAGATGAAGACAAAAAGACCCAAACCAAGACACGTAATTACAATGGCAAACATTAATAACAAAAATAGAATCTTAAGGGCTACAAGAGAGAGACAATGACTTAGCTACAAAAGATATCCCATTAAATTATCAAATGATTTCTCAACAGA
>NW_006304012.1:0-208 GCF_000327345.1 Myotis davidii | reverse complement strand
CTTATGATTTTCTTAATATTTTCTTTTTTTCTAACTTACTTTATTCTACAAAAACAGTATATAACATGCAAAATATGTGTTCATTGACTGTTTATGCTATCGATAAGGCCTCTGGTCAGCTGTAGGCTATTAGAGTTAAGTTTGGGGAGATTCAAAAGTTATACACAGATTTTTGACTGAGCAGATGGCTGGAGCCCCAACCTCTGCA
>NW_006304011.1:0-208 GCF_000327345.1 Myotis davidii | reverse complement strand
TAAGTTTTATTTGTTTTGAGTTGCCATTGCCTAGCGAATATTTTTTGAGGAAGTGGAGGAACTTAACAAGTAATGGCTACTGGAAATTCTAGTGCAATAATTTGATATGCTTTATAGGAACAGTGGCTTCCACCAAACTTTTCATTCATGTTTTCCTGAATTTTATAAAATTAAGTCTAATGATTAGACTAATAAATATGTAATAATG
>NW_006304010.1:0-208 GCF_000327345.1 Myotis davidii | reverse complement strand
AAGATTCAGTGGATACATAACCCAGCCTTTTCTCCTCTTGAGGAAAAATTCCAAGGTATGTACTACATTGTCTCTCTGAGAGTCTACTGTGGGTTTTATTCTCAGCAGCCCACATGGTAACCTATTAATCCAGGCATTTTGGGGGGAGGTAGTTTGAGTCACCCCACCTCAACTTTATTGAAATCTTAATTGACAAATGAAAATTATA
>NW_006304009.1:0-208 GCF_000327345.1 Myotis davidii | reverse complement strand
AATATTTCTCCTCTTCCCCTCCAAGCACCTCCTCCTCCTTTCTCTTACGCTTGCAATGGTCATCCTTAGTTATCGAAGTGTTCTTCTCTACCTATTTTTCGCTGCTTCTTTACATGCCTTAGGTAGAGAAGCGTTGCTTGCTGATCTTCTCTCTACTATCTGCGTAAGATACAACATGTAGGCTGCTTAGAAAAGTTCATTCACCCCC
>NW_006304008.1:0-208 GCF_000327345.1 Myotis davidii | reverse complement strand
CTTGCCCCCAAACGAAAAGAACACAGAGGGAAAGGGGATGGGAACTGTGTGTGAAGTTTCACTTGGTTCCACTGCGCTCTGACGTGCATTTTGTTACTACTGTCCATGTGTGTTTTATTATCGAGAGCAGGTCTCCAGGCCAGGCCCTGTAACCCTTAATGATCTTATGCCTTTCCCCTGTAGTTTGTCAGTAGCACTATATTAATAA
>NW_006304007.1:0-207 GCF_000327345.1 Myotis davidii | reverse complement strand
CTCACTCCGGCCAAAATCACAGAGCCATCAGCCGTCGGGAAAGGAGGGGCCTGGGCAGCCAGACTTGGAGGAGAGAGGAGGGAGGCTCCCTCGGGTTCCCAGCCAGCCAGCCAGCCAGCCGCACCTTCCCTGCTCCTCTGTGAGGGGAGAGAAGGGGAGCCGGAGGCCCTGCCCGGGATACTCGAACTTTCCAGATGAGAACTTTGG
>NW_006304006.1:0-207 GCF_000327345.1 Myotis davidii | reverse complement strand
TTTTATTAGTACATTTTCTTTATTCTTAACTTTTCAATTACATTTGACATACAATGTTATATTAGTTTCAGGTGAACAACATATTAGTAAGACATTTATATAATATTTTACAAAGTCATCATGCCGATCAGTCTAGTACCCATCTAACATGAAACATAGATAATACAACATTATTGACTGTACTAGAGGCCTGGTGCATGAAAATTC
>NW_006304005.1:0-207 GCF_000327345.1 Myotis davidii | reverse complement strand
CTAGGCCCAAAGCACGCGCAGGCATCCAGTGCCTGCTCCCAAGCACAGGCAGGAGGCAACAGGCCGCCTTCAGGAGGTCAGATGCCTACCATTGGGCGCCCCTCCTCCAGCCGCCGCCCCCAGCTCCTGTCAGCCAGCAGCCAGCAGGGAGGGACTCTTCTGCCCTCTAGGATTGGCTTCAGGTGGCGATCTGCCCCGAGAAGCTGT
>NW_006304004.1:0-207 GCF_000327345.1 Myotis davidii | reverse complement strand
AACACTTTCTGAGACAAGCCGGGGAAGGGACAAGAGATGCCGACTTGAGGATTGAGAGGGTGCTTTATAGGAGAGCAGGTGAAGGTGGGCAGGGGAAGAAACAGGTTGTGAGGAGAGAAAAAGAGAAACTTTTTGAGTGTTCGAGAGGCGTTGAGGTGGGCTGAAGAAGTAACCCGCTAGGGGAGGGGTCACGGAAGCTCGTTTCAC
>NW_006304003.1:0-207 GCF_000327345.1 Myotis davidii | reverse complement strand
GTGACCTCCTTGTGCCCAAATCCAAGGTACTCTTGGCTACGGCCTTGCCTGACCGCTCAGCACCACAGACCCTGTTGACGCCCCTGGAAACATCCTCTTGCTGTGACTTCTATGATGGGTGCCCCTCCTGGTTCGCTTTCAACCTGTATGTCTGCTACTTCTGAGATTCGGTTAGAGGCTCCTCGTCCTCCATCCGTCCCTTAATCC
>NW_006304002.1:0-207 GCF_000327345.1 Myotis davidii | reverse complement strand
ACATATGTAATACCTTAATCAATAAAAAATTATAATCTGGAGAGAAAAACAAAATTTTTAAGAGCAAAGGCATATAGTCATGAAGACTGCCTTGTTTCCTTCTTGGATATAATAGATGATGAGATTGCCTTTCACAGAGAACATGCGGACTTCAGCAAGGGATCGAACAGTCCTCATGACACTCTTGTGAGAAATGTGGACTAGCTG
>NW_006304001.1:0-207 GCF_000327345.1 Myotis davidii | reverse complement strand
CCCACAGGTTGAGAACCGCTGTTCTAGAGAGAAAGAGCTTGCCCCTGACCCTTGTCTGTTTTCTAAAGACAGGGAATTTAGGGGAAGTGTCAGGGAGAAATCCCAATAGAATATTTATCAGTTTTCCTGGTGTGCCCTTTAGAGTCATGGTCTCTACTGATTGGTCGGTGCTATGGTAGGGGGTCATTAGTCATTGCATCTGGTCCT
>NW_006304000.1:0-207 GCF_000327345.1 Myotis davidii | reverse complement strand
TGCTTATCCAATATACAGTATATTCTTCTTCTACACAGATTCTTAATTATTCATCAAGATGATATTCCCAGTTAAGTATACTCCTTTCCCATGATTGAATTGCTTTTAGGGATGCTCTTGTTATACAGTTTAACTGAAATTGAAAAAAAAGAGAGAGAGAATACCATGCCTAAAGTCTTATTTTGTTGATCAATTCATTTTGCTCAT
>NW_006303999.1:0-207 GCF_000327345.1 Myotis davidii | reverse complement strand
GGGTCATATGATAATTCTGTTTAATTTTTTGAGAAATTGCCGTATTTTTCACAGCAGATACACCATTTTGCATTTCCCACCAGCAATGCACAAAGGTCCCAGATCTCTACATCCTCACAAATATTTGCTTTTTTGTTGTTTGTTTTAATGATATTCATCCTAATGGAAATTCATTGGTTTTGATTTGCATTTCCCTAATGACTAGTG
>NW_006303998.1:0-207 GCF_000327345.1 Myotis davidii | reverse complement strand
TTCACTGATTTGTTTCTCAGCTTCTTCACTCTGGTATTGAATTCTTTCAGGTTATTCTTTATTTCATTTATGCCATTCTTCATTTCGACTTGATTCTTATTTATTGTTACAATCTCATCTTTCATGTTGGTGTACTTCTTATTAAGTTTCTTATAATTTTCATTAAGTTTCTTAAAGTTATCATTCAATTGTTTGAGCACCCTTATA
>NW_006303997.1:0-207 GCF_000327345.1 Myotis davidii | reverse complement strand
GAGTAAAACCACCAAAGCTGCCTTTACATTTCCTTCCTGTCACCAATGCGAATAGTTACCTGAGGACAGATAGGTATTTCAGAGTAGACTTAGCCAGGGCTTCACTGCAGGTTGTTTTTCTGGATCTACCTATCTAGAGAGATGCTCTTGCAACCTCAGTTTCTCTCCCTTCCCCAGACTACACACACACACACACACACACACACA
>NW_006303996.1:0-207 GCF_000327345.1 Myotis davidii | reverse complement strand
CCACCAAACCCACCCATTGTCTCAGATGATAAGGGTGAAGGTGAAGAGGTCACTGGTCTAGCAGATAGATAATAGCTTCAGTGACAGCTATTCTTGTGCTATTTCACTGCAGTTTCCCTCGTCAGACACTCACTCCTAGCAGGGTTCTCCATGTCTCCCTCTGCTCCAATCTGCCTTTCACATTATTACCAGAAAGCTCTTTCTGAC
>NW_006303995.1:0-207 GCF_000327345.1 Myotis davidii | reverse complement strand
TATTTTCTTTCAATTAAACCTGATTTTGATTTTTTTTAAAAAAATGTTGGCAAATGGCTTCAGCTATATTTGTCTTGCTTTGGTTTCCTTCAAAAATGCTTTGGAATTTAGCATAAGAGCAGAGTATTAATGGAAAGTAGTAGAATTTGAAGAAAATCAGTTAATGGGATGTAATTCCTTGGGTTTTTTTGTTTGTTTGTTTGTTTG
>NW_006303994.1:0-207 GCF_000327345.1 Myotis davidii | reverse complement strand
ATTCTGGACACTTCATATAAATGGAATCATACAGATTGTGGTTCTTTGTGACTAGCTCCTTTCACTTAGCATGTTTTCATGATTCATCCATGTTGTTACATGTATTAGTATTTTATTTGTATTGCTAAGTAATATTCCATTATATGGATATGCCACATTTTGATGGACATTGGATTGTTTCCACTTTTTGTCTATTATGAATAATGC
>NW_006303993.1:0-207 GCF_000327345.1 Myotis davidii | reverse complement strand
TATGTACCACATCTTCTTTATCCAATCATCCATAAAAGGACACAGGTTGTTTCCATGTCTTGGTTCCATGAATAATTCTGCATTGAAATAGGGGTAGATATATCTATACAAATAAGTGTTTTAAAACTTTTTCAGGTAGATACCCAGAAGAGGGACTGCTGGCATATATTGTAGCTCTATTCTTAATTTTCTGAGGAACCTCCATAC
>NW_006303992.1:0-207 GCF_000327345.1 Myotis davidii | reverse complement strand
ATTACATCCCTTACTTAGTAAGGTTGTTTAAAAATTGGTATTTGCTTAGAAAGCTGGACTCTCCGGTCCTCCAGGAAACGGACAATGATTACCTAATTTGGGGGCATATGGGCATATGGTGAAGTATCCAGGAGAGATACTTTATTTATTTATTTTAATTTTAAATATATATATTTTTTATTGTTAATAGTAGTATAGATGTCTCCC
>NW_006303991.1:0-207 GCF_000327345.1 Myotis davidii | reverse complement strand
TATTTTCTGGGAATGAATATTCCATTTTGTCCAGAATGAAGTCCTTCATAGTATTTTTTTACTATCCTCTGTATTTCTGTGGGGTCAGTTACTTTACCTCTTTTGCTTCTGATTTTGTTTACGTAGGTCATCTCTCTTTGTTTCTTGGTGAGTCTGGCTACAAGTTCACCAATACTGTTTATCCTTTCAAAGACCCAGCTCTTGGTT
>NW_006303990.1:0-207 GCF_000327345.1 Myotis davidii | reverse complement strand
GCCCTGATCCGCACAAGAAACACTTGTCTAACCTGCCAACAGCACAAATGTACACCCCGTCTCACACGTGCAGGCACGCACGCCACGATATTCCAATCTTGCTTCTATAGATTTCATCCCATCTGACGATGAATGAACCAGGTTCTATTGCCAAGTTTACTGAATCACAGTACCTACGGAGCACCGTTCAGCATCCATGCGAGGGGT
>NW_006303989.1:0-207 GCF_000327345.1 Myotis davidii | reverse complement strand
TTGCTAACTTGCAAAAGGTTGAGTAATTTGGGAATGCTAGAGACCCATACCTTCAACACTCAGAGATTGTTTATCATCTTTGCAGCCAACTGACTTACAAGATCTTTTTTGATTTCTTTGTTGTTATTAGATTATCATGGTGCTCACCTGATGAGAGAATGCCTGCATAGAAACATTTAAGACACTGGATAGAATGCAACAGACCAG
>NW_006303988.1:0-207 GCF_000327345.1 Myotis davidii | reverse complement strand
GGTCTGAGAGCATCCTTTTCCCTAGAAGAGGCCGTTTTTCTTGACTCGTGTGTATGTGGGTGTTAGAATCTGAAGAGAGAAGGGGAAGAAAACTCAGTCAAGGATTAACTGAGTGTAATTTAGTGCCATGATATCACTTTGTCTTTGATTTATGTCTCTACTTTGGCCTTAAGTTTCATTTGTAGTAGCTATCGTTAAGCTTCTAAA
>NW_006303987.1:0-207 GCF_000327345.1 Myotis davidii | reverse complement strand
AAAGAAAGAAAGAAAGAAAGAAAGAAAGTTGAAATGTCTAGAGGAAAGCTGTAGAGGAAAAATCTAGGAGGCGTGCTCTGAATGCAATTTTAAAGGAAAAGCATGGTTGCAAATTGGGCAGGGTGTTATGTGAGTTGCTACTCAGGACACTTGTAACAAGGCTGATAGGTCATAAAAGCATTGTCCACAGGAGCCAGGCAGGAGCCA
>NW_006303986.1:0-207 GCF_000327345.1 Myotis davidii | reverse complement strand
CAGTTGGTTGGAGCATCCTCCCATACACCAGAAAGGTTTTGGGTTCTATCCCGAGCTGGGGCACATCAAAAGGCAATTGATTTATGTTTCTTTTTTTAGTTTTTAATCTTTATTATTGAGATTATTACAAATGTCCCTCTTCCACCCAGTTTCCATGCCCCCCCCACCAGCCCCTCATCACCCTATTGTCTGTGTCCATAGGTAATG
>NW_006303985.1:0-207 GCF_000327345.1 Myotis davidii | reverse complement strand
TGTTAATCTCACCAGGAAATGGCAAGGCTCATCGGCTATTGAAGTCTTAGAAGAAAGAGTTATGGCCCAACAGATTTTTAGGAATGCTCATTGCAGCCATCCTCTTGGCTATTGTTATTCTTGCTTCTGCCAGTGTCATTGTGGTGGCCTTTTCTGAGTCTGTGCATATGGCTGCATTTGTAGACAATATGGCCTATAATGTAACTA
>NW_006303984.1:0-207 GCF_000327345.1 Myotis davidii | reverse complement strand
TAATTTTAATTACACAAACATGTCTACATAAGTGAAAACATTAAACTAATTTGTCAATTTTTTAATATACACAAGTGGATAACCTACCTTATTATATAACACACTTTCAGCTTTAACTGACATCCCCTTGCCTGAATTATTCTGTTATTTCAAGGTTTTACTGTAGAGTTCTGGTGGAGCCTTAAGGGTTTTCTATGTACAATATCA
>NW_006303983.1:0-207 GCF_000327345.1 Myotis davidii | reverse complement strand
AGGGAGAATTGGTCTGCCCAGTATTTCAAAGACATGCCAGGAATAATATATTCATGTTATATGATTTCTAAGTAAGTCAATATTTTCCCATTAATCTCATTTCCTCCGGTGGTCATGGGAATACTCTACAAACTTATTGCATTTTAATTACCCATGCGCTATATCTCTCTTCCACTAGATTCTAATCTCTCAGGACTGATTTTTTTT
>NW_006303982.1:0-207 GCF_000327345.1 Myotis davidii | reverse complement strand
ATATTGTGATATCTGACTTCCACATCTTATTTTTTAACTTGTTCCGAAGTGAAGAGGGGAATAAGACAGTTATCTGTTGGTGTCCTTAAATTCCATAAGCATCACAATAGAGCCATAACTTGTAATGGCCCATCTGGTGTTCTAAAAAGCATTCCATTATTTTATTTTTGGAGTCCATGAACTTTTATATTTTAAAGTACAAAGTAC